>NC_083228.1:10750631-11054679 GCF_032191835.1 Heteronotia binoei
CAATATCTTTTTGCAAAACTATTCCTAGGTATTTAAGTCTCTTAGCCCCCATTCCTATATTTGTAATCCTATTTATTTCCTGTCTTTCCTCTCTATTAACATTAAGGTATAAAATTTCTGATTTTGCCATATTCACTCCTAGTCCTGAACACTTTTCAAAATCTTCTAAAATAATCTTGATCTCTTTAACACCGTCTTTAGGGTTTGACATAATTACAATGATATCGTCCGCGAATAAATTAATTTTCATTTCTTCCTTACCCGACTTATACCCCTCTATTTTCCCCGCGTTCCTAATACGTTCTGCTAATTGTTCTATAGCTATTATAAATATGAGCGGGGATAGTGGACAGCCTTGTCTTACCCACCCTTGTAACACAAACGCTTGTGAATGTTCACTGTTGACCCTTACTTTTGCGTTGCCTCCTTTGTATATCTCCTGTATGGCCTGTAAAAACCGTTCCTCTAGACCTGTCTTCTTTAATATTTGCCACTACTTCTTCCGGGTCTTTCTGGGGTTTTAATATCAAAATTATTTGCCCCCCCCCCCGACGGAATAAAGAGGCAGACAACTGTAGTTGGGGAAACGGGCCACTTTATTAACATTAACGAGACAAGGTGAACAGAGAGGACGAGCCCTGGGGTCACCCCTGACCCCGCCAAGTCCTGCAAGGGCGAGACACCCAACCCCTGGTCCTAGCCGTCCTCATGCGGCTGTGATCCAGGCGGCAGACCAAACATGCCATCCCCGGCCCGGCCCCGATCACCAGAAGGGGGCGGCAAGGGATGCATGAACCCGATCCGTATTCCAGGGCATTGAGCCGTCAAGCCCATCTGCCTATCATACGGATCGCACGCACAAAACAAGTGCCAAGGCCTGGGTGTTCACCGGCAAGGTTTGAATGCCATGCAAATTCCGCAAAGTGACCGAATTAGCTACCTAACCAAAACCACACCGCTGCTGGCAGTACAAGGTAGGCAAAAAACACACCACCCAGGCCAATTTAGGTGATGTGAAAAAATTCCTACCTGGCCCCTAATAAGGCGACCGGTAACAAACCTGTACTGCTGCAGGGCGGGCGGGCCAACGACTCCACGGAACTGTGTGGAGACGCCCGGGGCAGAGGCTACTTAAAGCCTTTGCCCCCGCCCCCAGGGAAATCTCCGGATGCCCGGGAAGTTGCTCTCTCTCCTGTCGGGGCTGCAAAGGATGGCCCCACGGCGCGCAGCCGGGGTGGGGCCGAATTGCCCCCCCAGATGGAATAAAGAGGCAGACAACTGTAGTTGGGGAAACGGGCCACTTTATTAACATTAACGAGACAAGGTGAACAGAGAGGACGAGTCCTGGGGTCACCCCTGACCCTGCCAAGTCCTGCAAGGGCGAGACATCCAACCCCTGGTCCTAGCCGTCCTCATGCGGCTGTGATCCAGGCGGCAGACCAAACATGCCATCCCCGGCCCGGCCCCGATCACCAGAAGGGGGCGGCAAGGGATGCATGAACCCGATCCGTATTCCAGGGCATTGAGCCATCAAGCCCATCTGCCTATCATACGGATCGCACGCACAAAACAGGTGCCAAGGCCTGGGTGTTCACCGGCAAGGTCTGAATGCCATGCAAATTCCGCCACCGCAATGCCAAGCCTCTGCTTAGGCATTCGCGACCCCCGGGAGGCCCAACGCCTCCCGAAGACCTTGCCTCAATTCAGACAAGAAGGCCCAGTTCCCAGTATCGGACAGATGGACACCATCTGGTCGGTACAACTCGGCATTATGAACAATAATGCCCGGGTGCGGGAGGTAAGTACCCAGCCCTCCCTCTAGGGCCAACTTCAGGGCCCGATTCGCCTTTCTCCTGGCCCGCTCGAGCCCAGCCAGGTTCCAAGCGGACTGCCAGTACCTGCGAGGCAGAATCGCGGACCAGATGATCCTGACCCCGGGCCACCGCCTCTTGATGGCCCGCAGGTCCGAGATCGCTTGCAATGAGAGGGCCCTGCCTTGCAACAGGCCCAGGTCATTCCTACCAAGGTGGATGACCAACACATGGGGCGGGGAACGGGGTCGACTGTCATACAACAGTGACAGCAACTGGGCCCAACGGAGCCCCCGTCTCCCCAACCATTCAATCGTGGCCCATTCGCTCAGCCCAAGTTGCGAACCGAACGACGAACTTCTGGCGAAATGGGCCGCCCAAAAGATCATGCTGTGCCCGCATATGAGGATCCTCAGCCTCCCATGATGAGCCACAGCACCTGTAATGCAAAAAACAACGTCAGAACATCATAACAACTCCCCCCCCAAGGGGGCAGCAATGGTCTAACGTAGGCACGGTAAGCAGAAAACCTCCACCGCCCTACCCTCTGTATGATCGGCCCTGGACAACCCATGGCCGCGGCAGTCAAGGCCGCCCCAATCCGGAAGGAGTGGGTGCCAAACCTGACTCCGCCCAGACCTAGTTTGCCAAGTGCCCGAGTGGTAACTGTCCAAAACTGGTACTTAGTCAACGGGGACCCACACTCGTGCAGGAAAAAGGGGCCCTGGGCGGTACCACGGGCCTGAACATACTCCAATAGGGCTTGGACCGGGCAAAGCCCAGGCTCAGAACATGGGCCGAGCTTGACCGTCGTGCCCTTCCTGAGTTGATCCGTCTTGGACCGGCAAACCTGGAGCAACACGTGCCCTCCTTTGAAAGAAACGTCACCGCTTTGCAGAGCGGTGTCCGAAGTGTCCCTGCGCAAAGCCAGTACCAGCTCGCTAACCCGTAATGCGCCAAAAAAGGCCGTGAGGGCCGCGGCGTGAAACAAGGCCACTTCGTAGCCAGAACCACAGACCTCAGGCCAGACAGCACCCAGGCCTTTTAATATAGCCGGGGATATGGGCTGTCTGTTGTCAACCCCAGCCCCCTGCTCCCTAGTCCAACCCTCAAGCATTTTCTTAATTCTGAAGTCCTCTCCTGCGGCAGGAAAACCCAAGGCTTTACTTAGGAACGCCAGTGCCGCCAACTGGCCTCTAATGGTTTTTACCTTGATCCCTTTGGTCTTCTGTAGAACACAAAACTACATCAGATGGGTGACCGGGATGGGCCACACCTCACCCAACCCTGTGTTGCGGTGGAATACCTTAAACTGTGAAGCCGCGCGCTCATAAGCCCAACACGTGCTTGGGGCCAGTGCTAAAAGGATTGCCCTCCCGGCTTCGACCTGCCAAGTTGCCAAAGGTGGGGTGGCATCCGCAGAGGTTGGGCGTCGGCCTCCGGGGCAAGAAGGCGGAATCGCTCCATCTGTCGGCGAGACAGGGCGTCCACCACCCCGTTATTCACGCCCGGCACGTGCTTGGCTAAAAACACAACATTTAACCGTAGGCACCGCAACACGAAAACTCGGGCAAGCGACATCACTGGCTTAGATTTCTACATCAGTGCATTAACTACGTGCACCACCGACAGGTTGTCGCACCAGAAATGCACTACCCGGTTGGCAAAGTGCTCCCCCCAGAGAAAAACCGCCACCAGAATAGGAAAAAATTACAAGAAGGTCAGGTTCCTGCAAATCCCGGAGCGCTGCCAGTCCTCAGGCCACTGTTCGGCACACCACTGCCCCTTGAAGAAGACCCCAAAACCATTGGAGCCGGAAGCGTCGGACGAGATTTGAATACCCGCCTCAACTTTGAGGTCCTCTCGCCAAAAGGAAACCCCGTTGTAACCCTCCAGGAACATCTCCCAAACCTCCAGGTCCCTGCGTATGCTCTCAGTTATCCTGGCCCTGTGGTGGGGGAGCCGGAGGTTCGCCATGGCGTCGCATAGGCGCCGAAGAAATGCCCTGCCCGGGACTACGACCCGGCAAGCGAAATTCAAGTATCCCACGAGCTGTTGTAGCTCAAGGAGGAACACTCGCTTTCAATGCTTCCAGCCTGACTCTGAGCTGCCAGACCTTATCGTCCGGCAACCAGGAAGTTTGCCGTACGGTGTCCAACTCAATGCCTAAGAATGTGATACGCGTTGCAGGGCCCTCGGTCTTTTCGTGGGCAAGTGGTACCCCCAACACGCCCGCCAACCTTACAAAGAGGTCAAGCAGCTTGGCGCAACGGCCAGACCCAGGGGCACCTGCGAACAGGAAGTCGTCCAGATCATGAACCACTTCGTTGCGGCCTGACTCGCATTTAACCAGCCATTCCAGGAAAGAGCTAAAACGTTCAAAGGCTGCGCAAGACACCGAACACCCCATGGGAAGCGCCCTATCTACATAGAAACTGCCCTCAAACTGGAAACCTAATAATTCAAAGTCATCTGGGTGGACCGGGAGCAGGCGAAATGCAGACTTGATGTCGCACTTAGCCATCTCCGCCCCAGCCCCACAACCTCGGATAACTCTAACAGCCTGATCAAATGACGTGTAACGTACTGAACATAGGTGGTCAGGGATGCCATCATTGACCGATCCCCCCAGCGGGGTAAGACAAATGATGGATCAGCCGGAACTCGCCCACAGCTTTTTTAGGGACTACGCCTAGCGGTGAGACCCTAAAGTTGGGAACGGGGGGGCGCTTCAAAAGGGCCAAGGACTCGCCCTTAAGCACATTCCTTCCGAATTTTGTCCCTGACCACGTGCTCTAAACCCAAAACAGAACGCAAATTGGGCGCCAAACTAGGTGCCCGGGGCCCCGAATAAGGGATGCGAAAACCAAACATAAAACCCTTCAACAAATACTTCTTATCTGCAACCCGTGGGTATTCCTTGATAAACTGTTCAAGGACCTTCAGCCGAATGGGGCTGGGGCCCTTGACCCAGTGGCTGGGAACCGCCACCGCCCCCGGGGCGCTTGGGCCCGCCCTTTGGCTTGGCCTTACCGCACGCCGAGAAGGCATGGGTACCACCGCATAACGGGCACTCGTGCTTGAACCTACAAGCTTTCCGTGAACAGACTCCCTGCGAGGTGTACTCCCAACACAACAGCCGGGGTTGAACCGGCTGACCCGCCGTAAAGCGGGCTGTTGGGTTAATCGCCTGTTTGTGGACCAAATGCCCGCTATCGGCGCTATCCCCAAGGTTAGGCTTAGCCAGGGCCATCAGTTGCTAGCACAACTGTTGATTAATTTGGTCCCAAGGCAATAGAGGGTTGATGGCCGCCCTCATGCGGAACGTCTCATCATATTGTAACCAAGCTGACCCCGCGAAGTCGGAGTAGGCCCGGTAGATGATGTCGCAGTATTGGAAAAGAGTGGCGGCCCTGTTCGGCTGTGCCCTAGCAATAACCCCGGCGTAGATGAGGAAACCTGGAAGCCAGTTGGCCCAAGTCCTATCCACCTTCCGCCTCCTGAGCTTCTCCTTCTCATCTAGCTCCTCCTTGCTCTTCTTTTCCAATTCCCTGTAGAGTAGACTAAAGACGTCCACATACTCCCCTCTCAAAATTTTTTCCCTAGTAGTAGCGGGAGTCAGGTGGTCACCCAATGGCATTCCAGGGTCACCGAACGGGATAGACAAAAGAGGGATGGACCCATAAGGGTTCTGGGAGTAACCCCAAGGGTTGCAAGCCACCTACGGCCACCCAAAAGGATAGGCTCCGGGCATTTGACCGCCCCAAGGCAGAACCCCCGTAGCCGTGATGGCCGCCGCCGAGCCAGGAACAGTTGGCATCCCCCCGGACACAGGCAATGACTGACCCCAATATGCCTGAGGGTACTGCCCACGCCCCGGCAGGCAACCACCCGCCACCCACGAAGGCCCTGGTGTTGCTAGAAGCGGCCCCTGTCCGCCTTCGGGAGGGGTGGGGGCCCGTCCATGCCCACCAGACTGTGGTGGCGACGTAGGCCCCCACACCCCCCAAGGCCAGTGTGAATGTTGTGTAGGCATCAACGCCCTACCTTCCTCAGATGCCGGAGTCACTGCCACAGCCAAAGGTGGCTCAATCTGCTGGCGTTCATCAGCTCCCTCTTGTTCACCGCCATCACCGCCAGGTGCAACCTCCTGGTCTGTCTCAACTTCTTGTGCCTGCTCCGGCCTTGATCCGGCAACCATGTTCTCCTGTAGGAAAGAATGCCTGGCCAACAACTCGCGCTCAAAAGTGATGGTCCCTGATCTTCCCGTGGCACTGTGGCGCCCAGGCCATACTGCCTGGGAACCGGACGCACCTTGTTCGTCCTCCATCACCCGGACCCGGTCTAATATAGCCTGGCGTATAACAGTGGTGTCAAGATCTTCGCCAGGGGGGTCAGAGCTCGTTCTTTTGGCCGCAGTCCTAGCCGGCTGCTTTCCCTTAGAAGGGCCCTGGCCTTTCTTGGGTGCCATGTTAGGGTGGCCAAAAACAAAGCTAATACAATGGGCAAAGGCAATAAACTGCAGCCAGGCTCTAATCCCCCACTCTGCAATAGTAAATACAGCTCCACAGGAATGTGCGACAGAAGAGGGTGGGGGGAGGGGGGAGTAGGCGCTATGTTCCCCTAAAGAACAAGGACCTTTTGGGGGGGGGGGTGGAGAGCGTCCGACCCACGCAATAACAGACAAGGGACCTGCCTCCCAGCCCACAATCCCCAAGACTGATGAAGAGCGCTCCTTAATAGGCGCCGCAAAGCAGCCGCCAATAACCCACTTCCCACGCCTACGGCCCAGCGGGAAGCACAGGAAAAGCCAGGGAAGAAGAAGGGAAGGGTGGGGGGGTGAAAACCGCCCGCTCGCAAACCCTCCCGACAGCTGCGCCGCGCCCCACAAGCTCTTGCAGCAACGATGTGTGCTCAGCTGAGCCGGTTCCAGCGACCTCGTTGCCGTCAGCGGTCTCCACGCGGCCGCAGGCTCCGCAAGGCGCGTCCTACTCACGTCTCTCCAGGCGTCCTAGCTCCGCGCGCCACCTCAAGCCAGGCCAAGCCGATAATGCAGTTCCAAAGAGCAGCCGCAAATGCTGCTCCCATCCCAACGACTCCACGGAACTGCGTGGAGACGCCCGGGGCAGAGGCTACTTAAAGCCTTTGCCCCCGCCCCCAGGGAAATCCCCGGATGCCCGGGAAGCTGCTCTCTCTCCTGTTGGGGCTGCAAAGGATGGCCCCACGGCACGCAGCCGCGTTGCGGCGCGGCCGGGGTGGGGCCGAATTCTGTTTCCTTCCGTGTGTCCGGGGCTTCTTCCCTTCTAAGACTTCATTAAAAACTACCTGCAGTTCGGGTGCTATAATTTCTACCATTTCTTTATAAAAGTCAGAAGTAAAGCCGTCCAGCCGTGGTGATTTACCTTTTTTGAGACCTTTTATTACTTCCTTTATTTCCTGAAGTATGATCTCACTCCCCAGTAAGGCATTTGCTTCCTCCTCTAAATTTAGCTTAGGTGCTTCCCACACCTCTGTTATATTCTTTTTCATGTATAACTTTTTATAGAAGTCCTCAAATGCCCTAGTGATTTCCTTGGACTTTTGTGTTGTATTATTATTAATTTTTATACTTCTAATTGTTTGTTTTGCCTTTTTTACCTTCAGGTAGTTAGCTAACCTTTTTGCTGTATTAATTCTGTTCCTCTGGAAGTCATTCCTAACCATTATTTCCCTTTTCCACATTGTTGCCATATCTAGAGCCTCCAACTGTTTTTGAATCTCTTTAATTCTAATCTGTAAGCTAGGGTTATACTTTCCCATTATTTCTTTTTGTAACTTCCCCAGTTCCTTAAGTTTCGATTGCCTTTTTTTGTACCATTCTCTTTATATCCTTTTCTTTTTTAATCAAATGGCCCCTTATTACCGCTTTAGCAGCATCCCATAATATATTAATGGGCACCATGCCTCTATTTTCCTTAAAATATAGTTTTAACTGTGTTGTTAATATTCCCTGTCCTCTTCTTTTGCCATTACCAGATTGTTATATCTCCAAGGTCTGCTTGTCGAGGATAGTTTTAGTTCTAGTTCTATACTTAAAGGGGCATGGTCAGATATCAAAATTGGATGGGTCTTGATCTCTTTTACAGCCATATTATTATTTTTTTTCCAGGATTATATAATCTATGCAGGATGCTGTTTTATGCCTACTAGATATGTGTGTCGGGCTGGGTCTCATACCGGTAAACTCATGAGCATCCTTCAAGCCCCTTTCTCTTAGCTTAATATTATTATTCCTGGTTATGTCCATATTTAAATCCCCCACCACAATTAGTTCGCCCTCTGAAAACTGTTGAATCTTCTTAAAGACCAAGTTTAAAAATTTCCTTTGCCTTTTATTTGGTGCATAAAAGTTTACTATAGTGATTTTTACGCCTTCCAGTTTAAATTTGACTAACAGGTATCTACCCTCCTTATCTATTAATTTTTCAGTGTCCTCCACTTTAATATCTCTGTGAATCAATGTTGCTACCCCTCTGGCCTTGGAAGACCCTCTTGCCTCTGCCAAAACCTGCCACCTCAAGTCTTTTATCAATGGTTTTCTGTCATTTATTTTTTATGGGTTTCCTGTAGGCACATCAGGTCAATTCTTTGTTCTCTAGCCATTTTAATTACTCTAAATATCTTGAGATTTGATGTTAGACCATTTACATTCAGTGAAAGCACTCTTAGGTCGTTTTCGCACTCACCTCCAGCCGGCGCGACCCCCCCACTTCACCGCACAGGATCTGCGCGGATTTCGCACTGCCACAGAGCAGCCTTTTGCGCCGGAAACTCCCGGCGCAAAAGCCGCTCAAACGTAAATCGCCAAAAAGCAGTTTGGCGTTTGCGCGGCTTTTGCGACGGGAGTTTCCAGCGCAAAAGGCTGCTCCGCGGCATTTAGTGCGAAATCCGCGCAGATCCTGCGCGGTGAAGAGGGGGGTTGCACCGGCTGGAGGTGAGTGCAAAAACGACCTTAAAGATCTAACCATTCTCTTTATTTGTAGCAATCTTGGGCCCCTCTGCCTGCGGGTACTTTACTTTGTTTCTTACTAAGAACCCCCCCCCCCCACTCCCTTCCCCTGTGGCACATTCTTGATGAGACAATCATCCCGTCTTCCACCTTCAGAGTGTAGGCACCCCGACCCTCCCCCTCTTCCTTCTACCTAAAGTTAGCTCAAATTGTTTTATACTTCCCTTTAGTAGTCCATCCTTGGCCTTTTCTCTTGTCTGTTTGAGCTTCCTTCCCCCGGGTCATCAATGGCGTCTACTGGTTCTTCTTCTTCCTCTCTCTGGTCTCTCAGGTCGTCTATGGCGATGCCCAGGTGGGTGAGAAGTTCTGTTGCTTCCTTAGGGTTGCGTGCAACCAGCCTTTTTTCCTCTTTAAATATAATTATTGAGGAAGGGTACCCCCAAGAGAATTTGATCTTGTTGTCATAAAGTTTTTGTCCAAAGGGTCTCATTTGCCTCCTCTTTCTAATGGTTTCCTGGCAGAAGTCTTCCCTCACCCAGACTTTCCTCCCTCTAAAGGAGAGGTCCTTTTTTTTTCAAGGTCTTGAGGACTGCCTGCTGTGTCTTTTCTCTTGTGAATTTGATTATAACTTCTCTTGGGGCACCTCCATCTTGTCTCTTTTGTAATCTATGAGCCCTCTCATTGTTGCAGCGTGACTCCCTGCTCACCAAACCAATTTTTAAGAGTTCCTTCCAGCAGTTTGTTATTTATCTCCTCTGAAATCCCTCCCAGTATCAAATTTGCTCTTCTGTTACGGTCAGACAGCTCTGTAAGTTGCATATTTAACAGGTCTATCTTCTGCTTATTAGATAAAGCAAGCTCATTAGCCGAGTTAGCTATGCTCCGTGTATCTTTGATTTCAGCAGCAAGTTCTGCAACTGCCTCTCGCTGTCACGACTCGAGCCTCGGGTAGGAGACGGCTGCTGGCGTCCCGGCAGTCAGCCAGAACTCTTGCAGCCGGCTGAGGTTTTCAGGGAGCAGCACAGGCGTTATCTTAAACAGTCCAATTAGTCAAAACCATAAATCAGTCCGAGTCAAGGGATGAGACAGAGAGCGTAAACACAGGAATGCCGAGGGTCGGGTAACCAGAGAGAGCAAAGCCGAATGAAGTCAAGTTACCAAAGCAAGTCCACAGAGCAGAGTCACAGTCCAGAGTTCTGAGGTCCAAGGTTCAAGCCGGGTCGGAAATATGCGGGTTCTCGCAGGAGTCAAGAGGGTGCAGAGCGTGGTCACGTCCCAGGAGGATCGTTCGTTGCCAGCACAGTTTGCCAAAGGGCCAGGATTGCAGATATACTGTGCTGGCTTGTTAACCCATTAGTATGCCGGGCTTAGATCTCTTCTCCCCCGCATGCATGCTTCACTCCTTCTGTTTCTAATCTCCTGCCGTCTCCTTTCACGGAGCCGGCTAACAGGTGGTGGAGATTCAGGAGGGGATGAGCTGGGGCCCGGCGTGGCCTGATCAGTTCCAGGTGGCTCCTGCTGCCGGCTTGCCTCCTCAGGACTTACGTCCAGGGCTGTTAAAGGCGCCTGCTCTGAGCTAGCAGGTGCTGGGGCAGGGGCAGGCATGACACTATCCCCCCCTCAGGCCCCCCCTCATCCAAACCACCTGGCTTATCAGGGTAGGCCTCATGGAATTGCCGGAGCAAGTCAGGGGCATGCAGGTGGGTAGCCGGTTCCCAGGAACGATCTTCGGGGGGGTAGCCCTCCCAGTCCACTAGATACTAGAGCTGCCCTCGGTGCAGCCGGGAGTCCAGGATCTGATGGACCTCGTATTCCTCCGCATTGTCCACCAAAACCGGTGGTGGAGGTGGTGGTGGAACATCTCGGTTAGGGTCCGGCGCAGCTGCTGGTTGGAGGAGGGAGTGGTGAAAAACCAGGTGTACCCGGAGGTGGACTGGAAGGCGTAGGCGGAACGCCACAGGGTTGATGTGCGCCTCGATCGGGAACGGGCCGATGAAGCGCGCAGTTAACTTGGAGGACCGGCCAGGGGTCCGGAGATACTGCGTAGAGAGCCAGACTGAGTCCCCAACCTTGAGGGATGGTCCTTCCTGGCGATGCCGATCTGCGGCCAGTTTATACGCGTCTTTGGCGTGCTGAAGCTGGGCGCGCAGGAGGTCATGGAGCGCATGAAGTTCCTCTATCTGGTTGTCTGCTGCGGGGACATCGGCGGAGGGGCCGAGCGGAGGGAAAAATCGGGGGTGCTGTCCGTAGTTGGCCGCAAACGGTGTGGTCTGTGTGGAGCTATGTACGGCATTGTTGTAGGCGAACTCCGCCAGTGGTAGCAGGGAGGCCCAGTTATCTTGTTGGTAACTGGTGTAACAGCGTAGGTACTGTTCCAGGGTTGCGTTGGTGCGTTCAGTCTGGCCATCGGTCTGGGGATGGTATGCGGAAGATAAATGGAGCTCCGTCCCCAGACCTTGCTGGAAAGCTTGCCAAAAGCGGGAGGTGAATTGCGGGCCCCGATCCGAAACAATCTGCTTGGGTAACCCGTGCAGGCGAAAAACGTGGGCCAGATATAGCTGGGCGGTTTCTGGCCCCAACGGTACTTTGGCGCAGGGGACAAAATGGGCCATCTTGGTGAATAGATCCACCACGACGAAGATGCACGTGTGTCCCTGGGATCGGGGCAGATCCACGATGAAGTCCATGGACACAACGTCCCAGGGACTGGAGGGAGTAGGAAGGGGCTGCAGGAGACCGGAGGGCTTGGCAGGTATGTTCTTAGCTCGGCGGCAGACCTCACATGAAGCCACGTACCGACTGATGTCCGCTCGGACACGTGGCCACCAAAAGTCTCTGGTCAGCAGATGGGCTGTTTTGTGTTGCCCAAAGTGGCCGGCCGGGGGTGCATCGTGGGTGAGGCGGAGGATGCGGGATCGGAGAGGCCCAGGAGGGACGTATAACTGCTCCCGATGGTAGAGCAGCCCATCCCAGGTGGTCAATTCTCCTTCAGTATCTTGCTGTGGTTCCTGCAGGTGCTTTTGGGCCCAGGGGTCTGTAGCCTGACTGCCCTGTATCTCGGCCACTAAGGCTGGTACAGTCAGGGTGGCGGCAAAGACCGTAGGTGGCAGGATGCTAGCCTTGGGGGCTTCTGTAGCGCTTGGGGTGCCATAATCTGGTCGGCGGGACAGAGTGTCGGTTTTCTGGTTTTGGGTGTGCGGGATGTATGAGATGGTGAAGTTGAACCGGGAGAAGAACAGGGACCACCGAATTTGTCGTTGGTTCAGCCGGCGGGTGGTCTGCAGGTGTTCTAAGTTTTGGTGGTCCGTGAATACTTGGACCGGGTGTCTTGCCCCTTCAAGGTGGTGACGCCAAACCTCGAAAGCCACCTTGATGGCCAAGAGTTCTCTCTCCCATATCGTATAGTTGCGTTCGGCGGTGGAGAGCTGCTGGGAGTAGTAAGCGCAGGGCTGCCATGGCTGACTGGGGTCGTCCCGCTGGGAGAGCACGGCCCCGATGGCCACACTGGAGGCGTCTGCTTCCACCATGAAGGGTAGGCGGGGATCAGGGTATCTCAGGAGGGGACTGGAGGAGAAACGGCGCTTGAGGTTGCGGAAAGCCTGGTCGGCTTCCAGGGTCCATTGGAAAGGTTCCTTGGGACGGAGGAGCCGAGTCAAGGGCTTGGTTAGGTTGGCGTATCCAGCGATGAACTGCTGGTAGTAGTTGGCGAAGCCCAGGAGGCGCTGGACGTCCTTCCGATTCTGGGGGGCTTGCCACTGAAGGATGGCGTCAACCTTCTTTGGATCCATCTGAGTCCCTTGGGGAGAGATGATGTGACCCAAGAACTCGACCGACGGGAGATGGAAGGCACATTTTTCCAGCTTAGCGTAAAGGCGGTGAGCTCTGAGCCGCTGTAGCACCTGTCGTACGTGTTGGACGTGTTCCTGCACGGAGGTGGAGTAGATCAAGATGTCATCCAGGTAAATAATCAGGAACCGGTCCAGAAGGTCGCGGAACACGTCGTTCATGAACCGTTGGAACACGGCAGGGGCATTTGTGAACCCAAATGGCATGACCAGGTGTTCGTACTGGCCATACCTGGTACCAAAAGCGGTCTTCCACTCGTCCCCTGCTTTAATACGGACCAAGTTGTAGGCCCCTCGGAGATCGAGCTTGGTGTAAATGGTAGCCCCTTTTACATGATCGAGGAGCTCCGGGATCAGTGGAAGCGGGTAACGGTTCCGGATGGTGATTTTGTTGAGTGCCCGGTAGTCATTGCAGAGCCGCAAGTCTCCTGTTTTCTTTTTCACGAACAGGACAGGCAAGGACAATGGTGAGGTGGATGGTCGAATGAACCCGTGGGCCAAGTTCTTCTCCAAGTACTCCCGTAGGGCAGCCAGCTCCGGGTCCGCCATGGGGTATAGGCGGCCTGCTGGTAACGGGGCGCCGGGCATCAGGTCAATGGCACAATCGTAGGGCCGATGTGGGGAAAGCTGGTCTGCCTCCTTTTCGTCAAAGACATCTGCGAACTCCTGGTAGGGAGCGGGTAGTGTGGTGGCGGCCCCCAGGAGAATGGTGGGGAGCGAGGAGCTGGATGGACTATCGGGAGGCACAGGGACCGGACCCGGATGCAGAGTGGATCGTGACGCAGGGGTACTTGGAAATTGCAGGTCTCGTTGTACCCAGTCCACATGAGGGTTGTGAGCCTGCAGCCAGGACAGGCCTAGGATGACGGGAAATCGTGGCATGCGGGCCAGGTCAAAGGTTTGTTCCTCTTGGTGTTGCTGGACCCATAGGACGAGTGGTTGAGTCTCGTGAATGATGGGTCCAGAGCGCAGCAGACGTCCGTCTACGGCCTCGACCAGGGTAGGGATCTTCTTTTCCCGGATGGGGATGCCATGCTCCTTGGCGAAGAGGTTGTCCATATAGCAGCAGGCAGCCCCGGAGTCCAACATGGCATGTACAAAAATCCACCGACCGTCGGGGAGCTGAAGACGAATCGGAATCAGGAACGGGGTGTGTGGTGGATAGACGGAGCTGGAGGACCTCAAGAAGTGCCCCAGGCCGGGAGCTCCAACTAGACCTGGGGCTGGCCTTTTACCGGGGCAGCAGAGCTTGTGGGACGCTTTAATTTGGCCGGGCAGGTACCTGCAAAATGTCCGGCTTCGCCACAATAGAGGCACAAATTGCAGTTGCGCCGCCGGGTCTTCTCCTCGGGAGTCAGGCAAGGGCGGGCGACGCCCAGCTGCATGGGTTCCGCAGCTGGAGGAAGAGCTTTGGTACCTGGAGCGGGAGCAGCTGTGGGGACCCTTGCTGGAGCGTGGCTCCCTTTCTGTTTCTGGCGGCGACTCTGCAGTCGCCCATCAATATGCAGGCACAACAGGATCAGGTCTTGTAGTGTGGCTGGTCGGTCACTGCGGGCCAGTTCATCAAGGATGGCATCAGAGAGTCCCTCCGTATATTGGTCCATTAGGGCGGCTTCATTCCAGGCCAGGTCTTGAGCAAGCAACTGGAATTCAGTGGTGTAGTGAGAGACAGAGTTTTGGCCCTGTTGCAACGCCCGTATTTTGCGGTTGGCTGTCTCAGCCCGCACTGGGTTGGCATACGTAGCCATAAAATGAGCCTTGAAACGTGGGTAGTCTGATAGGAGCGGCGACGGTTCCAACAGCAGGGGAGTGGCCCATTTGGCTGCTTGCCCTTTTAGCAGGCTCAAAATGAAACTGACCTTGTTCTTGTCTGTGGGAAAATCAGTTTGCCTTATCTCCATATACAGTTCACATTGAGCAAGGAAGGCGGGGAATTCCTCCAGACTCCCTCCAAACTTGTCAGGGGCACTCACCGGGCAGCGGGAACGAGGAGCTGCTGCCATGGCCAGGGCAGTAGCGTTGGAAGCCGTTTGTTGCTGTAGTGTGATTACAGCCTGCGTCAGCTGCTGCACCTGGTCTAGTAGACCCAACAGTGGGTCAGCCCCTCCTGCTGCTTGGTCGGTCATGGTGGAGTCTGGTGAGTTATGGGTGCTGGCAAGCTGTCACGACTTGAGCCTCGGGTAGGAGACGGCTGCTGGCGTCCCGGCAGTCAGCCAGAACTCTTGCAGCCGGCTGAGGTTTTCAGGGAGCAGCACAGGCGTTATCTTAAACAGTCCAATTAGTCAAAACCATAAATCAGTCCGAGTCAAGGGATGAGACAGAGAGCGTAAACACAGGAATGCCGAGGGTCGGGTAACCAGAGAGAGCAAAGCCGAATGAAGTCAAGTTACCAAAGCAAGTCCACAGAGCAGAGTCACAGTCCAGAGTTCTGAGGTCCAAGGTTCAAGCCGGGTCGGAAATATGCGGGTTCTCGCAGGAGTCAAGAGGGTGCAGAGCGTGGTCACGTCCCAGGAGGATCGTTCGTTGCCAGCACAGTTTGCCAAAGGGCCAGGATTGCAGATATACTGTGCTGGCTTGTTAACCCATTAGTATGCCGGGCTTAGATCTCTTCTCCCCCGCATGCGTGCTTCACTCCTTCTGTTTCTAATCTCCTGCCGTCTCCTTTCACGGAGCCGGCTAACAGGTGGTGGAGATTCAGGAGGGGATGAGCTGGGGCCTGGCGTGGCCTGATCAGTTCCAGGTGGCTCCTGCTGCCGGCTTGCCTCCTCAGGACTTACGTCCAGGGCTGTTAAAGGCACCTGCTCTGAGCTAGCAGGTGCTGGGTCAGGGGCAGGCATGACACTCTCACTGACTTAATTTCAGATCTTATCTGGTCCTCGGGCGACATCATTAAAAGCTGGAAAGGAGAGAGTTGTTCTGAGAGCTCCTTAATGTTTTTAGCCATAATTTGTCACTCTTCTGGAGCTACACGCAACCGCTGAGTGATTAGGCTGGGCGTTGCCTCCTTAATTCGATAATAAAAGTTATTATCTTACCCTCTGAGACCCCAGAAAGGAATTCTTACATTCTCCAGACCTTCATAAGTAAGCTCCTTCTTCAATTAATCTTGCCAAAGGGCTGTTTACATTCTTTTTGAGGTTTTAAAATTCCAAACCGAAGAGGAGGGCGAACAGGCAGCCGGCTTCCTCAGCGCATGCGTACTATTCCTCGTGAGTTGTTTGTAATTATTGCTAATATGAATTTTGTATTGAGATAAGCAATGTTATTGAAGTTGTACATGTTTGCTTTATGTATCCATTGTGAAATACAACTTGTTGGATATCCCTCTTTGACAAAGACAGTGGAAACGATGCTACAAGTGTCCTGCTGGCTCCAGGGTCCGTCAGAGGGACGTCGGGGAAATCTTCAGATATATTCCTTTTGGAAGAAAAATCTGCACAGGCACTTCGACATACAAGTAATAGTTTAAAGTACTAAGCGCTTAAAACTATTTGTTCTGGTGTGATTGTGCTTAGATGCGTTTTGTAAATGAATTATACGTACTTACCTTAAAATGCTAATCGTTGGAAAGGATCATGACAATCAAATACTTTGAAGTTTCATGCATTAATAATTACAAGTGATTTTATGATTGTATTCGTTATTTTGTCACGGTTTCTCTTTTGGGTTATCATCCTTCTGCATAACAGCTTGCTTAGCAAGGTTTGCTCAATTGCACAGGAGCTACAGAGCAAAACCTCTGTTTTCTCCATTGGGTGAGGCCTTGGGGAGGAAGGGGGAAGGTAGAGCTTGTTTTTCCAGACTCTCTCAATCACACAGCAGAGCTACTGAGCCAAACCTCTCTCCCTTCTGTTGGCTGAGGCTCCCCACCCCCAGTGCCCTAGGGAAGGAAAGAAAGAGCCAAAGCTTTCTTTGCCCAGTTCCCTGGATCCCATGTGAGAAATACAAAGAAGACATTTTTTAAGACCAATAAGTGCCAACGTTTTAAGCATGTTTTAAGTTTTAAAAATATATATTTGTGTTTGTCTGCATTCTTTATAAAATTTATATCTCTGCTACCTAATCTTAAATAGGTATACACATGGCCCAGACCAACATGGCCCGGCCCAGCCCAACAAGGTCTCATTTATGTCAGATCCGACCCTCATAAATGAGTTCAACACCCCTGGCATATGCGTTTATATGTTCAGAATGAAAACCAGGCAATTGTTCTGAGGGATACTACCCCAGAGCTCAACTCTAAACTTCTTTGGGAAACAGACACATGGTGGAACCTGCACACAGAACTAGAGGTGACAGTGTTAGGACCTAAAATACCCAATATTACTTGAGTGGAGAGCAAGGAATCTTTCTCCGCACAAAGTGATGGGAACGTTGAGTGTTGGGGGACCCTCTTCCCCAAGGGGATACCCTTAAAACACGCTGCCTTACTTGCACCCTCAATGTCACTTGTGACATTGACAGTCACTGGAATCCCTTGAGGGGACATTACTGGCATTGCATTTCTTGATGCAATAACCCTCACAAAAATCCTGGATATCTCACCCATCGTTTCTGCGACTGCCTGAAGAAATCCCTGCACATTCTCCAGTGATGCCTCTCCTCTTGGAAGGCCTTCATCTCTTGCGTGAATTCTCAATGTTCTGAACTCCCAACATCCACCATAGCCTTGTTTCCCCTCGAGTAGTGCTGTGTTACGTGCTCCCCCACCTTCTGGATGGCTGAAACACGTTTCCTACGAGCCTGGATAACGGCCAGTTTTGACTTGGGTGACAGTTCTGCCATCACGGAACCCGGAGGTATTCCTTTTAGAGAAAAAGACATTTAGAGCAGCTCCAGGCTGTTGACATCCATGTTGTTACACAGAGCGTGGTGTGAACCGCTCGGTTAACCACCGGCCATTCATGGCCAAGCCTCCCAGACCTTTCCCCCCTTTCTGAGCACTCACGATCTAGGTCCCTCTCCTCAACCTCGGCAGATACAACACTGGACAGTTGTCCACATGGAGCATCTACGTTGGTATCTGCAAGACAAGTAAGGGTGATGCATAGGCTCTGTGTAGGGTCGTTTCCCTCCATTGATGTGTCAACAGAGACTATCACAGGCAAACACAGACCAAGATGGGGGAAGGTAACATTATGTGACACGACAGGAACAATCTGATCGCAATACCAAACATCCAAAGAGCAAATATGGTCGAAGGCCGCCTTGATGCCCCATTCCCCAGTAAAGAGTGCTAGGCTGAACCTTTTCAGTTTCTGTGCAGAGATCAAATCAACAGTGGAAGCATGACCACCCCTCATAGGGTCGCCTGCTTGCTGCATGCCAGCATCGTTGTGCCACTAGCCGTAAAACCCCAGGCCTGAACCTTTCTGACACCAGGCAGCCTTATCAGGCACAGCAATCCCTCCCCCCATGACAACTTATCTGAGTAGTGGTGTCAGACGTGGATTCCTGGCATCTCTTTCGCTCTCAGCTCCCCCAACCTGTGTGCTCTGCAGCATCCCACTGAAACAAAGGCTTTCGGAAATGCCCTGCCACGTCGTGTACAAAAATGTACGCTTGTCAGCAGTATAGCTTGAGCTGCGGAGAAAGTCAGGGATAACCCACCCCCCAAAGGAATACCGACACTGCATCTCTATAGGGCCATTTGGGTACCAACCTGAATCGCTCCCGGCTGGTGAAGCGTCCCCCTCTGCATGCAAAGCTGGCGCTGAATTCATCGAAAAGAGAAGGATGGAATACTCTGGGTTAGCACTCAGTCTGTCAACAGAGGAAGCAGATGAATTTTTACGGGAGAGGTTCTGTGTCACCCTTGGGGGCCAGACATCCGCATCTCTGTGCAATATTCTGTCCAGTTCTTCATAATATGGACATGTAAAACAATTGCTTCCTGTTTTCCTGTTAAGTTCCCCCACACGTTTGTACTCTAAACGCAGGGACTTAACCTTCGCCCGACACTCCTGAGCGGTCCTTTTGTTCCCGTGGGCAGCCATACCCCTGGCAATCTCCTCGTATAAATCTGTCTTTTGATGAGACTGTCTTAGTGCTGTTTGGATCTTGGCATCGCTCCGCAGCTGCAAAAAATTGAGAGTTTCATCCCTACGTCATGATAAGCCCCTAACCCCAGTCAACTTTCTCTTTCCACACTCCATTCCAATGACACAATGAGGTGGGAAAGAGAAAGACTGGGAACTTTCCCTGGCCACTGACTGATTCCAGTTGGGTCTACTTTCCTAACGAGGAACAGCAAAACTTCCAAATTTATACAGGGATCTACTGTTTTTTATTAAATGGAAGCAGTTACGTGTCGGCTTGTGTGGCATTTTGTTGGTGGTATGTGTATATGTGCATTTTCACATCAGTTTCTCATATTTGTCATGCTTTGGCATCCATGTGCATATTTGCAGAATCAAGTTTGAAAAGAAAAGGCTGGAACTATGATTCCAGCCATTTACGATGCCACAACAATGCAGGCCGTGATCAGACAGCGAAGATCCAGTGGCATCCTGTTGTCCTTTGTCAAGGTCTGGATTTTCCCAGGTATCACATATATCTGATATTGAGTTGTGGCACGGTGTGCTGCCGACAACCCACTAATGAGTGACAGATGTCGTTATCTGGTCATGTGCAAAAATTCCAGCGGGCATCTGTCCCCGTGGAGGATATAAGTGAACATCTGACTGCAACCCTGGAGAGGAAGATGGGGAGGGGGGCAGCTCTCAAAATTGTCTCCTCTCTCCTGGTCATTTTTTTAAATGTATTTTTGCATGTGTGTGTGTGTGTGTGTGTGTGTGTCTGTCTGTCTGCACCTGGAAGTCGTGTCAACCTCTGGTGACTGACCCCTACTTGGAGGCATGGAGGATATTCAGAGAGATGGCTGAATAAAGCTGGCCTTTGGCCTCCCAACTTGGAAATTCAAGGTGGTCTCCCATCCAAATATACTTACCAGTCAGCCCTGGTTAGTTCCCAAGAACTGACGAGATTGGGTTTGCCTGGGCTATCCAGGTCAGAGTGCCCATGATTCTTCAAATGACTCTTATTTATAATTCCTGTGCCACTTAAACCAGCCCATCCAGAACCAGTTATTTTTGGCTGAGTTGATTTCTAAAGAGAGAAGATGATATTGGATTTATATCCCGCCCTCCACTCCAAATCTCAGAGTCTCAGAGCGGCTCACCATCTTCTTTATCTTCCTCCCCCACAACAGACATCCTATGAGGTAGGTGGGGCTGAGAGAGCTCTCACAACAACTGCCCTTTCAAGGACAACCTCTATGAGAGTTATGGCTGATCCAAGGCTAGTCCAGCAGCTGCAAGTGGAGGAGTGGGGAATCAAACCCAGTTCTCCCAGATAAGAATGCACACTTAACCATTACACCAAGCTGGCTCCAGACAAGAATCCAATTTTTAAGGACATTCAGGACTTTCTGAGAAGACTGTCATATTTATGCTGTAAGTGTGCCACCCAATTGATGAAGTTCCCTGCTTAAACTACCACAACCTCAGTCCTGGGCCATGAGAGGATGAGTTACCTAGTTTCCATAAGCTCACCAGCTCTCTCTCTCCCTTTAGCACAGTTTCAGTGAGAGAAACAAACTCCTGTGGCTTAAAAGGACACATCCTGATGGTCAAGGAGGATAGTGATGCCTCATAATGAGAGACTGTGATAACATGCTGTTAAGTAGGAGAGGTAGCTTAGGGCCTTCATAAGTGAACGAAGCATGGAGGGAAAAGGAACCATATGTGTATCTGTTGGTCTTTAGCTTAATTTCAGGGAGGAAAGACATTGAGAGAAAAACTCCTGTGATGAAGTCTAACGGACACATCCTGAATGGGCTCCTCTGAACAAGGAGGGATGATCCTGCTTCATAATGAGATGAAGTCTCACAAGGTCTCATCCTGAAGGGCTCCTCTCAACCAGGAGGGATGACCCTGCCTCATAATGAGAAACTGTGCCATGTATGAAGTTACATGTCTCCTAAAGGATGCATCCTGATTGGCTCCTGTAACCAGGAGGCTGACCCCACCTCATAATTAGAACCTGTGACATGGGTGAAGTCATGTCTCTCCTAAGGGACACACCCTGATGGCCTCCTCTCAACAAGAAGGTCTGACCCTGCCTCATAATGAGCAACTGTGACATGGATGAAGTCACATGTCTCCTAAGGGATGCATCCTGATTGGCTTCTCTAATCAGGAGGCCGGATCCTGCCTCATAATGAGAAACTGTGACATGGATGAAGTCATGGATCCCCTCAGGGACACATCCTGATGGGCTCCTCTCAACCAGGAGGGATGACCCTGCCTCATAATGAGGAACTGTGCCATGGATGAAGTTACATGTCTCCTAAAAGATGCATCCTGATTGACTCCAGTAGCCAGAAGGCCTGACCCCACCTCATAATGAGAACCTGTGACATGGATAAAGTCATGTCTCTCCTAAGGGACGCACCCTGATGGCCTCCTCTCAACAAGAAGGTCTGACCCTGCCTCATAATGAGCAACTGTGACATGGATGAAGTCACATGTCTCCTAAGGGATGCATCCTGATTGGCTCCTCTAATCAGGAGGCCTGACCCTGCCTCATAATGAGAAACTGTGACATGGATGAAGTCATATCTTTCCTCAGGGGCACATCCTGATTGGCTTCTCTAACTAGGAGGGATGACCCTGCCTCGTAATGAGAAACTGTGACATGGATGAAGTCATATCTTTCCTCAGGGGCACATCCTGATAGGTTCCTCTAACCAAGAGGGATGATCCTGCTTCATCCCAAGAAACTGTGACATGGATGAAGTCACGTCTTTCCTAATGGATGCATCCCGATAGGCTCTTCTCAATCTATAGGGATGACCCAGCATCATTATGAGAAACTGACATGGATGAAGTCGTGTCTCTCTTAAAGCTGGATCCACCACCTATATATTTCATACTACAGCTATTGTATCAAATGTAAAAGCTCTTTTGCGACTCCTCAGAGATTAGGTAAATATTAACGGGTACTACTTCTTTATAAAAAGAAGGGATTGAATTTATACCCCAATCTTCACTCACAGTTTCAGAGCAGTTTACAATCTCCTTTCCCTTCTTCTCCCCATAACAAGACACCCTGCAAGATAGGTGGGGCTGAGAGCTGCTCTTGAGAGAACAACTCTGAGAGAAGGATGACTGATCCAAGGTCACACCAGCAGCTGTATGTGGCGGAATGCAAAATCAAACCTAGTTCTCCCAGATTAGAATCTGCAGTTTTAAACTTCTAACTGCTACTCCAAACTGGCAGTGGCTGAATTACATTCAGTTGTATACTATGCACACATATGTTACCCCTGGTATGTAACACCTGTCATAGCACACCTCTGTAATGCTCTGACGTGACTGGTATTATGCTGCCTCTTGGACTTCCTTAGCATTCCCAAATTACTTGCACTGCTAACAAAGGCTCTAACTTTAGGCCTCTTAGTTTCATTTGAAGAACTAGACAGCTTAATTTGATTTTGGTAGACTTATAAAAGTCAGCAGCAGTTTGGGTGGTGGGGATGGCGGTGAGGTGAAAGAGATTCCATTGTTCTAAATAATATGGTTGCATTTACTTAAACAGAAATAAAGTTTATTTAGGGCTTTTTTTGTTGCAGGAAATTGCATATTAGGCCACATACCCCTGATGTAGCCAATCCTCCCGGAGCTTACAGTAGGCCCTGTAAAAAGAGCCCTGTAAGCTCTTGGAGGATTGGCTACATGTGGCCTAATATGCAAAGTTCCTGCTACAAAAAAAGCCCTATAATTAGAAGTATAAAATGATTTCAACATGGTTCAAAAGTGTAATGATGTCCTTTATACTACTAGGTTACCAGATAGATTACAAGGTGCTGCTTATTACCTTTAAAGCCCTATATGGCCTAGGACCTGCCTACCTTAGCGACCGTCTCTCCCCACACGTTCCCCAGAGGGTACTTTGATCTGGATCTCAAAATTTATTGGTAATCCCCAGGCCGAAGAAGGCCAGACTAGATATTGGATTTCTATCCCGCCCTCCACTCCGAAGAGTCTCAGAGCGGCTCACAATCTCCTTTACCTTCCTCCCCCACAACAGACACCCTGTGAGGTGGGTGGGGCTGGAGAGGGCTCTCACAGCAGCTGCCCTTTCAAGGACAACCTCTGCCGGAGCTATGGCTGACCCAAGGCCATGCTAGCAGGTGCAAGTGGAGGAGTGGGGAATCAAACCCGGTTCTCCCAGATAAGAGTCCGCACACTTAACCACTACACCAAACTGGCTCTCCTAAAGACCACCAGAGACAGGGCCTTCTCGATTGCAGCCCCTTATTGGTTGAACCAACTGCCAGAGGAAGTGAGGACCTTGCGGGACCTTGTTCAGTTCTACAGGGCCTGCAAGACGGCTCTCTTCCGGTTGGCTTTTAACTGACGCAGAGCCTACATCGTAGAAAACTGGAGAAACGCTGTTGCCACTGAAAATATGCAACATCTAACGAGATTAGCACCAAACAAATTCTGATTGTTTTAAATTGTAGAATCTGTAATTTTGTAATATGTATTGTTTTAATTGTTGCTGTGATTTTATACTGCAAGCCGCCCTGAGCCTGCTTCCGCGGGGAGGGCGGGATATAAATCAGATCAAATCAATAAAAATAAATAAATAAATAAAAATTATTTACCCCCATTTTCTTTACCCCCTTTTTCTTAATCCCCCCCCCCACACACACAGTCTTGATTTTCTTCTCTTGTCACTTAAAACGGATAAAAGGAATTACTTCTTCACCCAATGGGTGATTAACATGTGGAATTCACTGCCACAGGAGGTGGTGGCGGATACAAGCATAGACAGCTTCAGGAGGGGGTTAGATAAAAATATGGAGCAGAGGTCCATCAGTGGCTATTAGCCACAGTGTGTATATGTGTGTGTGTGTGTGTTTATATATAAATATATATAATTTTTTTTGGGCCACTGTGTGACACAGTGTTGTACTGGATGGGCCATTGGCCTGATCTAACATGGCTTCTCTTATGTTCTTATATTCTTAAGCCTAATACTTCCTGCATAAAAAGACACAGATTTCCCTTTGCTCTCCAGCACCTCAATTTCTCCCCTCCGCACGTGTGTACAGTCACAGGTGGGTTGCCAACCTACAGGTGTTGGCTGGGGATCTCTATTACAACTGATCTCCAAGTGACAGAGATCAATTCACCTGAAGAAAATGGCTGCTTTGGAGGGTGGACTCCATGGCACTGAAGTCCCTTTTCTCTCCAAGCCCCACCCTCCCTAGACTTCATCCCCAAAATCTCTAGGTATTTTTTCCCAACTCAGTATTGGCAAGTCTAATACACACACACACCCATCTCCTAGGGTACAGCTACCAACCAATCAGAACACACTTCACTTATACAGCCAGCCTTCCCTTTTTCTTACTCCAGAGGCCTTCATTTTAAACCACATCAAACATACCTTGAAAACACTAACAATTTCAAACTGTGGTTCTGTTGTGTATGCGGACCAAAGTGAAGACTATTATGTGTGTTCCTGCCTGGCTCATTGGAGCCGTAAGAACTGAGCTTGGGGGCTCAGGAAGAATGGGCAGCAGGATCCAAATACCTGCTGCCCTGCTCCAATCACAAGCCCCTGGGCGGTTTGAATGGTCTAATGGCGTGCCTTGAAGGGTATATAAGCTGGCCCCATTGGCCCAGAGTGGTGGTAGCCAGTAGAAGGCCCTCCTAGGCTCCTGCTGTGTGGCAGCATGATTGCAGGCCAGCCATGGCACAGTAGGCCACTGGATGAACAGTGGCAACCCCGTTTTATCAGTTTCATGCAATGTCAAGAGATCACCACTTCATAAATTCCATATTGGGGCCCATCTGTGCAAAGGTAGGTTGTCAGGCCCAACTCAGGAAATATCTGGGGACTTTGGGGGTGGAGCCAGGAGACTTTGAGGGTGGAGCCAGTGGTAAGGGTGCGGCCAGCACAATTGAACTCCAAAGGGAGTTCCAACCTTCACATCTAGAGGAACCATGCTCCTTTTAAATTACATGCCTTCCCTTCATTGGAAATAGTGGAGGCTGGGGGCACCTTCTTTGGGGGCTCATAGAATTGGACCCCATGGCCCAATCTTTTTTGAAACTTGGGGGTTTATTTGAGGAGAGGCACCAAATGCTATGCTGGAAATTTGTTGCCTGTACTTCAAAAACAGCCCCCCCAGAGCCCCAGATTTCCACAGATCAATTCTCCATTATATCCTGTCAGAACCAGTCTCCATAGACTATAGTGGAATGCCCAGTAGACATTCAAACACACACCCCTACATACACACTTTCTGATAACCCTGATGCGGGGTGAGGGCCTCCAAACCATGGGATCCCCTGCCTCCAACTGTGCAAAAGTAGGTGGATACCTCTAGATCAGGAGTGCGGAACCTCCATCCCGAGGCCGTATATGGTCCTCGAGGTAACTTGGTGTGGCCCTCGGGGATTGCTGGGCCAAACTGAGCCATGTGGTAGCCTCTCTGGGCCTGGCTGGCCAGCGAGGATTGTGGGGCCCAGCTGTGCTGTGCAGCAGCCTCCCCAGGGCCAGCAGGGATCACAGGGCCCAGATGTGCTGCATGGCCTGGAAAAGTTACTCACACACAAAAAAGCCCTGGACCTAGGTATTTACATCCCGCCCTCCATTCCACTGGCGGGCTAGGTATGTTTGTGTGTGGGTGTGCCAGATTAGGCTCTCCCCACATGACTTCAAACAGAAAAACAATTATTTGCATTAATTTTGCTGGCCTGAATCATTTTCCCTCGCGGAGCATTGTTTTTTTATGGCCCGTGAATGATGTTATAAATATCCATATGGTCCTTGGCAGAAAAAAGGTTCCCCACCCCTCCTCTAGATGGTGACTGGAGATCTCCTGGGATTACAACTGGTCTCCGGATGATAAGAAGTCAGGCCTGCGCAGAGGTGCCAAAGAGGTTGAGATCCAGCACATATCAATCCTGGACCAGGAATCATGTACCTCGGAATGATAAGTAAAATCTTTAGTTTGAAGATTTTTCATTCTCCAGGCATCTATTAAACTTAATTCGTCTGCCATCTTAAAGAAGGTTCTAGGCAGTTGGCTATGACGTTTTTTAAAAATCTTTTTTCAAAAATTCTTGTCCTTGTCATCATCAAAGACTGCATTATAGTCTTGTAAAATTCTTCTTGTTTTTCATTCGGGGCTTATATATTTCCAAGTAAAAAAATTTTCCCATTATATACTATTTCTGTCAACAATACTCTGCCATTATCAGCTGTATATAACAATCTTGAGTCTATCTGGTCTTTGATATAACCCCTCTCTTTTTCTTATGGTCCGCAGATACATATGATTGACCTAATTTTTTATTTTGAAGGTATCTTACATCTTTTTTTGTAATATGTGTCTCTTGCAGTCATATTATGTCTGGTCGTAATTTTTTTAATTGCAAAAAATAATTTCTTCTTTTTTGAGGCGCATTTAATCCGTTGACATTTATTGAAGTAATTTGTAATCCTGTCTTGCCCATTATTCTGTCAATATATTACTATCTACTATTTTCCCTTGTTCTTTCTGCATTTGCAATCTCGTTTTTATTCTCTCTTTTTCCTTTTTGGAATTTCTTCTCCATCTCTTTTTTGATTTCCTTCTTCTTCTTGACCTTCTTCCACCTCTGATTCTTGGCTATCTTCTTCTACATATCTACTCAAAAATTCTTGTACTTTCGCCATTGATGTTATATTAAATCTTTTGCCTTGGAATATAAAAAAAGATGCCCTCTGGTACTAACCATCTGAATTGAATAGACTTTTCGATTAGCCATACTGTCAATTTTTTATAACCACTTCTTCTCTGTCGTATACTCCAAGGCACTTCTCTTAGAATTTTTATTTTATTATCTTCCCATTTTAAATCAACTTCTCTAGTGGCTCTCAAAATTGTCTCACAGGTCAAAACTTTTATAAATTTAACATGTATTCTTCAATGAAACAATCCGTTTTTGTGTTTTAATGTATTTCAGTGGAACCCATGTGAGGAAAAGCCCCCTACTTTTCATACATATGGACATCGTGATCACCAGTATGGTTGCCAGGGTGCCTGGAGATTTGACTCTCACACATCTGCTCTAAGGAGTGGACTTTGCTTACAGTTTCTAAGGCTTATGTGGCAGCCTTGCAGTCTACATCTCTGAAGGGTGTTAGCCAGAACTACAGACATGCTCCAGCTGCTCCTTGTGTGCCCAGTCTTGGCCACTGCAGTGGAAGAAGCCAGGCCACCATGTTTCCAGCCTGCTTCCATGAACCCCAAAGGCTAACACCAGAATCCATCTTGCTTTCCTGATCTAAGCATACCCTGCCAGGCTGGACTCCATTCCTTCTTAGTGGGAAAGTCACACGTACACACCCTGAGCCTGCAAGCAACCCATTTGCCCCATGAATGGATTAATAGCTCAACTGTTAGTCCTGATTGTCTGGAAATACCCTAGACAATGGATCCTGCCAGGAAGAAGATAAGGAAGAGGAAAACCATCTCCTGTCTCAGCCAAGTCTTTTGTCTAACCTGGGTGATACCTAGGCCAGTATTTGATTCCCTATTGTCACCTTCCCAGATAATCCCATTTAACCTTAAGTATCCAGCCATTCCCATTTCTCACCCCAGTCTAATACCTTGGAGCCGCCCCAGGCAGCATTGCAGCTTGGAAATTTCCAGGTTCACCGGACTAAGGTGAAGTTCATTGGCCCAAACTGGCATCCAATTAGGTGTCAGCAAGGGACTCACCATTGGCTCTGCGAATGTCCAGCCCTCATGGTCACCACAGAGCCTCCCCCTGCTCCTCCCCAAGACCTCCCAGCCCCTGAAGGGTCTGAGGGAGCCTATTTAACCTCTGACCCAACTCCACTCATGTGTGCATCTAACAGTATCCCAGTTCCGCTGTCTAGATCCATCCCCAATTCTGGCCACAGTTTTGGGTCCATTTCCCCTGTCCTCTTATGTCGCCATTGGAAACCTTCCCTGAAGACTACGATGGTAAATATGACCCTGTTTGTCTACCCATATATGTTACCCCTATCAATCTATCTGTATTTCCTTAGACCTGTGTGAATGTGTGATTGTTTTGTATTTTTATCTTGTGTGAAAGAACTATTATTCTAAATAAATTACAATTGGTTTTATTAAATTAGAGTCCTTTTATTGAGCATTTACTATCTGGATGGTTGAGCCTGGTATACATTTGGTAAAAAGATTCCTATTAAGCCGGGTGTCCACCTAACTAATTCCCCAACCTCGTTTTGAGGGCATTTGGCTTAACACCCATGCAAGTCAATTGGCAATGTTATTGTTTGGCCCAAGCCCTCCTCCTCCATCTTTTAAATGGACTGAGTTAACTCTGACGTAGTGTCAGAGATACAGGACTCCTATTGTTATGAACTTTCATTACGTGAACACAGGCAAACCGCTTCTATGGACCTGCTAAGCAAAAAGCATTTGGCAACTGTGCCAGCTTCAGTATAGACATTTTACTCTGTGTGAGGCCAAACAGCAAGCACCCAGCTTGGCTAAGAGGCCTCCATGGTTGTTCTTGCCAGTGCTGTGACTGCGTTCCTCCTGCATAGAAAGATTCCAGATGAGGCTTCCCCAAGAAGCTGCCAGGCCATACAGAATGGCACTGCACCTCTGTCCAAGGAAGACAGCATCTAAGAGCAAGCCTTTAACAAGGAGCCATGATGGAGGGATCCTGAATCCATCTTGTTTTGTACAGCCATGAAGCTACAGCTACAGCAGCACATACTAAGGGTGGGTCAATGGAGATGTATGAGTTGCCTACAGCTAAAAAAAAAAAGTTCACTGCCACACAAAAACCAGTTCCTGCCATGCCTACACATCACAAAAGAGACTGTTCCTGTCATCCGTTAAGAAGATCCTGGACACAAAGAAGTAGCCCAAGGGAAGTAACTGTTGCCAAGGACTTCAGCCATCATGCAGAACAACCTCATTGTGTTTGCTCTGGTGTTACAGTAGATTAACAATGTGGCTCTAAATTGACCAGTTCCTTTCCTTTAAGGTAGTTTTTCAATAGGCAGGCCCATCCAGGCCCACTAATCCTATCAATTCTGGGAACCTCGCCCTATCCGCCCCTTTTGGTGGCATCAGCAGTCACCTGCAGTGTCACAGGTCAGCTGACCTTGTCACAGATCGCATGACCTCATCCCCTCAGGGCACAAATCAGGTTATATCAAGGCCAGCATATGGCAGTTCAGTGTGTCGTCTTACCCTAACACAGACTTGCACCCTCAAACTCTGTATGGGCCACTCTCCACCTTCATGCCTTCAAGGATTCATGGAACAGGGTTTTTTATTATTATTATTGTTATTATTAATATTAATTTCTATTCCGCCTCTTCCCCCTTTTAGAGGGCTCAGAGCAGAGTACAACAATTTGAATGACAATCACAATAAAATAATAAAATCAACTTCAGCATTCAGTAAAGTGCAACATGTTAGTTCAGCAAGATGATATGAAGCAAGATAGTATAGCACCACAATGCAGTGGTGCAGTGGGCCGTGAAGGCATAGGAAGAGGCCAACTGATCTAATAGACAGATAGATGCCCATTACCTCATCCAAAGACCTGGTGGAACAGCTCCGTTTTATAGGCCCTACGAAAGGCCAGCAAGCCAGGTAGGGCCTTGATCTCCATAGGGAGCTGATTCCACCAGGTCGGGGCCAGGACTGAAAGGCAAGACGGGCATCCCTTGTATCGCCCCTCCTCCTCTGCCACTTTCCTCAATGTCTCCATATCTTCCATCTCTATTTTTCCTAGTTTCTGTTTGTATGTGTTTATGTGTGATTGTATTTGTGTTTATATATACATATTTTCTAAGTAAATATTTTTATTCTAAAATATATTCCGTTTGGAGTCTCCTTCATGAAAACTGCGCCTCCATAAATAGGTAAAAGATCTCTCTTATGCTCTGCCAGGAATCTCCTCTGCTAATTCCCTCATCTAAAGAGGAGATCCATAGAAATTTGGCTAACATTATCTCCCATCTCATCAGCTGGGCACTACGACCTCTCCCATTGTTTCCTATGGACAGTCTTGTCATTTGTTTAAGCATGTTCCCATTTTGCTACATCCATAGCCAGACAACTCTAGATTCATGGTTCAATATATACACATTTTTTGTGATGGCCCACAAATGAAACTATGAGACAGGACAGTCAGAAACCTAATCAAGGCCCCTTCTTTAGAGTCAACCAGAAACAAATGTTCCTTAGTTCCACCAATTTCATCCCACCGACAAATCCCTATGTAGATTTCACAATTGGGGCTGGTGATCTACCTCTGACCCCTCCGTGATCTACCTGTTGGACATTCCTGCATATCTATAGGAGCTAATTATAGAAAGAGAAAACTAAAAATACATCATTTGTCTATATACTAGTCAGCATGGGAAAACATTTTCAGAAAGGTTTAACTGGTTATTGGAAACCCAGATAGCACTAAAAAAAGATTCATGTTTTTTCGTTAAAGGTATTCGTGTTTGAACTGATAATTTCATTTTTTAAAAACCAAAACTGCCCCTGTGTTAAATACTGGGTTCGATGGAAAGAATGAGGACTCCCAGAGTGTAGTGATCAGTATATTTTACTTAAAGTCATTTCACTATGTACAAGCATAGAAACCCCCAGCCCTAGGCCTGGTTAAATACAGTGAGGCTCCACCCTGCCCCCGACCCATAGGTCCATTCAAACTGGCCCAATAGCCCCCTATAGGTGACCCATGGCAACCTGACCAACCGGGGTGCGGATGTTTCAATCCTGCTGTGCTATTCTTCAGGGATAGAGCTCACTGAGTCTCTTATGTGTTAAAACAGGGGCATAACACCCTGAAAATGCAATCCTGCTGTTGGCTTCTGGAATCTGTTTTGCCCAGATCCTAGCCTCTGCCCAGCCTCCACCTTGACACTCAGGAAAAAAATTACAACTTACTTTTGGGGCAGACAAAGGTTGAGGTTTCCTTGAGAAACCACGCGTGTGAATCATAAACAGGAACAAGGAAGTCCTGGGAAGGAAGGGGAAACGTGGCTGGGAAGAAGAAAGTTGGAGTGGGGAGGAGACCAGCCTAAGGTAGTAGGTAAAAAATCTAGGGGATCTGCTTAAAGGAACAGGGGCAGTTTTTTGCTCCAAATGCCCTGCTGTGGCTATAGGCTTGGGGCAACCAGGTCCCAACTCTTTCCAGTGCACTCTCTCACCCCCGAATGAGCACTTGGCGACGACTTAAAGCTCCTCAGCCTCCTAGCCTCAGTGAAGCAAACAAGGAGCTCGGCCACATTCTCTTTTCATCACCGTATGAATCTGTTTTGCTTTAAATTTTGTTACTGATTCCATGACAATTTGGAGGAACACATTTTAAAGTTTGTTTTGTCGCAATTTTGTAAAAAAAAAAAATACAATGGGGGGAGGGTCAGTCTCCAGCCAACCAAAATAAAGAATACTTCATATACTCTAAGGTCAAAAATGGGTTCCAGAGAAAATTCCAGTTTTCTGGGTTATATCTCTGAGGATGCCAGTCACGGTTGTTGTCCAAACGTCAGGTCTCACAATGCCAAGACCACGGTCGCTCAGCCCGGGAAATCTACAACAACCAAAACAAAATCCTCTTTACTCTTCCCTCACATCTCCACTCCCTGTCAAACCCCCAATCCATTACTTCTGAAACAGTAATGTTAAACATTGATAACATCAACAAAAGATACAAGCCAACAGTTTTGAGTTTATTGCTCGCTGAAAGTCCCACAGACTCGCAAACCCCTGGGGTTGAACCATAGCTGCTTAACTGTCTTGTTTTCTTCCTTGGAGACTCAGTAGTCCAGCCTCCTCCTACATGCCCCCCTCCCCATTCCAGCCAAATTTAGTAGCACAATAAAGATGACATACAGTCATAAGAAAATAAAAGGGAAAACTAGTGACAGCTAAGTAACCACACATTCTCTTTTCATCACCGTATGAATCTGTTTTGCTTTAAATTTTCTTACTGATTCCATGACAATTTGGAGTAACACATTTTAAAGTTTGTTTTGTCGCAATTTTGTAAAAAAAAATACAATGGGGGGAGGGTCAGTCTCCAGCCAACCAAAGTAATGAATACTTTATATACTCTAAGGTCAAAAATGGGTTCCAGTGAGAATTCCAGTTTTCTGGGTTATATCTCTGAGGATGCCAGTCACGGTTGTTGTCCAAACGTCAGGTCTCACAATGCCAAGACCACGGTCGCTCGGCCCGGGAAATCTACAACAACCAAAACAAAATCCTCTTTACTCTTCCCTCACATCTCCACTCCCTGTCAAACCCCCAATCCATTACTTCTGAAACAGTAATGTTAAACATTGATAATATCAACAAAAGATACAAGCCAACAGTTTTGAGTTTATTGCTCGCTGAAAGTCCCACAGGCTCGCAAACCCCTGGGGTTGAACCATAGCTGCTTAACAGTCTTGTTTTCTTCCTTGGAGACTCAGTAGTCCAGCCTCCTCCTACATGCCCCCCTCCCCATTCCAGCCAAATTTAGTAGCACAATAAAGATGACATACAGTCATAAGAAAATAAAAGGGAAAACTAGTGACAGCTAAGTAACCACACATTCTCTTTTCATCACCGTATGAATCTGTTTTGCTTTAAATTTTCTTACTGATTCCATGACAATTTGGAGTAACACATTTTAAAGTTTGTTTTGTCGCAATTTTGTAAAAAAAAATACAATGGGGGGAGGGTCAGTCTCCAGCCAACCAAAGTAATGAATACTTTATATACTCTAAGGTCAAAAATGGGTTCCAGTGAGAATTCCAGTTTTCTGGGTTATATCTCTGAGGATGCCAGTCACGGTTGTTGTCCAAACGTCAGGTCTCACAATGCCAAGACCACGGTCGCTCGGCCCGGGAAATCTACAACAACCAAAACAAAATCCTCTTTACTCTTCCCTCACATCTCCACTCCCTGTCAAACCCCCAATCCATTACTTCTGAAACAGTAATGTTAAACATTGATAATATCAACAAAAGATACAAGCCAACAGTTTTGAGTTTATTGCTCGCTGAAAGTCCCACAGGCTCGCAAACCCCTGGGGTTGAACCATAGCTGCTTAACAGTCTTGTTTTCTTCCTTGGAGACTCAGTAGTCCAGCCTCCTCCTACATGCCCCCCTCCCCATTCCAGCCAAATTTAGTAGCACAATAAAGATGACATACAGTCATAAGAAAATAAAAGGGAAAACTAGTGACAGCTAAGTAACCACACATTCTCTTTTCATCACCGTATGAATCTGTTTTGCTTTAAATTTTCTTACTAATTCCATGACAATTTGGAGTAACACATTTTAAAGTTTGTTTTGTCGCAATTTTGTAAAAAAAAATACAATGGGGGAAGGGTCAGTCTCCAGCCAACCAAAGTAATGAATACTTTATATACTCTAAGGTCAAAAATGGGTTCCAGAGAGAATTCCAGTTTTCTGGGTTATATCTCTGAGGATGCCAGTCACGGTTGTTGTCCAAACGTCAGGTCTCACAATGCCAAGACCACGGTCGCTCGGCCCGGGAAATCTACAACAACCAAAACAAAATCCTCTTTACTCTTCCCTCACATCTCCACTCCCTGTCAAACCCCCAATCCATTACTTCTGAAACAGTAATGTTAAACGTTGATAACATCAACAAAAGATACAAGCCAACAGTTTTGAGTTTATTGCTCGCTGAAAGTCCCACAGACTCGCAAACCCCTGGGGTTGAACCATAGCTGCTTAACTGTCTTGTTTTCTTCCTTGGAGACTCAGTAGTCCAGCCTCCTCCTACATGCCCCCCTCCCCATTCCAGCCAAATTTTGTAGCACAATAAAGATGACATACAGTCATAAGAAAATAAAAGGGAAAACTAGTGACAGCTAAGTAACCACACATTCTCTTTTCATCACCGTATGAATCTGTTTTGCTTTAAATTTTCTTACTGATTCCATGACAATTTGGAGTAACACATTTTAAAGTTTGTTTTGTCGCAATTTTGTAAAAAAAAATACAATGGGGGGAGGGTCAGTCTCCAGCCAACCAAAGTAATGAATACTTTATATACTCTAAGGTTAAAAATGGGTTCCAGAGAGAATTCCAGTTTTCTGGGTTATATCTCTGAGGATGCCAGTCACGGTTGTTGTCCAAACGTCAGGTCTCACAATGCCAAGACCACGGTCGCTCGGCCCGGGAAATCTACAACAACCAAAACAAAATCCTCTTTACTCTTCCCTCACATCTCCACTTCCTGTCAAACCCCCAATCCATTACTTCTGAAACAGTAATGTTAAACATTGATAACATCAACAAAAGATACAAGCCAACAGTTTTGAGTTTATTGCTCGCTGAAAGTCCCACAGACTCGCAAACCCCTGGGGTTGAACCATAGCTGCTTAACAGTCTTGTTTTCTTCCTTGGAGACTCAGTAGTCCAGCCTCCTCCTACATGCCCCCCTCCCCATTCCAGCCAAATTTAGTAGCACAATAAAGATGACATACAGTCATAAGAAAATAAAAGGGAAAACTAGTGACAGCTAAGTAACCACACATTCTCTTTTCATCACCGTATGAATCTGTTTTGCTTTAAATTTTCTTACTGATTCCATGACAATTTGGAGTAACACATTTTAAAGTTTGTTTTGTCGCAATTTTGTAAAAAAAAATACAATGGGGGAAGGGTCAGTCTCCAGCCAACCAAAGTAATGAATACTTTATATACTCTAAGGTCAAAAATGGGTTCCAGAGAGAATTCCAGTTTTCTGGGTTATATCTCTGAGGATGCCAGTCACGGTTGTTGTCCAAACGTCAGGTCTCACAATGCCAAGACCACGGTCGCTCGGCCCGGGAAATCTACAACAACCAAAACAAAATCCTCTTTACTCTTCCCTCACATCTCCACTCCCTGTCAAACCCCCAATCCATTACTTCTGAAACAGTAATGTTAAACGTTGATAACATCAACAAAAGATACAAGCCAACAGTTTTGAGTTTATTGCTCGCTGAAAGTCCCACAGGCTCGCAAACCCCTGGGGTTGAACCATAGCTGCTTAACTGTCTTGTTTTCTTCCTTGGAGACTCAGTAGTCCAGCCTCCTCCTACATGCCCCCCTCCCCATTCCAGCCAAATTTAGTAGCACAATAAAGATGACATACAGTCATAAGAAAATAAAAGGGAAAACTAGTGACAGCTAAGTAACCACACATTCTCTTTTCATCACCGTATGAATCTGTTTTGCTTTAAATTTTCTTACTGATTCCATGACAATTTGGAGTAACACATTTTAAAGTTTGTTTTGTCGCAATTTTGTAAAAAAACATACAATGGGGGGAGGTTCATTCTCCAGCCAACCAAAGTAATGAATACTTTATATACTCTAAAGTTAAAAATGGGTTCCAGAGAGAATTCCAGTTTTCTGGGTTATATCTCTGAGGATGCCAGTCACGGTTGTTGTCCAAACGTCAGGTCTCACAATGCCAAGACCACGGTCGCTCGGCCCGGGAAATCTACAACAACCAAAACAAAATCCTCTTTACTCTTCCCTCACATCTCCACTCCCTGTCAAACCCCCAATCCATTACTTCTGAAACAGTAATGTTAAACATTGATAACATCAACAAAAGATACAAGCCAACAGTTTTGAGTTTATTGCTCGCTGAAAGTCCCACAGACTCGCAAACCCCTGGGGTTGAACCATAGCTGCTTAACTGTCTTGTTTTCTTCCTTGGAGACTCAGTAGTCCAGCCTCCTCCTACATGCCCCCCTCCCCATTCCAGCCAAATTTAGTAGCACAATAAAGATGACATACAGTCATAAGAAAATAAAAGGGAAAACTAGTGACAGCTAAGTAACCACACATTCTCTTTTTATCACCGTATGAATCTGTTTTGCTTTAAATTTTCTTACTGATTCCATGACAATTTGGAGTAACACATTTTAAAGTTTGTTTTGTCGCAATTTTGTAAAAAAAATACAATGGGGGAAGGGTCAGTCTCCAGCCAACCAAAGTAATGAATACTTTATATACTCTAAGGTCAAAAATGGGTTCCAGAGAGAATTCCAGTTTTCTGGGTTATATCTCTGAGGATGCCAGTCACGGTTGTTGTCCAAACGTCAGGTCTCACAATGCCAAGACCACGGTCGCTCAGCCCGGGAAATCTACAACAACCAAAACAAAATCCTCTTTACTCTTCCCTCACATCTCCACTCCCTGTCAAACCCCCAATCCATTACTTCTGAAACAGTAATGTTAAACATTGATAACATCAACAAAAGATACAAGCCAACAGTTTTGAGTTTATTGCTCGCTGAAAGTCCCACAGACTCGCAAACCCCTGGGGTTGAACCATAGCTGCTTAACTGTCTTGTTTTCTTCCTTGGAGACTCAGTAGTCCAGCCTCCTCCTACATGCCCCCCTCCCCATTCCAGCCAAATTTAGTAGCACAATAAAGATGACATACAGTCATAAGAAAATAAAAGGGAAAACTAGTGACAGCTAAGTAACCACACATTCTCTTTTCATCACCGTATGAATCTGTTTTGCTTTAAATTTTCTTACTGATTCCATGACAATTTGGAGTAACACATTTTAAAGTTTGTTTTGTCGCAATTTTGTAAAAAAAAATACAATGGGGGGAGGGTCAGTCTCCAGCCAACCAAAGTAATGAATACTTTATATACTCTAAGGTCAAAAATGGGTTCCAGAGAGAATTCCAGTTTTCTGGGTTATATCTCTGAGGATGCCAGTCACGGTTGTTGTCCAAACGTCAGGTCTCACAATGCCAAGACCACGGTCGCTCGGCCCGGGAAATCTACAACAACCAAAACAAAATCCTCTTTACTCTTCCCTCACATCTCCACTCCCTGTCAAACCCCCAATCCATTACTTCTGAAACAGTAATGTTAAACGTTGATAACATCAACAAAAGATACAAGCCAACAGTTTTGAGTTTATTGCTCGCTGAAAGTCCCACAGGCTCGCAAACCCCTGGGGTTGAACCATAGCTGCTTAACTGTCTTGTTTTCTTCCTTGGAGACTCAGTAGTCCAGCCTCCTCCTACATGCCCCCCTCCCCATTCCAGCCAAATTTAGTAGCACAATAAAGATGACATACAGTCATAAGAAAATAAAAGGGAAAACTAGTGACAGCTAAGTAACCACACATTCTCTTTTCATCACCGTATGAATCTGTTTTGCTTTAAATTTTCTTACTGATTCCATGACAATTTGGAGTAACACATTTTAAAGTTTGTTTTGTCGCAATTTTGTAAAAAAACATACAATGGGGGAAGGGTCAGTCTCCAGCCAACCAAAGTAATGAATACTTTATATACTCTAAGGTCAAAAATGGGTTCCAGAGAGAATTCCAGTTTTCTGGGTTATATCTCTGAGGATGCCAGTCACGGTTGTTGTCCAAACGTCAGGTCTCACAATGCCAAGACCACGGTCGCTCAGCCCGGGAAATCTACAACAACCAAAACAAAATCCTCTTTACTCTTCCCTCACATCTCCACTCCCTGTCAAACCCCCAATCCATTACTTCTGAAACAGTAATGTTAAACATTGATAACATCAACAAAAGATACAAGCGAACAGTTTTGAGTTTATTGCTCGCTGAAAGTCCCACAGACTCGCAAACCCCTGGGGTTGAACCATAGCTGCTTAACTGTCTTGTTTTCTTCCTTGGAGACTCAGTAGTCCAGCCTCCTCCTACATGCCCCCCTCCCCATTCCAGCCAAATTTAGTAGCACAATAAAGATGACATACAGTCATAAGAAAATAAAAGGGAAAACTAGTGACAGCTAAGTAACCACACATTCTCTTTTCATCACCGTATGAATCTGTTTTGCTTTAAATTTTCTTACTGATTCCATGACAATTTGGAGTAACACATTTTAAAATTTGTTTTGTCGCAATTTTGTAAAAAAACATACAATGGGGGGAGGTTCATTCTCCAGCCAACCAAAGTAATGAATACTTTATATACTCTAAAGTTAAAAATGGGTTCCAGAGAGAATTCCAGTTTTCTGGGTTATATCTCTGAGGATGCCAGTCACGGTTGTTGTCCAAACGTCAGGTCTCACAATGCCAAGACCACGGTCGCTCGGCCCGGGAAATCTACAACAACCAAAACAAAATCCTCTTTACTCTTCCCTCACATCTCCACTCCCTGTCAAACCCCCAATCCATTACTTCTGAAACAGTAATGTTAAACATTGATAACATCAACAAAAGATACAAGCCAACAGTTTTGAGTTTATTGCTCGCTGAAATTCCCACAGACTCGCAAACCCCTGGGGTTGAACCATAGCTGCTTAACTGTCTTGTTTTCTTCCTTGGAGACTCAGTAGTCCAGCCTCCTCCTACATGCCCCCCTCCCCATTCCAGCCAAATTTAGTAGCACAATAAAGATGACATACAGTCATAAGAAAATAAAAGGGAAAACTAGTGACAGCTAAGTAACCACACATTCTCGTTTTATCACCGTATGAATCTGTTTTGCTTTAAATTTTCTTACTGATTCCATGACAATTTGGAGTAACACATTTTAAAGTTTGTTTTGTCGCAATTTTGTAAAAAAACATACAATGGGGGAAGGGTCAGTCTCCAGCCAACCAAAGTAATGAATACTTTATATACTCTAAGGTCAAAAATGGGTTCCAGAGAGAATTCCAGTTTTCTGGGTTATATCTCTGAGGATGCCAGTCACGGTTGTTGTCCAAACGTCAGGTCTCACAATGCCAAGACCACGGTCGCTCAGCCCGGGAAATCTACAACAACCAAAACAAAATCCTCTTTACTCTTCCCTCACATCTCCACTCCCTGTCAAACCCCCAATCCATTACTTCTGAAACAGTAATGTTAAACATTGATAACATCAACAAAAGATACAAGCGAACAGTTTTGAGTTTATTGCTCGCTGAAAGTCCCACAGACTCGCAAACCCCTGGGGTTGAACCATAGCTGCTTAACTGTCTTGTTTTCTTCCTTGGAGACTCAGTAGTCCAGCCTCCTCCTACATGCCCCCCTCCCCATTCCAGCCAAATTTAGTAGCACAATAAAGATGACATACAGTCATAAGAAAATCAAAGGAAAAACTAGTGACAGCTAAGTAACCATACGTGGTTCATCCCAATTGCATCTTGAGTTACTCTCTATGCAGGATCTTTCACAGTGATTTTTCTCCCCCCTCGTGGTGATTGGAAGTTGCATATGTACATTTCTGCTTCTTGAAAATATTTTTTTTGGAATTGCAATGTTGAGAGCCTTTACTGTCTGCAAAGGTGAGATAACCAAGGGGATCCCTCTCCAGTTGTGTTCCCAAGTGACCACACCTCCAGGAGGCTGATGTCATAATCCCAACAAGAGCCCATGTATAGCAGCTGCTCCGTCCCTTTGCTCAAGAAAGCAGTCCACAGAGAAAGCGTTCTGACACCAGTGCTAATCTTCATTGGAGTTTTTATAATTCATCCAGGCAGTATTCTGAAGAGTCCATGGTGGAATGAGAGCACTGTCCTTTGTGGGGACTCCACATCCAGAAAGCATACAGTTACAGTGGCTGGATTCATCGTTTCAGGAAACATAGCCTCAAGAGTCATGAAAAAGGTACCTGTATTTGAGAGCATGTGGTGATGCGATGCTAATGGCGGATGCCTGAGCCCTCTGCTCTCTCTTGAAATCCTCCTCACTTTGACCTAATGCTGTTTTTAAAAGCCTACTTGGATTGCTCCCCGAAGATGGAATAACGAGTCAGACACAGAGTGTTGGAATAAAATTGGGCCACTTTATTAAATAAGCTCATCGAAAGCAAGGGTACCCCACCAGCGGCCTGGCCAGGGTTAGGGGTCACCGCGACCGCTCCCCGGCCATAACGGGCAAGAGACCCAGCCCCCCGGCCAGAGCTGAGCGACTCAGCTCCCTCCGGGCAGGCCCAGCAGGGAGGCCCGCACCAGAGGGCTCAAACCCAGACACACGTCTCGCCAGAAAGCACCCTCTAGCTGAGTCTCCCGGCAGTCTGCATTCTTCACCTGGGTCTTCAAACCCCAAGGTTGATCATGCCAGACCAGGGGGGTAGCTAGGGCTTTGGGGGCCTGGGGCCCAAGATTTATGTGGGCCCCCCTATGTGTGTGCACGCCGCCAGAAACAGGATATGATGTCACTTCCGCAAGATGGCCACCACTTGCGAGGGAGCCCTGCTGGAAACAGGAAGTGATGTAACTTCCCCAAAATGGCCACCACTTGTGGGGGGGAAACAGGAAGTGGTGTCACTTTGGGGTCGGCACCCACCCCCAAGATGGCACTGCTGGTGCGATCTAGGTCATGTGATTGATAACCTGATTACCCCACCACACCATGTGACAGGGAGAAATGCCACAAGCAGCCTGCTGGCCCAGCTGTTCCCCTTGTGCCCTGAACTTGTGGGACTTCTATATTAAGCAAGCTTACAAGAAAAACAAGGAAAACAAAAACAGGCATGCTGATGTGGTTTTCAACAAGCAAAGCTATAAGGAGGTCCCCATGGAACGTCTAATCACTTAGATTTTCTCCCAAGCTAGGATTTCCCTTGCCTTTATGCTAGTTGCTACTATCAGATCTTTCCAGGGATCCCTGGATGTCCCATAAGTAAGAATAAGCCAGTCAGCTATTTGTTAAATGCAGTTCTTTATCTATAACTTATAAACATATAGATACACACAATGCAGGTTAAGATGTAACACATTACTGTTTCAGATGTTATGGAATAAGAATCAATTAAGGGGCTATCTGAGGGGTAGCTCAGACAGTGATGGACCCCAGCTTTTCAACACTTACCGAACATCTTGTCCCAGTCAGAACTTTCCTTTCCTGGCTTTCAAAGATGCAAAGTTGTCAATCACCGTATCAAATTTCAGGGCTTTTGCCACACGACCTTCGATCGAGAGCAGTGCAAGGTTGGAGAGCCTCAACTGTGACATGCTTGATCGCAGGTAACTCTTTATAAGCTTCATCTTCGAAAAGCTCCTCTCACAGGATGCCACGGACACACAGACTGTGAGAAATAATCTGAGACTCAGGGATAGGTTTGGGAGAGCCTCTGTGTACTCCCGTTGAACTAAGAATTGCAGGATGTCCACTGTCCCCCAATCTTGTCTTGCTTTTTCCAGATCTACTGCCGCAGCTCTAAGGTGTCTTCTCAGCCTTGGTATCTCCTGGAAAAGCCCAGGGGCGGACACCTCATCATAGAGACTGGTTAGTCTGAGGATGGAGACATGCAACTCCTCTTCAGTGGCAGACAGGAGACTCTTCACCTGAATAGCCTCAAACACATCAGCTACTTCCCTTGTGGCAGCAAGTCTTTTTTTGATTTCCGAATGGAAGCTATCGATGCATTCATACATCGCCTTCCTGGTCTCTTCTTCCAGACTGAGTCCCACATCACAAGCCTGCTCCCCTGGCATCTTCTTCTTCCTCCGGACCCTTCTCTCAACTGATATGCCATGCTCTTCTGCTTTTGCCAGTGCCTGTATGAGAGCATCCTCCACTAGTTTGTTGCAATTGTCCTGCAGAAAAAGCCTGAGTGCCTCCAACTGTGTCAACACCTCGTCAAGAGCTAGGCCCTCAGTCTGCAGGTGCCGCTGTGCCACATCAACTTCCTGAAGCACCGCAGACCAGAAGTACAGAAAAGACAAGAAATTGAAGTTGCGGATACAAGGCACAAGCTGTCTTGCTCCACTCCTTGTCTCAGGGGTCTCCTCTGGATCACTCAGAGCCTGAAGAGCCTCCACAAACTCATCATACTTTTCTCTTACAGGCTTCACTGCATCGTGATGAGCACTCCAACGTGTGGCCGATAGCTTCTTTGCCGTTACCTTGGCATGTTGGACCAACACGTCCTATCGATGAGTGGAACTGGCGAAGTAGGAATACATGCTCTCCAGAGTCCCAGAGAACACTTCACAAGATGCAGTTCTTGCAAATGAGTGCCAGCCACACAGGTTAAGTGTGTGGTCCACACATCCATTAAAAACCACTTTCCTGTTCTTCTCCTTCAGGATGGCTTGCACCCCTCCGTGGGGCCCGGCCATCATTGCAGCATTGTCATAACCTTGTGCGCGGCATAGCATGAAGTCCAAACCGTCAGTTTCCAGACTTTGTAGAATCTCAGTGCTGAGGGCATGAGCCTTCTTCCCCTCCAGAGGGATGAATCTCAGAAATACCTCCTTCACCTTAACTGTCCTCTCAGTGTCGTTGATATGCACATAACGAATGACCTGGGACATCTGGTCAGTATGTGCTGCATCCGGCGTGGTATCAAACATGATACCAAAGTACTTTGCTGCCTTTATCTCTGCAACAAGCCCTCCCTCAAATGGCTTGCCAAGGCATTAATAAACTCATTTTGTATTTCTGGGGAAAGATAGGAGACATTTCTACTCGGCTTAGATGTGTGCGGTTTAATTTTCAAGAGGTGATCACGCAGGACTAGATCATATCTTGCAAGCATTTCCACCAGCTCAAGGAAGTTGCCTCTGTTCCATGAAGTCTCAGTCTCATCGTGGCCACGGAAAGCAAGATTCTGCCTGGAGAGATACAATGTGATGTCCAACAATCTGTACAAGATGTCTCTCCAGCGTCTTGTCTCCCTCTCCACCACTCTCATATGATGTGCGTCAATGGTCTTTTGCAGCCTAAGCCTTGCTGCCAATTCCTTCCATTTTTCCAGACAGAGAAGGTGGCCTTTGGATACCTCACGACTCAGGATTTTCTCGCCAACTTTCCACCACTTGCCCAACCCAATCAACAATTTGGACGGATTATCTGGAAGAGTGTCAGTGAATAGCCGGCAGCAAAAACAATAGACTTGTTTAGAGACCTTTGAATAGACCAACCAGGTCCTTAGAACCTTGTCATTACCTGGCAGCATCTGGTAAAACCAGTGTTGTAAAAGCTGGCGCTTTGCTCCCTTTACTTTTGTGCCTCCCCTTGACACAACCTCGAATGGACCATCTTTGTTTTGGAAATGAGCAGACCCTCGCTTGACAATTTGAACCCGAAGATGATTGGGAACGGGTATTTCCCAGGCAGAAACATCAGCGAGCATCTGCATCTCTTGTACTGTGACAGCCTGCATTCCAGGGGCAGACTCTGGGCTGGATTCACTGGAATCACTGGATTCACTGTCATCGGTGCACTCCCATCTCCTCCACACTAATGCCTTGTTTTCCTTCTACATTCTCTTCCTCTTCCATGGGGGAGAAAACAGTACCCCCAGAACTCCCAGGTGCATGAGACGTGGACGGATAAGGTATGTCTTCCATAGGCAGCAAAACAGTACCCCCAGAACTCCTAGGTGCATGAGACGTGGACAGATGAGGTGTGTCTTCCAGAGGGGGCAAAACAGGACTCTTAGATGTCCCAGGTGCATGAACTTTGGACAGACGAGGCATGTCCTCTGTTGGGGGGCTGACCATTGGGAAATACTGATGGATAGCTCCTCTTTGCTGTTGCTCCTCCTCTTCTCTTTTCCTTTTTTGTTTCCTCTTCTGGGCACCACTGAGCCACTTATGTCCCTCCTGTGACTTAATGAAATAGCCTATACACAGAAAACAAGAACTAGGCATCACTTTTTTGTGTCGCTGCTTTGTTTTGCAAATATAAAAGAAGAATTGGTTTTGAAACTCTCACAATTGACAACCGAAAGCTTTGATTTGCGCCAGAGCCTCAGTAGGGTTGAGCTGCCAAATGCAGTAAGTATTCAGGCACTGTCACTCTGAGTAAAAGTGATGTCTGCCCAAGAGTTGAACATTTCATGTGTCTCATGAAGTGAGTTCTGAGTTGCTGAATCCAATGTGGAAATAAATTATATTAAGTCTATAAGGTGCTGCTAGGCTTTTGATTTATCTCACTGCTAAGTCTAACCTTGTTGTTCATCTGAGCATGTGCAAATTGCCCTCTCTCCAGGCTCCATTCCTAAAGCTTTAGGAATCTCCCAGCCCAACTTTGTGGTCTAATGCTAGAAGCAAAGGGAGGCTGGCTTCCCCTTTTAAAAAAAGAACAACCGGACTGGGTGATTGGGTACAGGTACTGGAAAGCAACTAAACCTGTTGGCTCTTTGTTCCCCCCACATTGCCTGGGCTTCATTACAAAAAAAAAAAAAAGATATGCTAAGTGGAACAAAATAAGATAGGCAAAGACAAAAAATAATTCCACTGTACAATTAACACTTCCAATACAGGAAATGGTAGCAAACAGGAGGAAGACTGGGAATGGAGAAGAAAAAAGAAAGGGGGAAAAAGAGTGGTGGAAAAGAATCACAACTAGCATCCCCCCCCCCCCCCCCCCGTAATTTCACACAAAACATTGCTGCAGCAGAAGCTGCTTTTCAGGGTGCAGATGCAGAGCAAGAGAATGTAGGGCAAGAGTGTCCTTTGGGAAAGACGGAAGCCACTAATGTCACAGTGTCTGGTTGGTAAACTGAAGCCATGAAAAGAAGAAACTAGTGTTGCTAGAAATTTAGTAGAAAATTAAAAAATATGCAACACTATTAACAACTCTAAAAATCATACACACATCAGGTTGGAGTCAGTCCTTCCATGTGGTTGAGGGGGGGGGGGTTGCAGCTCGAAGGAGGAATTAGCATTAACCCCTTCCCACTCAGATTGAGGTAACATAAGGGGTTTTTGCCACTTTCCCCTTCTCAGAGCAACCCAAGTCCCTTAAACACCCCCCAGTTCCAGCCACGTGGAAGCCATTATAGGGACCCGAAAATGCCCCCCCCCCACTCACAACAAAAGCTTTCCCAACCATGTGAAAGCCATTATAGGGACCCGAAAATGCCCCCCCTCACAACAAAAGCTTTCCCAACCATGTGAAAGCCATTATAGGGACCCGAAAATGCCCCCCCTCACAACAAAAGCTTTCCCAACCATGTGAAAGCCATTATAGGGACCCGAAAATGCCCCCCCCCACTCACAACAAAAGCTTTCCCAACCATGTGAAAGCCATTATAGGGACCCGAAAACTTACTGGCCTTGCCGGTAGTTTCACTTTCTCTTTCTCTCTCTAGCTCTCCAAGCAGTCAAGCTCCACAGCACAGAGAACGCAAACTGAAACTGGCGCCCTCTGACGTTGCAGACTGCTCCTGCACACCACAGTGGCAAGCGAGCCAATGATCAGCAGGGGGCGGAGCCAGGGAGGCAGCTGAAGCCTGCCTGTCTGCTGGTTTCAGAGAAGGAAGAAAAAGCTATGGAGAGAGGCAGAAAAGCCTTAGCCTGCTGCGACAAAATGACGCAGCGCAGCAACACGGCCATTGTTCGGGACCCCCCTTGGCAATGCGGGGACCCCCCAGACCTGGGGCGACCCACCCCCCACGCCCTCCCCTCCCTACACCACTGTTCTGGATCATGCTGACACCATGCAGCGCTCTTACAGACTGCTATCCAATGAAGACCGCAGGTTCTTTTTCTTAGGGGGGGGCAGGCTTTGAAAGAGGCCACAAAGGAGACTGTGGATGTTATGAGGGCAGCTGTGGATATGCTAGGCAATATTGCCCAAATTATTAGGGAAGGCAGGACACAGGCAAGGGTAGGTGAGGTACCAGCCACTGCAACATCTCCACCATCTGTCACACATAGGCAGCTACACCTCAACTGTGACTGCAGCAATATTCGGGGAGCACTGCCTTCAGATATAGCTTACCCGGTTTTGGCAGAAGACTCTCTGCCTGAGAGTCAGAGCCTCCTGTGTCCTGCACCCTGCTCAAGTGGCAGTGTGGTGGCTTCCCGTAGGGGCAAGAAAAGATCTTGCACAGGGAAGCAGAGGGTGTATTTTGAGCCCTAAAACCATTTCCTTTGGGATATCTGAGGACAACTCCCTTTAAGTATTGGTTGGCTACTTCACACGTGCAATGCTTTAACTATGACAGATGCAGGTCCTGCTGCTCTGCCTATTTATTTTGCTGCGTTTTTCAGCACTGCCACTTTATGGGTACCAGAATCAATGCCCATCAAGGGAGGCAGTGAGTTGCAGCCATTGTTTACTTGTCGTGAATGCTGTTATCAATGATGTTATTTCATTTGTTATACCTGCACAGCCAGGGTGTTCCTATCTTAACTATTAATATACAACAGCTGTACAGCTGATGTTGTGTTCTCAGGTTAACGCACTTGTAATAAAGGTATGTTTTGCACAGGTCCCACTTTGGTGCTTACATAAAGAAAAACAATATCTTAAGATTTTAACAAGAACATTAATTTATTATAACAAATTTAATTAACAACATTATTCCCCAACCCCCCCCCCCTTTCATTCCGGTTTTCTCGCTGTTGGCGTTCAACCCGACGCAACCGCCGCTCCATGGCGTCCATGCGTCTGGTAAAGGCGCTGACTAATTTAGGAGAAAAGCAAGTCAGTGCAACGTCCTCAGGAATGCACGCAGAGCACTCACTCACGAGAACTATCCATCATGCAAAATATTGAGCACTCACATGTAGACCGACAGAGGGCCTCCAGCTGTGCGATGGCTGCCAGTGGGGTTTCTGTGGGGACCACAGGCTCTGCTACCTGTGCTCCTCCCAATGGCCCTGAAATGCAAGCACACCATGCATATTAGAAACTTTTAAGCATGCGATGAATTGTGTAACAACGCTTCCTCCATAAATCTTGCCTACTTCGATTACTTTCAGCAAATTGGAGTTGGTGATTGTGCAGTGCCCCGAAAGGACCATTAGTATTGTAGCAGGCAGTGTACTCCTGTAATCATCTCACAGAGCGGTTTAAAGGGTTGCAATGTACTGCACATCAGTTTTATTTCAACCTTGCATGCCATGCCTATTGCTTTCTATCTGCAGCTCCTATTCATGCTCCGGAAAACCCACCTGCTTCCTCTTCAGCCTGTGCTGCTGCTGCTGCAGGCTCCACATCTTCCTCCTGCTGTGCGGTGCCTTCTGGGCTACGGCCACCTAAGATTTGTAACATTAATCATTTAATCCTGGAGAAACGGCAATACTCATCTGCACGCGTATATATGCATTCCTGCTTACCGCCCTCTCCGCCTAACTTCCTGCCTCCACCTGCAAGCTCCATACCTGCCACCCTTCTGACACTCCCTCCCTCCTGCATGCATTGCTTAATGCCTTCCTCACCCCCTCACCAACCCTCCCTTGCTCAGTAAATGAATGCATGAGAAGCAATATTTGCAATGCATGATTTTCCGCACTGCCCATTTCAATTCCACATCTGCTTGATAAGACGCATATTAGGTTTGGGAACCCCTGCGCACGTCACTGCTTAATGCGTTTAGTGTGCAGCAACCCAGAAGTGGCTGCTTCAGGTAATGTACCTTCTTGCTCCTCCACATCCAGTTGAGGACCCTCCCTTTCGGGATCACCCTCCGGATCCTGCTGCTCTTCCTGCAGGGGTGGGCCTGGCTGCTCCCCTGTACCTCGTGGACGTTTGTCAACTGTGGTATGACATAGAAAAAATCCAAGTAATAAAACTCATACATGCAAGTAATGTGAATGACAGCACATGATACGTGTGAGGGCCTCCATTGGCTAAATGACAGTGCCATAAGCAGTGGTGCATTTAATAGGCATTTTAGAAGTCATGTTTGTGCACATAAACCTTCACATTCAACAGCATACATTGCATTGCTGAGTGTAAGGCTGGCCCATGCTTGGATTGGCTGTGTAATTAAAACTGCTCTGAAATTTGCAGGGCCCCTTTTTTGGATCAAGAAGCCATATCAGACCATAAAAGGAGGGGGGGATCTTCTACTACCTTGCAGCATTAATAAAGAAGGGGGGGGTGGCGTTTGTGTGTTGTGATCATACTCACAATCATGGTGCCTGTCCTCCCAACGGGGTCTGCCTGCCAGCTCCCACAAACGCAGCATCGCGTTGTGGTAGGGTGTCCTCCTGGACGTCCTAGGGATCCTGCCCCAGGCCTGCAGGCTGCCCATGAAGTTGCAACGGAGCCTTTTGAACTTTGACTGGCACTGGGCTGCAATCCGGTCAAACCCCCTCCGTTGCAACCTCCTGGCTATCGCCTCATAAATCATCTGTGTATTGAGGTGCGTGCTGGACATAAGCTGCTCTGCATGCCCGCTCCTCTGAGCTATGTCCAGCATCGCAAGCACTTCCTCCTGCTGCCAAAATGTGCCTCGTCTTCTTCGGGTTGCCATTTCGAAATAACGCACTTTCGATTTAGAGAGATAGTGCCCCCCCTTTCTCTTTTGATTTATCCAATCAGGCGGCAAAGCATATGCTGATCGACAGGGCACAAACTGAGGCAGGAGCACATTTAAGAACCCCTCATGTATCGAAGTATTACTCCCACCCCCCCCAAGAAATAAAAACAATGAACTCTTCCATTTATACGTCCAACAAATTTATTTGCTGTAAGAGAAAGCAGTCGCTGAACAAATGCTGCCATAACTTTAATAAATGGGCAGTTTAGTGTTTGGGATACAGGGAACACTTGTTTGAATTAGCGTAATTACGCAACAAGGCAACCGCGCAAGCGCAAGAAACAAGGTCCGGCTTTCAGGAACAGTCGGTGGCAGCGGGACTCCTTAGAGAGATATGGTGGACAGAAAACTGCAAAATCATCCCCTTCTTCTTTGCTACATATACTCTGCTACAGCATCCCGCACAATCTTCCCCCTTTCTAACTGCCTCCTGTTAATAACCCTATAGTCTGCCTCTTCTGGGTCTGGGCAGAAAGCTGTCCCCTTATCTGGAATATCCAATGTAACCTCATGTCCCTTTTCCTCACATATGTTGTGCAGAATAACACATGCGGTCACAATGGAGAAAACGCTGTCGTACTGTGCATTGAGTCTCGATTGCAGGACACGCCAATGAGCCTTAAGTCTTCTGAAAGCACGCTCCGCAATGTGTTTCCTTGGCATGTTTCCTATTATAGTGCTTCTGGATGGCCCCTCTCAGTGTCCTGAATGGAGTCATTAGCCAAGGCCTAAGGGGGTACGCTCCATCGGCCAATACAAGCGCGGGGATGCTTACATTGCCCAAAGTCACCTTGGGGTTCCCAGGAGAAAACAATGGAGAAAACACTGTCGTATTGTGCGTTGAGTCTCAATTGCAGGACACGCCAACGAGCCTTAAGTCTTCCGAAAGCACGCTCCGCAATGTGTTTCCATGGTGTGTTTCCTATTATAGTGCTTCTGGATGGCCCCTCTCAGTGTCCTGAATGGAGTCATTAGCCAAGGCCTAAGGGGGTACGCTCCATCAGCCAATACAAGCGCGGGGATGCTTACATTGCCCAAAGTCACCTTGGGGTTCCCAGGAATGAAGATTCCTGCATCCATGCCGTGGTATAGGTTGCTGTTGGAGAATACGAAGGCATCGTGGGTCCTGCCGCTGAACCCAAACTCCACATTAATGAAGCGTCCGGTGTGATCGACCGTGCCTTGGAGGATCACCGAACAGAACTGCTTCCGGTTGCAGAACTCCTCAGTTCTCCCCCCAGGCACACGTATCGGAATGTGCGACCCATCCAAAGCAGCTATAGTATGCGGCACCCCAAGTTTCCCAAAACCTTCCATAATCTGTTGAGAAATGGAGCACAGTGGATCAGGTCACGGTTAATGCAAAGCCCAATATATTAGCAATAGGAAATCAACCACATTACGTTCTGATATATCAATATTGCGTTATAACACAAAACCGACGAAGAAAATTAAAAAAAAAACATACCTTTCCAATATCGTCACCGAGGCATACGACCTTGGAAAACAAATGGGACTCGAGGGCTTCGCAAACCTCCATCACAATTCCATGAACGGTGTGCTGACAAGCCGATAGATGCATCCGTTTGTGAGGTAGCATAGTGCTGCCGTGAGCCGTTTTTCAGAGTGGACTGGAGACCTCATCTGTGTGCTTTCTCTGTCCATTTTGTCTTTCACAGCGTCATAAATCTCCAGGAAGGTTCCTCTGGTCATCTGGAAGTGTTCAAGCCATTGCTCGTCACCCCAGAAGACAAGCACAAAATTCTCCCACCAACCCACTTTACGGGGGTACACCCAATACCTGGGTGAGAACTGCAATACTGCAAGATAGTGCCATCTAAGTTCATGGCGGCGAGTGCCACCTGCACTCAGTCCAAGGCGGCCATCGGACATTTCAGAAGAGAGCAGAGCCCTAAGATTTCGTCTCCGGGATCTCCTTGCATATTCATTGATGAGTTGGCATCCGGCACACAGGCACAAAAGCAGAACCTCCACTGTGGAATAAAGATACGCCACAGTCTCGTCATCCAGATTCTCCATTGCGAATGCTTCTGCCGATACAGGGCTGTGTAGGATGCTACAGCTGCAGCCAATACTTAAGCAGAAGCAGCACGTGATGCGGTTTGCCCGCGAAAAAAAGGGGGAGGAACAGCGGTGACGTCTCAATGTTATATTGTTACGCAGTAACGCAACTAGACTTGCGCTTAAAAAAAATTATTGACAGGGCCTCAAAGTCAAGTCGATGCTAGTGCGAAAACGATTTGACCCGGGGCTGCATGGAAAGCGACTGTGCAAAAGAGACAATAGTGCGAAAACGAGGGAAATGGTCCGGACAGAATGCCTCCGCGGAATATCGGTAGCAAACGCTAAGTGCGAAAACGGCCAAAGTCTGAGCGATTGTGTCCAGCTCAACCTCAAGGAATGTCAATACAGTTGCCGGGCCCTCTGCTTTTTTCATGCGCTAAAGGAACCCCAAGCTCAGCAGTCATCTGCACAAAAGAAGATAACAAATGAACACATTGATAGAAGCTATTCTTCCCAACAAGGAGATTTGTAGGTTCTTCCATCTGTTCAAATCAGCCTGGATTTCCTTTAAGATTTTTTCGTAGTTGTCTTTTTGCAGTGTTCTCAAATCGCTTGTCACTCTGACGCCCAGATATTTCACTTTCTTCTCCGATCTAAAACCTGATTTGTTTTCCAAAGATATGATTTGTTCTTTTGTTAAATTTTGTGTTAAAAATTGGGTTTTAATTTTGTCTACCTTAAAGCCGGATACTGCCCCAAATTGTTCCAGCCTCTCCTTAATATAATCTATTGAATTTATCGGATCCTCTACAATAAGGAGAACATCATCTGCAAAGGCTTGAATTTTATACTTTTCATCTTTAACTCCAGTTCCTTTAATTGGATGGTCTTCTCTTATACTTTTGAGAAGGAATTCCAATGTTGTAATAAATAGTAGGGGAGACAGTGGGCAGCCTTGCCTCGTGCCCTGTTTAATTTCAATCATATCTGATAGCTGACCATTAATGTTAATTTTTGCGTTTTGTCTGGTATATATCGCTCCGACTAGTTTACAAAATTTTCTTCCACATCCGATGGCTTCCAAAGATTTTAAGATAAAACTCCAGTTGACGTTGTCGAAGGCTTTTTCAGCATCCAACATAATGCCAGCGAATTGTTTATCCGGATGTTCTCGGTAATACTCTAGTATGTTTAGAAGATATCTTATATTCTGGCTCATCCTTCTCCCTGGTACGAACCCTGTTTGGTTTTCGTGTATTACCGATGAAATAACTTTTTAAAATCGGTTCGTCAGGATTGTAGCGTATATCTTATAGTCTGCGTTCAATAAAGAGATAGGCCGGTAGTTCTTTATTTCTTGCGGATCTGTTCCTTCTTTATGTATCAGGGAAATCACTGCTTCTCTCCAGGATGCTGGTGTAACGGCCGAATCTTGGATTACTTCAATTACATTTTTATATGGGATCAATAGGAATTCTTCAAATGTTTTAAAGAATTCGATTGGTAAACCGTCTGGGCCAGGCATTTTATTACTTTTCTGTTTTTTTATTGCTTCACAAATTTCATGAATGGAGATCGGTTCCTCTAATGTTTCCTTCTGTGTTTCTGTTAGTTGTTGGATTTGGACTTCTTGAATGTATTCCAACTGAAGTTCTTCAGGTATCTTGCGTTCATTATAGAGGTTCTGGTAGAAATTTTGAATGATTACTTGCATTTACGACATTTTGGAGACCTCCTCATTCGCCTCATTCTTAAGTGATCTAATAAGATTCTTCCCTCTTTCCTTTCTCAACCTGTACGCCAACCATGTACCAGGTTTATTTGCGCTTTCAAAGTAGTTTTGTTTTGCCCATTTCAGTTTTCTTTCCAATTCATCCGTAAGTAGAAGGTTGATTTCATGTTGTATGGCATACACTCTTAGTTTCGTTTCTTCTGAGCTTCTTGTTTTTTGCTGTTGCTCTTGTTTGCTTAATTCTAATATTAAGTCATTATATGCCTTCATTCTTTCTTTCTTTCTTTTTGCTAGATAATCAATTGCGATCCCCCTGAAGTAGGCCTTAAAGGCGTCCCATATAATTGGCATCGGCGTATCCTGCCTCTGATTGTGTTCAAAGAACGTCTTGATCTCTTTCTTCGCTTTTTCTATAAAGGGTTCTTCTTTTAAGATTTGGAGATTCAATGTCCATCGGGTTTTGGGACGGAAGTCATCTAAAATTATTTGCACAGGATTGTGGTCTGCATAAGTGTTGGGTGATATATATGCTTGGGTAACCGACAAGCCTAAAGTAGCAGACATCCAACATGTATCTATCCGCGACCAACATTTATGGACATGCGAAAAGTAGGTGAAGTCACTGGTTCGTGGATTTTTTGTTCTCCAAATGTCGATTAGGTTGAACTCATCCACAATTTTCAGAAAGGACCCAGGTAGCAAATTTCGAGATTTCTTCACTTTGGTATTTTCATATTTTTTTATCTTTAGTTGCGTCTAGAACCGCATTGTAGTCCCTTACAATGCAGAATTTCTCGGAGTCATATTCAAGCAACTTGGAGTGTAGTTTGGAGTAAAACTCTTCCTGGGCATTGTTTGGTGCATATATATTTCCAAAAATTATTTTTTCCCCTTTTATTTCTAATTCTATAAGTACCATTCTGCCTAGGTCGTCACTATACAGCATCCTAGATTGCACGTTTTTTTGTACATAGATGACAACTCCCCTTTTTTTCTCAGGTGCACATGAGTGGTAAAGTTGGCCAAATTTCTTATTTTGCAGAAGTTTTAAATTTTCTTCTTTGATGTGGGTTTCCTGTAAACATATTATTTGTGATTTGGTCTTTTGTAATTGTAGGAAGATCTTTCTCCTTTTTTTGGGTTCATTGAGGCCATTTACGTTGACAGAAATGATCTGTAGCCCAGGTGTAGCCATCATTAAGTTTTTAAATTTTTTCCAAGACTCTGTTCTTTTTGTGCTTGCAATCTGGTTTTGATCCTCCCAGCCTTCTTTTTCTGCGAATCACTTGAACCTGAAGCTGCCTGTTCTGACCTCTCTTCCTGCTCCTCTCCCGACTCAGAGTCTTGATTTTCCGTTTCAACAAAACTTGTCCAAAATTCTTCTACTTTGTCTGGGGTAGTGAGATTAAATCTCCTAGATTTATAAGAGAAGAAAACCCCTTCTGGGACCAGCCATCTAAACTGTATTGCATTCTTGGTCAACCATGTTGTTATTCTTTTATAGCCGAAGCGTCTCTGCCGTACCGACCAAGGGATGTCTTTCAGAACCTTAACGTTGTTGCCATCAAACGTCAAGCCTTCTTCTCTTGCCAGTCTCAGTATTCTTTCACACGTTGAGGTTCGGGTAAATCTAACATGTATCTCCCTAGGAAGATTAAACTTTCTAGTATGGGTAGACGATACTCTCCTAACCCACTCAATTTCATGCCTACTCTCTATTAAAGCGCCCTCCTCACCAAACCTCAGGAGCTTTGATATCTTGTTCTCTGTGTTCTCTCCCCTTTCCACTGTGATGTTCTGAAATCTTAAAACATAAGCTGCCTTTTCCATCTCAAGTCTGGCAACTCTATCCTCCATCTCAGCTACCTTTATTTTATTCTCCTTTGCCGTGGCAGACGTAACTTCTCTTTGGTCCTCCAACTTGCCGACTCTTGCTGAGAGTGTGTGAACTTGCTGGGTATTTGCTAATAACTGTCTTTGAAACTCATTTAGTTGCTGATTAGTTTTCTTAATTTCTCCCATTAAGTCACTTTTGACTTCTTCTAAGGTCTCTTTATTCTGTTGGAAGCCTGTCAGCATGATATTTTGTAACTTATCAATAGCTTCCTGTGTAACTAGTGAGGCAGGAGGTTTCCCTCCTCCTGGTGGAGTAGACTGGCCATATTTTTCCACTTTGGTCTCCATCGTAGATAGGTTTGGCAATCCCCTAAGTTGTTGCTATCTATCAGGACACTATATCCAAGAAAGGAACCTAAAGGCAGTTTTTAAACCTCTCAAACTTATTAAATTCCCTATTGGTTTAACAACCTTTACCAATTTATTCATTCATTCAACCTAGAATGCGATTAAATAATTATTTAATACCTTCATTCAATTGTCAATACCCAAAAGTTGGTTCCCAAAAGTGATTCCCAATTAATTAAAAGCGATTCCCAGTAAGTTAAGCTAGATAATTAGTTTCCAGTTTATCAATTAATCCGTCAGGCAGTTCCTCAGTTCAACAGTTAATCATATATCATAATTAAATCCTTACTCATATACCACAATTATTATCAATATTTCCTTCAAGGATTTAGCAATTATCAACTCACCAATTTATCTATTTAACAATTGATTTGTCAATTAATCTAAGAATTTATTAATTAGTCAATTAGTCAGTTAATCCATCCAACAGTTCCTCAACGCATCAGCTAGTTTCCAAATGGCCAGATGTTCAAAATTACTGTCCTCTAAACCAGACTAGTCCCAACTCAGTCCCCTTTCCTTCTCTCTTCTTTCTTCTTTTTCTTCTATTTCCTGCTTCTTGCTTCGGCTCCTCCTCTTCTCTTGTCTTGTCTTACTTCCCTTCTTCTTTCTTCCCTCTTTAAGTAAGTTTCCAAACGCCAATCTAGTCCAAACCTGTAGCACTACAACCTAAGCAATGCTTAGTCTATCCAGTACTGTTTAAATTGCCCACTAGAGGGAGCCCCAGTCTCAGCCAATCTTCAAGAAAGGGGTAGCCGCAGCACTCCCTAGAATACTTTTCCTATTCCAGACGATCCCTATTTCACTCCCCCAGACCTTCTTTCAACAGCTAGACAAGATGATATCGGCCTTCATTTGGCAAAGCAAAAGACCAAGAATAAAACTTAAAATTCTTCAAGATAGTAAACTTAGAGGAGGCTTAGCTTTGCCAGCGTGGAGAATTTACTATAAAGCTTGTTGCCTTGCCTGGGTGAAGGAATGGATACTCTTGGAAAATAAGAGACTGCTGGTGTTAGAGGGGGCAGGCTTAGTTAGGGGCTGGCATTCATACATATGGTACCAGCCCCCATTGGAAAATAATAATTTCTTTCGTCACGTTATTAGAAAGCCGATTTTTAAGGTATGGAGTGAAATAAGGAAAACGACCTATACACAAACTCCTCTCTGGCTCTCCCCGGTGGAGGCATCTCAATACCCAAATCTCTACTCCTGGGATATTAACTACAACTACAATGGCTTGCTGGATACCACCCATAATTTGATTTTAGACGACAATATTAAATTGGATTGGTGGACTAAAACACAAATCAACTCCAGGTTCCAGACAGATAGAAAAACAGGCTTCTATAAAAAACCTAACGATCTGGACACGATAATATATGACGGGCAGAAACTAATATCTAAAATTTACAATTGGCTATTAATGAACAAAATGCAAGATGAAACAGTTAAAGAAAGCTGGATCAGATGGCTGAGTGATTTTGGATACAATATGGAATTGGAAGAATGGGAAAATATCTGGAAACCTAACCTCCAACTAACCTCGGCCAATGAATTTAAAGAAAATCTGTACAAGATGGCCTATAGATGGTACTTGACCCCAGAGAGACTGGCCAAGATCTATCCAAGCTACTCTAACAAGTGTTGGAAATGCGGAAAGGCGAAGGGAACCTTATTCCACATTTGGTGGCAGTGTGCCTATGCCAAGAAATATTGGGCCCAGGTCAATACCTGGTGCCAAAAAATTTTTAAAATAAGGCTCCCGCATACACCAGAATTTTATTTGCTAAGTATAATAAAAGAAAAACTCCCCAAACTAGAAAAAAAAAGTCTTATATATTGTCACTGTAGCTAGAATTCTATTTGCCAGGTACTGGAAGGTTGCAGAAATCCCCAAAAGGGACGAGTTTGCACAAAAGCTATTAGAGGCAGTGGAATTAGATATTTTAACAACGAAACTGAGAGGACAGTCTTATTCAACTACTAAAGAAATTTGGAACCCGCTGTATCTATGGATAAAAAGTGTGGGAATCGAAATGAGAAACTTGAATTTATGTTTTGGTAACCCCCCCTTAGGCTCTTGGTGATGGGGTGGGAAGGGTGGTGGGGGTGTATTGATTGCTTTAATGTATTTCCTATTTGAATTAATCTGATACCACAAGTTTTCTGTATCATGTACAAGCTTCAATAAAAGATTGTTTATGTTTAAAAAACAAACAAACAAATGAGCACATTGGCCAGAGCCTTCAGGGCCCATGTCCAAAAAACTGTCCCAATAATGAACTACATTGTGCAAACCCGTGTGTGAGCCAAGGGCCATTCCAAAAAGGGCTCAAAAACACTGCATGAGATGGAACAGCACATAGGCAATGAGCAACTCAAAATCATTGGGGTGAACTGGGAGAAGGCGAAATGCAGACTTGACGTTGCACTTCGCCAGCTGGCTCCCCAACCCACAACGGCGCACCACCCGCACTGCTCGATCGAATGTTCCGTATCAGACAGAACCCAAGTTGGTTGGGAGTAGCATTGTTAACCGACTCACCCCTAGGAAACGAAAGGTCATGAATTAAACAATACTTTCCTACGGCCTTCCCACCAGTGCCTCCCCTGCACAAATTGGGCACTGGTGGGACATCAAATGGACCCAGAACTCTACCCTCCTTTGCCTTTTTCACTATTTTAGCCTGAACAATATGTTCCATGCCTTTTACAGAATGTAAGCTGTGTGTCATAAAAGGTCCCCTATAGCCCTATACTGGAATTCTAAAGCCAAACAGAAACCCCTGTAATAAGGATTGGTCATCAACAACTTTAGGATAACTCTGTAACAATTCCTCAAATACTTTCACAGTTATTGGACTGGGTCCCTTTGCCAGAACCTTGATTGTAACCCCTGTTGCTGGATTTCTTGCGGCCCTTCCACTGCTTCACTCAAAAGCATTCTGAGAATGCAGGCTGGAGCAGAGACATTAGATGATTTGTGTACCATATGGCCACTGTGATATCTGTCACCCAGATTAGGCAGAGTCGGTGACATCACTTGAAGCCATAGCTGCAGGTGAATCCCATGATAGAGAAGGGTTCATGGTGAAACTCTTAGTTAAACTGCAGCCTGTGTACCCTTTGTAAATAATATCAAGGTACTCCCATAATGAAGTCTCACGCAATGGATGTGTTTTAGTTATAACACTTGCATAAATGATAAAGCACGGCACCCAATTGGCCCATGTCCTATTCACCTTCATCTTCCTAAGTTTTTCCTTATCCTTATCAATCATGTCTTCCTTATCCTTCTTCTCAACCTCGCGATAAAGGAGGGTAAAAATGTCAATGTATTCACCCTTTTTAATTTATTTTATTTAATAGGCTTCTATTCCACCTTTTCCCGTAAATGGGCTCAGGGTGGATCACAAAATAGCAATAAAATCCTACATCTCAAAGTTAAAACACCAATTTAAAATTAACAGTAAAAACAATAAAACGCATCACCAGTGGACAGGGCACAGCACATCGATTAGCTGTTGCACTGTAATAAGCACGATATCACCACAAGGGAGGCCAAATGATGGAATAATAGGACGCTCGCTGCCTCAACCATAGGCCCAGCAGAACAGCTCTGTCTTGCAGGCCCTACGAAATGGCAGTAATTCAGGTAGGGCCCAGATCTCCGCAGGGAGCTGATTCCACAAGGCAGGGGCCAGGGCTGAAAAGGCCCTGGCCCTGGTTGAGGCAAGTTGGACGTCTGTAGGGCTAGGAGTGGTCAGGAGGTGTTGCGTAGCCGATCGCAACAACCTCTGGGGCATATATGAGGAAAGGCGGTCCCTCAGGTATGTTGGTCAGACCGCGTAAGGCTTTAAATGTCAGTACCAAAACCTTGAAGCGGATCCAGTACTCAGTAGGTAGCCAGTGCAGTTGACGCAGCACTGGCTGAATGCTTGCCTGTAAAAGCAATGCAGTTAACAGCCATGCTCCCGCATTCTGCACTAGCTGGAGTTTCCGGATCAGCCACAAAGGTAAGCCTGTGTCGAGCAAGTTACAGATCCAGTCTGGAAGCGGCCGTTGCATGGATCACGGTAACTAAATCCTGGGGGGATAGGTAGGGCGCCGGCTGCCTGGCCTGCTGAAGGTGGAGAAAGGTGGTGACCTGGGCCTCCATGGTAAGTGAGGCATCCAGTATCACTCCCAGACTCCTCACCTTCTGAATCGGCGCAAGAGATGCACCATCCAGGGTTGAGAGTCGGAGGCCCAACTCTAGTCCCCCACGGTCCCCCCATTGAGTTTCAGCCAGCTTTGTCACAATCATCCAGCCACGGCTTCCAAGACCCCGGTCAAATGCTCCAGAGTGGTGTCTGAATGGCCGTCCATCAACAGATAGAGCTGGGTGTCATCCGCATATTGGTGACAGCCCAGCCCAAAACCTCGAGCAATCTGGGCAAGGGGGTGCAGATAGATAGATGATAGATAGATAGATAGATAGATAGATAGATAGATAGATAGATAGATAGATAGATAGATAGATAGATAGATAGATAGATAGATAGATAGATAGATAGATAGATAGATAATTTTATTTATATCCCGCCCTCCCGCCCTCCCCGCCGGAGCATGTTAAACATTGGTGAGAGAATAGCTCCTTGCAGTACACCACACTCTAGTGGGTGTCGCAAAGGAGCTATTTTATAACCTTTTCATTTGTGGCAGGTAAAAGGTAGTCCCCCAAAGGAGACGACAAATCCCCAAAGGGATGAAGCTGCCATAGGCACCAATGAATAAGATATGCTCCAAAGCGGGTAACCCCAAAATGGTCGGGCCCAAGCTGTAGGACTGCCTCGCCGTGCCCGTCCAAGGGCCTCCCTGTACCCTTACCAGGGTGTTGGAATACAAGTTATTTACATTCCAGCCATTATAGAATTAACTGTTGTGGTTTACCTAAAACAGGAAGTGATGTGTTGTAGCCTAAACCCAATTAGGTACAAGCTTGGAAAAAAAATATATATATATTTTAAAGATTTATGTTTTATTTCAACACCACAACATAACAACATAAATAACATAGAATACACAATAATGAACATAAGAGATACAGCAATCAACCCTCCCCGCCACCTTCCAACCACACTCCCATTCACACAAGGAACATTAGGGGTTTATCAATTTACCATTTCTATTGTTCCAAAACCAATCCTTTGCTTTTCACCCAAACATAAATAGGATCCCATGCCTCTTTACACTTTTGTAAGTTTCCATCTTGCAATCTTGTGGTCAGTATATCTAATTCCGCGGCTTCTAATAATTTAGATATAAATTCCTCTGTTAGGTATTTTAGACATCTTCCAATATTTGGCATATAACATTCTTGCAATCGTAACTATATGGAGCAATACTTTTGTCATTGTTTTAGGTATATTTTCTCGACAGATACTTAAGAGATATAACTCTGGTGAATGGTGCAGTCTTATTTTTAAGATTTTTTGGGTCCATGTATTGATCAGGGCCCAATATTTTTTGGGGTATTCACATTGCCACCATATGTGAAACAGCGATCCCTTATTTTTCTTACACTTCCAACATTTGTTTGAGTAATTCAAGTAGATTTTAGCTAGCCTTTCTGGAGTGAGATACCAGCGGTACATCATTTTATATAGGTTCTCCTTAAAAACCACTGACTTTGTTAATTTTAAATTTTGCTTCCATACTTTTCCCCACTTCTCCAAATCTATATTAAAGCCGAAGTCTTTTAACCATTTTATCCAGCACTCTTTCACAACCTCTTGCATTTTGTTTTGAAGTAGCCATTCATAAGCTTTTGAAATAAGTTTCTGGTTTGTTTGAATTATTAAGTCAAAATCATTTAACTTTTTGGGAAAGCCTTTCTCTTTGTCAATTTGGTATCGCGATTTCACTTGACATTTTATCCACCAATCTAATTTGGCTGTATCCTCTAATTTCAGGTTGTTTTGATTGTCTAATAAATTTTCATAACAATCCTGGCTTTCCCAGTCATAAAGGTTTGGATGTGTAGAAGCCTCTATAGGTGACAACCATAATGGTGTATAAGAATAATTGTTTCTGATTTCCAACCAAACTCTATACAATTATTTCCTTATTTCGTGTCTTAAAAAAAGGCTGTTTTGGGACGGATTATGATACCAGATATAACTATGCCAGCCTTTCTCTAGTCCTGCTCCTTCAAGAACCAATAACCTTTTGTTCTCCAACGTAAGCCATTCTTTTAACCATGCTATACAGCATGCCCTGTAATACAAATTCCATTCCAGTAATGCAAGACTCCCTCTAGATTTACTATCCTGGAGTACTTTTAATTTAATTCTCGGCTTTTTGCCCTGCCAGATAAATGTTGTAATCATTTTATTAAGCTGTTGAAAAAAGGATTTAGGCAGAATGATTGGGGCCATCTGAAAAAAGAATAGAATCCTAGGTAGCACATTCATCTTAATCGTAGCAGCTCTTCCCAAAAGCGAAATTTGTAGACCTTCCCATCTAACTAGATCAGTTCGAATTTCTTTTAATATTTTTTCGTAATTATCCCGATATAGGTCCTTTAAATTGTTCGTCAAATGAATTCCTAAATACCTTATTTTCTTTTCATATTTGAACCCAGATTGAATTTCTAATTGTGCAATTTGTTCTTTGTTCATGTTTTTTGTCAAGAATTTAGTTTTCTGTACATTGACTTTAAATCCCGATATTTCTCCATATTGTTTTAATCTTCCCTTCAGATATTCTATAGATGAGTTCGGTTCTTCCAATATACATAATAAGTCATCTGCGAAAGCCTGTATTTTAAATTCCTCATTCTTAATTTTAGCACCTTTAATCTTAATATCATCTCTTTTTTGTCAGGAATTCTAACGTTAGAATAAAGAGCAATGGAGATAAAGGACATCCTTGTCTAGTGCCCTGTTCTATTTCAATCAAATCCATTATACTTCCATTAAAATTTATTCTCGCATTTTGTTTTATAGAAATAGTTTCTACGAATTTACTAAAATTCTCTCCACAGCCAATCGCTACTAAGGATTTTAAAACGAAACTCCCATTAACATTGTCAAATGCCTTCTCAGCGTCGACCATTATACCGGCAAATTGCTTCTCTGGATGTTCTCTATAGTACTCAATGATGCTTAATAATAGTCTTACATTCTGCCTCATCAATCTTCCTGGCACAAATCCTGTTTGATCTTCATGGACTACTGTAGTAATCACTTTTTTAAGTCTGTTTGCTAAAATCGCCGCAAAGATCTTATAATCGCTATTTAAAAGTGAAATTGGCCTATAATTTTTAATGTCAGATGGATCCGTTCCTTCCTTGTGAATTAAGGAAACCAGTGCTTCTTTCCAAGATAACCGGGATCTCCTGTCGATGTGCTTAGAGTCCAAGAGGGTGATTCTTAGCGACGCAAGAATGAAGGTTGTACACAGTAGCTGTAAAACCACTATATAAATTTATTTACACACCAATCACTCTTCTCTCCGACAGTACGCTCTGCTGCAACTCCAACTCCATTAACCCACACACACCATAGTGACTTTGTACATTTATACATTGACGAGCCAATCAGCAACTTGCTGCGTCATGCTGACTGTGCTGGCTGATGCAATACCTCTGGCACCCAGCCACCTGCTGTCATCTAGATCATCTAGCTTCCAGATCTAGTTTCACTTTTACAGCATGTGCTATAAGCTGTCACTTCTCATATACAAGCAACATCTCCGTGGTATTTTGCATATCGTCTATTACATTTTATATGGAATCAGCAAGATGTCTTCAAAAGATTTGAAAAATTCGATTGGAAGTCCATCTGGTCCCGGTGTCTTATTCCGTTTTTGTTGTTTTATTGCTTCAACAATTTCATGCATCGTGATTGGATTCTCTAACTTTTCTCGCTGCTCTTTTGTTATCTGTTTAATCTTGACATTCTCGATATAATCCTCTTGTGTTTGGCTTGAGATCTCCTGTCTTTTATAAAACTTTCGGTAGAAGTCTTGAATAATTATTTTCATTTGAGTATTTTGTGTGACTTCCTCTTTTTCTTCATTTTTTAGGGATCTTATAATCTTTTTTCCCCTTTCTTTCTTTAACTTGTACGCTAACCATCTGCTAATCTTGTTTGCGCTTTCAAAATAGTTTTGTTTCATCCATTTCAATTTCCTCTCCACTTCTTCTGTAAGTAATAAATTTATTTGATGCTGGATAGACAAGATCTTAAGCCTTATATCCTTCGTATTCGTAATCTTTTGTTGTTTCTCTTGTTCCCTCAATTTTGTTACTAGCTCATTGTAAGATTTCATTCGTTTTCTCTTCCTCCTTGCTGAGTATCTTATTGCAATTCCTCTGAAGAATGCCTTGAATGCATCCCAAATCACATGCATTTTCGTATCTTTCTTCAAATTATGTTGAAAAAATTCTTTTATTTCTTTCTTAGCTATTTCTAAGAATTTGGCTTCTTTGAAAATTTGTAGATTTAAGGTCCAGCGAGAATTTTTCTGTGTTTTCGATAAATGTATCTGTATTGGGTTATGATCTGAGTATGTTTTGGGTAGAATATCTGCTTGGTTGACGGATAAAATTAATTCAGCTGACAACCAGCACATATCTATCCTGGACCAACATTTATGAGCTTGGGAGTAATGAGTATAATCTTTCGTTTGTGGATTTTTTGTCCTCCAAACATCCAATAAATAAAATTTATCAGCCATTTTGAAGAAGGTTTTTGGTAATATATTGCGTGATTTTTTTTTTTTTTTGGTTCCTCAAATTTTTTGTCTTTTTCTACTTCAAATACCGCATTGTAATCTTCGATGATACAGCAATTTTTCGGACCAAATTCCATCAATTTTTCATCTAATACTTTGTAGAATCTCTCTTGATTCTCGTTTGAGGCATAGATATTCCCCACAATCATTTTATCTCCATTAAGTTCTAATTCTATTATCAAAATTCTCCCCGATTTATCAGTATACAAACAGCTAGATTTTATATGTTTTTGCACATATATAGCTACTCTCTTTTCCTTTTTCTCCAGGTCAGATGAATAATAAAGTGAACCCAATTTTTTATTTTGTAAATATTTCACATCATCTTCATTGATATGTGTTTCCTGCAAACAAATTATCTGAGATTCTGTTTTTTTCAATTGCTGGAAGATCCTCTTTCTTTTTCCTGGTTCATTTAATCCATTTACATTGACTGATATTATTTGTAGTCCCGTCTTAGAATTCATTTTAAAAGATCAATACTATCTGATATTTTTGTTTGATCTTTTTTGATTTGTAGTCTTGTCCTTACTCTTTCTCCCATCTTTTTCTGGGATTCATCTTCACTTGTTTTCTTCAGCAGACTCTCTTATTCTTGGTCTTCTCCTGTCTCTGACTCGCGACTGCTTGGTTCCACAAATTTTTCCCAGAAATCTTCCATCTTATCCGATGAAGTTATATTGTATCTCCTAGTTTGATAGGTAAAGAAGATTCCTTCCAGTACAAGCCATCTGAACTATATGGAGTGTTTCATCAGCCAAGTTGTCAATTTTCAGTATTTGAACTTTCTCTGGCGTACCCCCCAGGGTACCTCCTTTAAAACTTTAATGCTCGTATCTTTCCATTTTAAATCATATTCTCTTGCCTTTTTTTAAAAAAAATCACACATTATGGTATGAGCAAATTTGACTTGTACCTCTCTTGGTAGATTGAATTTCCTCGTATAATTTGAGGTGATTCTTTTTGCCCAGTCGATGTCTCTCTTTCCTTCTTCTAACAATTCTTCCTCGTCTATGGTTAATATATCCATGATCTTATTTTCTATATTTTCATCTTTTTCTTCTGGAATGTTTTGAAATCGTAGGATATATGCTGCCTTTTCCATCTCCAGTCTTATTATTCTCTCTTCTAGTTCCATCATGCTAGCTTTATTTTCTCGAGCTATACTGATTGTGTCCTTCTCTTGTTCTTCTATCTTTTCTACCTTAGCAGATAAGTTGTGTATTTGCTGCGTGTTTGCCAGCAGCTGTTTTTGAAATTCTTCTACTTGCTTATTGGGTTTTTTTATCTGTCTCATCAAATCTGCCTTCATTGTCTCTAAGGCTTCCTGATTTTGTTTAAAACCTGCTGTTACTATATTTTGTAATTTCTCCAAAGCGTCTTGATTTACGGCCACTGAGACCAATTTCCCCCCTCCCCCTGGGGGGGTACCTTGTCCAAACTTCTTAACTTTGGTCTCCATTTCTATCAGTTATCGGCTATTTCTTTCTCAGAATCTGCTATTAATTCTTATTTCTTATTCACTGCTTCTAGTGTCTCTTATTTAAACATCTGTCACTAAATTATTATACATTAAAATGTCATACTTATTCCAACGTTCTTCAACTCCTAATTAATTAATAAGTTATTTCAATTAAATACATAAACAGTAATCAGTTATACACTATAAATATCTTCTCAGATATTCACTCTATTCTGCTCAGTTCAATTCAATTAATTATCCAGATAAATACCCGTTCTATTAAATTCATTAATTACTTCTACTATCACCCTATTACACACCCAATTAATTATTTACTAATCACTTGTTTAAACTGGACACTCCAAATTTTAATAGTTAATTTAACATATATTTACTTAAAGTTCTTATAATGTGTTCAACTGTGTCGTCTATAGTCTCTACTCAGTATTAGGCTCAATCCACTCTTCTCTCTTCCTTTCTCTCTCCTTCTTCTTCTTCTTCTTCTTCTTCTTCTTTCTCTATCCACTATCTTCTTTCTTTCTTCCAACTATTCCCTTCTGTTATCCTAAATATATTCCTTGTTTCTTGTAACTCAGTTTGTTACACTGTCTTTAACCCAATCTTCAGTGAAGAGGCAGCCGCAATGAAGCCACTGCTAAAAACTACCTCTTTGCCCTTTACAAAGTTCTGTATCTTCAATCCTCAATCCTCTTCCTTCTATCTTCCCTCTAATGACTATTGTCCTCTGTCTTCTCAAAACCTCACTTGTTAAATTTACTCAGTCTTTCCTCTACTCAGTCTTCTCGCTCCCATGAACCGCCATTTCTCCTTCTGCCTTTTACTTCCGCCTTCATAAACACCATCACCGCCATTAAACCTCGTCTCTGTCCCCACCATTCACCTCTCCACCACTTTCCACTGCCTTCTTCCACTTACTTCTTTCTTTTACCTCCTTATTTTTCTATTTTCAGCAAATTTTCATTTCTTCTGTCTCTTCCCGCCTCTCCGTTTCTTCTCCTCTCATTCCCCGCTCGCTTACCAACTCCCGCAAACACTTGAGGTTCAGCCGCCGCTGTCCGCTTCCCCCGCTGACTTCACCTCGTCTCCATCGGCTCCGCTGCGATTCTTCTTTTGTAAGACCGTAACTTCTTTTTAAGCCTTAAAGTCTCCAGTTGGGATCTATTTTGTAATTGTCTCTCTAGCTGGGGCCTTCTTTGAAGGATTTAATCACTACCCCATCGGCTCCTTATCCGGTGGCCCGGTTATGCACCGAAGAGTTGATAGGCACCGGCCAAGGGGAAAAAAATTGGAACTGAAAAGAGAGCCTCCACTCCCCCTTCACTCCCAAAAAGCTCCCCGAACTACGAAGTGTCCCCAGACACTTCTTTAAGAGGCACCTCCCTGCTAGAAAGCCCTCTCAAATGCCCATCAAAACAGAGCTTCTTTCGGAGCTCGGGAAGATCGCTCTGCCTCACCACGCCATTGCACCGGAAGTCACAGGCTTGGAAAAAATATAAACACAGTATTCGTCATTTTCACCTTGTTTGTGAAACTCTTTTGATCTCAATATACAAGGTGAATTGCCTGTCTTCCTTTCTCAGTGTTCTCTGGGAACAAGAAGCCAGTTAACAAAGGGTAATAAAAGCAGCCATGTAGCCAATGAGACGTAGTTAGCCCTGCTAGTAAGCTAAGTTTTATTTATTTTATCCCAAGTACCCTGATGTTTTTCTAATAACCTTTATATCTTTTGATAAGCTTAAGTCTCGACTCCATTTACTGCAACCTCCACACCTCTAGTTTTTAAATGCATTTCCTAACACGGGGCTCACTGCTTTCCCGCAATGGCCTGCCCAGAACCTGGCCCCCTTTTACGGGAATCAGGGGCCTCCTCTCTCCCCTAACAGGGCCCCCAAGCTAAGCAACCTGATGAGGGCTGTTCCAAAAGCCCACCAACCACCCACGAGCCAAGGAGGGCCCACCAGCCAACTACCAGTAAAAGGGGGGAGTGTGCCAAACCACGCGCAGCAGCCGCCTGCGCCACCCTATGCAATGTCCTCTTGCTGAGAGGCTTGCACCCAAACTGGGCCCTGCAGGCCAAAGACTTCCAACCAACACCTAGCCCCACCGCCGGATCGCTGCTGTATACCCACACCACTCGCAGGGCCTGCTATTGGGAAGGGAGGAAAGACGTCTGTTCCCTCCCTTTGGCCAAGGACTGCCTGGAAGAGGTGAGGCTGATTGTAACCACATCAACCCCCACCTCCTCCGAAGCACCCGGATGCGACTCAGGCCACGAAGACGTCTTCCCCTCCATCTGGGAGGGCAAAGGAAGCTCCCCAGCTGAACGGCGTTGCCGTCGGCTGGTTTACCTGGAATCTAATATGGTTGTATTTAGTCCTAATTCTGTTTGTTTTCCCTTACAGGTGTAAGTCTACTTCCTTCAATACAATTACCATACAATTACAAACCAAATGAATAAGTTACAGTATGAAATACAAAAAGGGGGGGGGGGAAGAACTATTAAGAATGTATCAAGGCATCTTATAAATTGTTTTTAGGTGCAACTTGGTATCCGATTGCAGAACATTTTAAGAAACACCATGTATCCATAAAAATTTCTTCTTTACGTTCAGTTGGCTTATATTATTCTACCAGCTGTTAACATAATGCCCCTCGTTTTCATTTTTGTTTTTTCCCCTGCCCTTCCTCATTCTAATGTGTACTTTAAGTAATACTGTTCTCAGTGTAGAACAGCCCAGTGGAAACTGAAGTAAGTGGGTAATCTTCAAATAAACAAATCAAATACGACAGTTCTGAGAAATAGTCAGGTGTCAACTCTGGTAATTCCCCACCCATTTGTGTACTTTTTTACTCATCCATACTTTTCTACACACCCATCTGTGTACTTTCTTACAAGGGACCCTCAAGGAGCCATAACTGATGTAGGAAGAGAGCATCACTTCCTGAGTGGTTACACTTATTCCTTGTTTCTGTATGCCTCAGGGTGCAGACACAACTCACCCGAGGATCTGAAACATATGGAACTGTAAAATCAGACAAGTATGTTCCTCAGCCACAGGGTGAGCCTTCTGAATTACTCAAGATTGGCAGCCATCTGTCTGAAGCAACAGAAAAGAACAAGAATTCAGTCACACAAAGACTAGCAAGATGTATGGCAGTCATCATTCATCAGTCAATGATTCACAAAAGTTCATACCTGCCACTTTTTTTAAAGTCTTTTTTTTTTAGAAAAATAATACTTTATTTTATTGAATTTTAAGAGGTCAATAATAATGAAAAGACAAGGAAACACCAAAATAAATACCAACAAAATCTGAAGCAGGAACAGCCTGCATCTGCACGAACACATACGCCAGGTAAGGAAGTAAATACTACAAAGTAATAGACGTGGATTGTGTACAAAGCATTATAATAAAATTAATTCCTAAAAAAAAAAAGACAGAATCTCACCAATATTAACATTAAAGGATTGAAAGGTTGAATCATTGTGAATCAATTCCAAGAAGGGTTTCCACACGGTGCAAAACTTGGATTCGTAACAAGGATTATGAAGACAATATATGCGATCAGAAAGTCTTTCCTTAACAACAACAAAAGTCCCATATTACCTTAAACCTGGAGACTGTAAAAGGCTCAGCATCCTTCCAAATATGGGCAATAGGAACTTACGCAACTGATAACTGGTTTAACCGTTAGTCCTGTCTATCTGCCATGCTTAAAGGCTTACCTTGTTGCTGTCTTGGAGAACTGGGACTTTTGGTGCAGTGGCAGAGCATCTGTAGTACAAGCAGGGAGTTCCAGGTTCAACCTTAGGCACCTCCAGTGGAAAGAAAACAGTTGAAGGTGATAGGAAGGACTTCTTTGTCCTGAGGCCCTGGGGAGCTGCTTCCAGTCACAGCAGACCATGCTAACCTTCATAAGCCAAGAGTCTGACTCACTAGAAGGTAGAATCGTGAGCTGGAACGGGTCCAGAGGAGGGCGACGAAGATGGTGAGGGGTCTGGAGAGCAAGTCCTGTGAAGAAAGGTTGAAGGAGCTGGGCATGTTTAGCCTGGAGAGGAGGTGGCTGAGAGGTGATATGATTATCATCTTCAAGTACTTGAAGGACTGTCATATAGAGGATGATGTGGAATTGTTTTCTGGGACCCCAGAAGGTAGGTCAGTGTACCAGAACCAATGGGTTGAAATTAAAACAAAAGAGTTTCCGGCTCAACATGAGGGAAAACTTCCTGACCGTTAGAGCAGTTCCTCAGTAGAACAGGCTTCCTCAGGAGGTGGTGGGCTCTCCTTCCTTGGAGGTTTTTAAACAGAAGCTGTGAATTTGGGGTAGGTATTTTTGGGTTTCCTGCACCGTGCAGGGGGTTGGACTAGAGGTCCCCTCCAACTCTGACAGGCCTCTCTCTCCCAACAGGTGGCGCTGATACGCCTATGTTTTTCCAGCTGCCGCTCTGTGGCTCGGTGTTGGGATTTGCGGTGCTACCGCTCCTCTGCCGTGTGGGCTCTCTGAAACCGCTCCAGATGCCTGCAATTGGCAGCCCGCTGTGGACAGAGACGATACCGGTGCAGACGGGCTGATCTCGCGAACAGGCGTCCGTGTAGTGGCCGCGAAGGTCACAGTTGCTACACAGCTGGGTGTTACACTTGCAGCAGGTGGCGGTATGATCCGCACAGAAAGCAAGCGGGCGGCTGCCCACTATAGCATACCGTCGCCCACTCCGACCCAAGGAAGAAATACCTGGGGAGGTGCCAGATTCGTCCGGCTTCGTTGTAGTCCAGTGAGACCACCAGTTGGAATTCACTGGTGCCCACACTGAGCTGATCGCGGCACTCTCGCCTGAGTCGTGCCACCAGGTCCCACCGGGATACGAAGTAGCTGCGGAATCACACCGTCACTATTCTGACATCGCCGCAAAATAGTGGTTGGACATCAAAGTCCTCTAACAGACTACTAGAGTGGTCCTTGACATTGTGGTGGCATGCGGCCCAAAACCTATGGTAGGACCGCTCGTCCCGCAGGATGACATCAGTTTCCGGGATTCAGGGCGGGATACTGACAGCGCGGAGATCCTCGGGCAGCGTCTGAAGGTGTCTTATGAGCAGCTGGTTCACTATAAAATCCTGATCCAGATATATCTCCGGGTGGCAGCTGCGGTTGCGGAGGCAGACGACAAACCGCCGCCCTCCAGCTCGCTCTCAGAGTCGGTCTCCGGAAGCAGGGCACAGTAATCCGGGTCCTGGTTGGCCTTTCCGATGGTTTCTAAGTAGGCATTGAGAGCTCTTCATCTGCGATGTAGTCCGCCTCTCTTTGGTGCGTCTGTGCCTCTGGCGGCTCGCATGCGTTCTGTTGTCATCGTGTTGGCGCCGGTCGTCGCCGCCGATGTGGCGCGGTAGCGGACCACGGTTATATTGTGTGCCATCGTCAGGGTGCACGTGGTGCGGTCATAAGCGGCTCAAGTTCCCGTGTCGGCCACTGGGAGGGGCCTGGCGGCCAGCTGCGCAGAGGCAGGAGTGTCACCACTCCGTTGCCGGTACGTGCGAGTCTGAGTCGCAGCGGCAGCCGAGTCCCATCACCACAGTGCACAAGGTGTGTGGATCAGGGGCATGGGGTCGTTCCTAGGGCCTAGGGAGCTGCAGGGTGAGATCTAGTGGTTGAAGAGCGCTCAGGGCCAAATGATGGCGTGCGCCGGTGGCGTTTGCGGTTGCCGTTGCGACTGGGTCATTAGTCGGTAAAGCGGGGCCGTCCACCGGAGCCAGCTCCCGCCAAGAGGTGAGGAGTTCAGGAGGTGGTTTGGCTCGACTGCCCTCCCTGTGCCACGTCCCTCCCCTCGGTTCGGTCTCTCCCGCCCACCGTGTGTTCGCCAGGGGTTCGCCCTTTGCCTCCTCCTTGATTCGTGTGGTGAGGTCATGTGTCAGGGATGGTTGCCGGCCGCCATTCCCAACTGCTATCGTCCGTCCACGCCCCCCTCCGCCGTCTCCATGGCTGCCTCGCTGGCATTGGGGTCGGTTTCGGTGTTGATGTGTTTCTGGAAGCCCTTTTTCGCTCCGCCCGTCCCCTCCCGCCGTCCCTCATCCTCTTTGGGGCCTCCCTCGTCTTCCTCCTCCTGCTCTCCCATGCCACCCCTCCCCCGTGTTCCAGTCCATGTCTTCCACGTTGGAGTGCGCTTCCTTGCCTCCGTCGTGTGTATCAGTAGTGTGTGTGCCTTCCCATCGTCGGGCTGCGTGCTGCCCCACCACAGTGTCGTCCGCCGAGGGCAAGCACTCCTGAAAAGCCCTCAACATCGCCACCACCTCCACTGAGTCCCAGGCGCAGTCAGGTTGATCGTCCTGCATGCGGGATGGCGCCGCGATATCGGCCTGCCGGGTCACCTGGCGCTGCGCCGTTCTCTCCGTCAGCTCCAGCCGCGGGGCTCTCTGCTCACCGTCCAGATCGGCTCCCATCGACAAGCCTCCATTTGCGTGTGTTCGGGGATGGCGTCGTCCAACAACAGCAACAGAAATGTCCCCATTTTCTCTGGCAAAGTGATCTGGGTGCTGTGTCCATGATGGGGATAGCCCTTGGTTGGGAGTCTGCTGCCAGGGCCAGGCAGGGGGCCTGAACAGAAGAAGCCCACCGTCCAGGGTGAAGGTCATGGCCTGCAGATCTAGATCCTCTGGCAGCCAGATTTCCTCTTGTACCTGCCTGCGCTTCCAGGCTGCCATTCATTTCAAGAACTCTTTGCTTATAAAAATATTAACGAAAAGCAATTGCTGTTGAGTCTAAGCATATCTTTCAGCTGCAGTTTAGTGCTTTATGGCAGAATGCATCATTACAGCACTTCAGTTTTGCAGTTTTGTATGCAATTTGGCAGCAATACGCATTATGAAACCAATAGTTACTGCTCTCCTTTACAGAACACGGAAGGAATGAGTCTGAGAATACGCACAGTGCAACCCACAATGACTGCTTTCTATTGAAGGATACAGAAGGGACAGGACTGAGAATGGGTCAAGTATTTTGCTAGTTGATTTGCCTCTGACTAAATTCCATTGGGGATTTTCCTGACAGGTTTTTGTAGATAACAGAGTAGTTCCTAGCCCCCCCCCCCCCCAAAAAAATGCTTTATTCAATGTTTTCAACAACAATACAGATAATTCAGTATATCAGATTCTACATCAAGTTCCTAGTTAAGGGCGAAGGTCTGTCAGATTGTGTCTGTTGTAGCACAACGGCCGTAGTTGGATCTCTGGATCTTGGACCATCTTATGCGTAAAACTGTTTGCTTAAGCCAAAGAGGTGTGGGTTAAACAAACTGCATAAGTCAGGTGAGAGTCCATGCTGTAATAGCTCTCTTTTTTGTCAACGTGCCTTCATTCTGCAACCCAAAACATATACTTGGGTTGGCTTCAGAGGACTGGCATGAGGTCAGGGTGAATCATTCTGTGGTACAAACTTCTTTTCGGCATCTCAGTCAACCACCTGTGCCAGGAGAACCTGAGCTTTGAAAGCCAAAGGACAGCTAAGTGTTCTCTTTGTGCCGGAAGCAGGGCACAGTTCTCTGAACAGGCAAACACGATGTTCTTTTTCATTCACAATAGAGCTAAGGATAGTCTTTCATCTTTCCTGGAAAACGAAATCACAAAACACTTCACCTTCTGATTGTGAGTCATCTGAAATGTTAGTGGCTCTCAGCGATGGATGGTGTCAGAACTTGTAACTGTGGTCTTTTAGCTTAGCCAAACTGTCTCCATGTTGTAACTCAAGATATTGACAGCGGTCATTAACCCAAGCCGCTTTGCTATGCTAAATATTTAGGGCGGTAAGACAGGCGGCAGAAAGTCTCTGCTTAGTATCCACAGGTGCCCTTTGAAGCTGGGCCGTTTGGCCTTCACAATAGGGGGGCACCCCTCTTAGCTGATAACGAAGGCTGGGAAAGAGACAACCGCTCGGAACCGTGTGAATCACTGTGAGTTATTGTTTTATTATGCTTTGCTGTGGGCATAAAATGTAACCAACTGCCCAGAATCGCCATTACTGTTATTTCGTTTCTATAGTACTGAAGTTCTTCCAATAAAGATTCCTAACTTGCTACAAGTATTGGACTCTTCTGAAGTTCATCCAAGTTCTGACATTATAACAGTAATCCTTTGTTTGGGCTTATCGGGACTGGCAACCTGGCCCCATGGCGGCACTGGAACCAGACAACGGAGAGCCCACCATTCCACCAGACGAAGAACCCCTCGACCCGAAGGTAACTGGCGCGAGGAGGAAAATTAAGGTCCCCGCGCCGTTCACCGTCGACGCCTTCCCCTCCCGAACCTGGAGCCCGAGGAAGTCGACGGCCGCTATGGAGGCCGCGGAGCAGCGCTACCGACTCATCGCCACAGGCGGAGGAGAAGGGGACGAGGACGAGCCCAGAGACGAGGGGCTCGGAACTTACGGTGGAGGGGACCCGATCCGAACGCTGCGCAACGAGCTGTTCGATTGGGTGAGAGAGATCCACGACGAGGTCCACGCATCCCGGGTCCTAATGGCAGAAGAGATGCAACAAAACCTGGGAGCAGTCCGCGATCAGATCCGCACGCTCCAAGGGATCGTGGCCGCGGGACAAGCCCCGGGGGGAGGACCAGTGGGCCCGCCGGCCGGCGCACCGGCGGGACCCCCAGCAGGGGCTCCGGCGGGGCCGCCGGCGGGAGCTCCAACAGGACCGCCGGTCGGCCCCCCGGCGGGACCCCCCGCGGGGCCGCCGGCTGGGGCTCCGGCGGGGCCTCCGGCCGGCCCTCCGGTGGGTCCCCCGGTTGGACCACCAGCCGGGCCTCCGGTGGGACCACCAGCCCCACCACTCGGCGGACCGGTGGGCCCCGTAGCGCCGGTGGCTCCCGCTCCAGTCGCCCCGGCCGGAGGGGACGGGGGAGGCCACCGGGAGTTGAAAATCACCTTCGATGGGGACGGAGACGCAGTGGAATACTTCACGATCCAGTGCAACGTGTTTTTCACGCACTGGGGAGCGGGGTACCCCACGGAAGCAAGCCGCGTGGCCCACATCGCCTCCAGACTAAGGGGACCGGCCCAGAAGTGGTACGTGGGACTTTACACTGGACGGAAACCAGAACTAGCCACCGTGGCCGATTTTCTACAAGCCATGCTTCGGCAGTATGGAGACCCCCTGCGGGAAGAGAAAGCTGTCGCGGCCCTGCAAAGGATCGAGCAAGGCAACCGCACCACCCGGGAGTACGCCACCGAGTTCATGGGCTACTGTGCGGCAGCCAGGGGGTGGAATGAAGTCATGAAATACACCGCGTTCAAGAACGGCCTGAACGCGAACATCCTTGATCGGTGCTACCACCAGGGAAGACCAGATACCCTGGTGGGATGGATCCAACTGGCGGGGGAGGTAGAGACCGACCTCCAGCACGTCGGGATGCGGCGCCAGCAGCAGAGCAAAAAGGCCGGGAAGCCGAGTCCCTCACCGAGCAAGACAGAAGGGAAGCGGGGCCCTACGACCTCAACCCCCTCGACAACAGCACGCAAATGCTACCGGTGTGGAGACCCGAACCACCTGGCCGCCAATTGCCCAGGGAAACCGACCCCAACACCGCCGCCATCTAAATCGGCGCCCACCGCGCCGAAGAAAAAGGGCGGACGAGCAAAGGAGCCCAGTCGGGGCACCGTCGCCACCTCCCTGGCGATTGACGAGGATGTTACCACCATAGAAGAATCCAGCGAGGAGTCCTGGGATCAAGAGTCGGCGGGAAACGACAGCGACCTGCTTTAATCAGTGCCGCGAGGCAGGTCGACAAAACGCCGGCACTACTGACGGTGAGAGTTACTGGGGGGCTATTGTTCATGGCAGTCACCCTTTTGAACCCTAACCTAAAAAGATTCATGCACGCCCGGGCCTTAATTGACTCTGGGTGCACTCGGGACATCATTACCCCCCGCTTAGTAGAAGCGCTGGGACTGGCCATGGCCCCCCTCCCGCACCCCATCCAATTTGAGCAAATGGACGGGACGCCAATGCGGGGGGAACCTTGCACCCAAGAGACCCAGGCCATCCCCGTGGGGACTGAAGAACACTGGGGGGTGGAGGCATTTGTCATCGCCCCTTCTTGCTCGTTCGACGTGGTGGTGGGATCAGGATGGCTAGCAAGACACCAACCGGACATTCGATGGGCAGAGCAGATAGTGCGGTTCCCGGATTGGCGGTGCGAGCACCACTGGAAAACGGAGTGGGGCCCGAAAGCACCCCCGCAGAACGAAAGACTCTGTCTCACCCTCGAAGAGATAGGATCGATTCCCAAAGAGTACAGGGACTTAAGGAAAGCCTTTAGCGAGAGGGAGGCGGACGAACTCCCCCCTCACCGCCCCACGGACTGTGCCATTGAACTCATTCCGGGGCAAGCGCTACCGAAAGCAAAACTGTACTCCATGGGTTGGGCAGAAAAAGAGGAGCTGAGGAAGTTCATTGACAAAAATCTGAAGCGGGGTTTCATCCGACCAGCCACCGCCCCCCATGCCGCCCCAGTGTTGTTTCGCAAGAAGAAGGATGGGGGGCTTAGGCTTTGCACAGATTTTCGCGGGATAAACGGGATTTCGATGTCTAATGCTTATCCGATCCCGTTGATAAGAGACCTCCTAAACACTGTGGCCGAGGGCAAGATCTTTACCAAGCTCGATCTCAGAGACGCGTATTTCCGCGTACGGATTAAAGAAGGAGACGAGTGGAAGACAGCGTTCAACACGCCTATGGGACAGTTTGAATACCTAGTCATGCCGTTTGGGCTACAAGGCGCACCGGGGGTTTTTATGAACTTTATAAATGAAGTGTTGAGAGAATTTCTGTTCAAGGGGGTGGTGGTGTACCTTGATGACATCATTATCTATTCGAAAGATCTTGAGTCCCATGTGCCTCTTGTGAGAAAAGTACTGGCGACCCTTTGTAAGAACAAACTGTATGCTAAACTGTCTAAATGTGAGTTCCACAAGACGGAACTAGATTATCTGGGATTCCGAGTGTCAGGGGAAGGGTTGGCAATGGACCCCGCCAAAATTCAAGCTGTTCTAGATTGGGAACCGCCCCGAACCCGACGACAATTACAATCTTTCATCGGGTTCGCAAATTTCTACCGCGGGTTCATTAAGGGGTTTGCCCGGGTGCTGCTCCCCCTCACGGAGCTCCTAAAAACGAAGGGAAAGGGGGAGGCGGCGAAAAAACCCGGGGCGCGCCTAACTTGGACCCCCGAGTGCCACCGGGCGTTCCAAGAACTTAAACAACTCTTCACCTCTGAACCAATATTGGCCCACCCGAACGAATTGAAACCCTTCGTGGTGCAATGCGACGCCTCCGACGTCGCCATAGGAGTCATATTGATGCAGAAGAACGAAGAGGGGGAACTGCGTCCTTGCGCCTACATCTCACACAAATTCTCAAACGAGCAAAGGAACTGGTCAGTGTGGGACAAAGAGGCTTTTGCTGTAATGTTCGCCTTGAAAACCTGGAGATCCTGGTTAGAGGGAGCACGAGTCCCCTTCGAGATTTGGACCGATCACAAAAACTTGGAGGCTCTCACAGGTCGCCGCAAACTGACCGCGAAACAAATTCGGTGGGCGGGCTTCTTTGCCAAATTCGACTTTGTGCTGAAGCACATTCCCGGCACAAAAAACTTTTTAGCCGATGCGCTGTCACGCATGCCCCAGCACGAAAGTCAGAGGGAGGAAGTGATCGACTCTCTCATCCCACCGTCAGCTATTGCGGGAGGGGTCACTACTCGTTCAGGGAAAACGACCGGGGGCCCAGAAACACCACAGCAGGAGCGCTTCGCCTCGGAAGCAGACTTAGAAGGCGCAGACCGCCCAGATGGGCTAGAGCAAGGGGAGGGGGGACTTTGGTTCCACAAAGGGAAAATCTATGTGCCCAAATCCATGAGGAAGGAAGTGCTAGAAAAATGCCATTCCAATCGCCTGGCAGGCCACTTTGGGTATGTGAAAACACTCCACCTTATCACACGACAGTTTTGGTGGCCAAAACTAAAGAGAGATGTTTCGGAATTTGTGCTAGCCTGCCCTACATGCATCATGTCCAAACGCAGAGGGGGTAAACCCCCTGGACACCTTGTCCCTCTCCCCACGGCTAGCCCACCCTGGGCTGTGGTGTCCATGGACTTTATAGTGGAATTACCACCCTCGCAAGGGAAAACGGTGATATTGGTGGTGGTGGATACTTTCTCAAAACAAGCCCACTTCATCCCTTGCAAGAAATTGCCCACCGCCAAAAAACTGGCCCAGCTGTTCTTTAATCACGTGGTCCGCCTACACTCATTCCCCGAAAAGGTCATTAGTGACCGCGGGCCACAGTTCGTTGCCAACTTCTGGCGGGAGTTTTGCAAGCTAGCTGGCATCGAACAAGGACTTAGCTCAGCCTACCACCCACAAACGGACGGACAGACGGAGAGGGTGAACGGGCTTCTCGAGCAATATTTAAGGTGTTACATCAATTACCAACAAACAAACTGGGTGGAGCTACTGCCCTTCGCAGAATATGGGTACAATAACAGCCTCCATAGTTCCACTAAAACCTCCCCTTTCCAAATAGTCAACGGCTACGAGGGGAAACCTTTTCCAAATCTCCCCCTTCCGGCAGGGCCTAAAGAACCCACGTCCTGCCTCCAGTGGTGGGAGGGGATAAGGGGAGGGTGGAAGGTGATTCAAGAAAACCTGGAAGAGGCAAAGAAAGAATACAAACGGTACTTTGACAAAAAGCATGCCCCTCAATGGGACATGAAGGAGGGAGACACAGTGTTCCTGTCCACAAAAAATTTGCCCCTTCCGCAGGGATGCCGGAAGCTCGCACTTAAGTATCTGGGGCCATTTAAGATAAAGAAGGTGATCAACAAAGTAACTGTCGAGCTAGAGTTGCCAAAATCCCTCAGTAAGATCCACCCTGTTTTTCATTGCAGCCTTCTTCGAAAGGATCCTGGAGCTACGCCATTCCATCCCCGCCCCCCGGAACCACCGCCGACATTAGTGAAGGGTCAGAGTCACCATGAGGTGTTAGATATTCTAGACTCAAAGATCAGGAGGGGGCGTTGTACTACCTTATCAGGTGGAAGTATTTTCCCCCTAGCTGTGATGAATGGGTCAAAGCCACTGATGTATCGGCTCCGCAACTGCTGAAAAAATTTCACCTACTGTACCCGCACAAGCCCAAGGCGACGAGCTTAGGGGGGGCAGTATGTCAGAACTTGTAACTGTGGTCTTTTAGCTTAGCCAAACTGTCTCCATGTTGTAACTCAAGATATTGACAGCGGTCATTGACCCAAGCCGCTTTGCTATGCTAAATATTTAGGGCGGTAAGACAGGCGGCAGAAAGTCTCTGCTTAGTATCCACAGGTGCCCTTTGAAGCTGGGCCGTTTGGCCTTCACAATAGGGGGGCACCCCTCTTAGCTGATAACGAAGGCTGGGAAAGAGACAACCGCTCGGAACCGTGTGAATCACTGTGAGTTATTGTTTTATTATGCTTTGCTGTGGGCATAAAATGTAACCAACTGCCCAGAATCGCCATTACTGTTATTTCGTTTCTATAGTACTGAAGTTCTTCCAATAAAGATTCCTAACTTGCTACAAGTATTGGACTCTTCTGAAGTTCATCCAAGTTCTGACAGATGGATCCACCAAGAAAATTAGTTCAGAGGAGCTGACGGTCCCAAATTAATCCCCCACTTTTTTTACATTTGTATAAACTTAGTATTGCCCTGTGGCCACACCACCAGCGAGGGCCTCAGAGAGCCAGTTTGGTGTAGTGGTTAAGTGTGCAGCTTCTTATCTGGGAGAACCGGGTTTGATTCCCCACTCCTGCACTTGGCAGATGTTGGGAATGGCCTTGAGTCAGCCATAGCTCTCACAAGAGTTGTCCTTGAAAGGGCAGCTCCTGGGAGAGCTCTCTCAGCCCCACCCACCTCACAGGGTGTCTGTTGTGGGGGAGGAAGGGAAAGGAGATTGTAAGCCGCTCTGAGACTCTGATTCAGAGAGAAGGGTGGGGTATAAATCAGTGGTCTTCTTCTTCTTCAGTGGGGCTTTCAGTTATTCCAGCATCAACTGAAAGTGGTTCGGACACCTCTCTGGAAGTGAGAGTCTGACACAGTGTCCAAGGCCAAGGGAGAAATACCTGTATTCTGAAAGTGTGAAGAGTCTTGAGGGAGCTTTATGGCTGCTCGTAGGATTCTGGGGGGAAAGTGTAGATGACTGGGGAAGGCAATGGCAAACCACCCCATGAAAAGTTGTGAATGTGATGTCATCCCAGAGTTGGAAACGGCTGGTGCTTGCAAAGGGGGCTAGCTTCACCTTTTTAGGATTCTTTAGGTCAGGGTCCCCAACTTTTTTAAACCTGTGAGCACTTTTGGAATTTTGAGGGGTGACATTGAGCACCACACCCAAAATACCTCCTACAGGAGATAGAGACAAAATTAAAATGGCTGCCGCAGGAGACAGAAATGGGGTCAATATCGCCTTTGCAAAAGAATCGCAGAAGGGAAATAAAAGGAAATCCTGAGGAAGGGGGAAAGAGAAGTGAGAGCGAAATGAAGGAAGGGTAAAGGGGGGGGGGGGATGAAACGACAAGTCTTGCATCCCGGACCTCTTGATCCCCCAGTGGCTAAAGCTGCTATTCCAGCTGTAGAAAATCCTTTCATCTGAATGAGGCCTAGCCAGTGGCCCTGCCTACTTTTTGAAAAGTTTGGTGGGCACTATGGTGCCAACGGGCACCATGTTCAGAGATGCTGCTCTAGCTGCAGCAGAGAGGACAGAGCCCCTCAAGTACTTTCCCAAATGAGGGACAGAAGCAGCTAGATCCCAGATGCTTGGCAAATGGGGTGACCTGATGCTATATGATTAGAAGGAGAGCGTGTGGAGTAATATCCTGTCCCCCCAGGAAGGAATGCAGCATAAGAACATAAGAGAAGCCATGTTAGATCAGGCCATTGACCCATCCAGTCAAACACTGCCACACAGTGGCAAAAAAAATTATATATATATATATATATATATATATATATATATATATATATATATAGTATATATATATATATATATATATATATATATATATATATATATATATATGTATGTATATATATATATGTATATATATATATATATACACACACACACACACACACACACACATATACATGCGCGCACACACACGCATGCACACTGTGGCTAATAGCCACTGATGGACCTCTGCTCCATATTTTTATCTAACCCCCTCTTGAAGGTGGCTATGCTTGTGGCCGCCACCACCTCCTGTGGCAGTGAATTCCACATGTTAATCACCCTTTGGGTGAAGAAGTACCTCTTTTTATCTGTTCTAACCTGACTGCTCAGCAACTTCATCAAATGCCCACGAGTTCTTGTATTGCGAGAAAGGGAGAAAAGTACTTCTTTCTCTACTTTCTCCATCCCATGCATTATCTTGTAAACCTCTATCATGTCACCCCACAGTCGACGTTTCTCCAAGCTAAAGAGCCCCATGCGTTTCAACCTTTCTTCATAGGGAAAGTTTTCCAGCCCTTTAATCATTCTATTTGCCCTTCTCTGGACTTTCTCCAATGCTATAATATCCTTTTTGAGGTGCGGCGACCAGAACTGCACACAGTACTCCAAATGAGACCGCACCATCGATTTATACAGGGGCATTATGATACTGGCTGATTTGTTTTCAATTCCCCTCCTAATAATTCCCAGCATGGCGTTGGCCCCAATGTGCATTACTTTGCACTTGGCCACATTGTCCTCTCCCCCCTCTTCCCCTGCTATGATGAGGTATGCAGCTACTCCCTTGTGGAGACGGGGCTCGGAGTCTTGGCAGGCACCTTGCCTAGAGCCAGGATTCTGCTCTCTAGAACTCTCTAGATATAGAGACATAAATGCTATGTAACTGATTGCTCTGTGGCCTCACATTGGCTGAATTGGTTTCGCTACTGGAATAGCATGGTCACTGCTTTCCTATAGCTTAGTCCCATGCCCATGGAGGAACACTCAACAGTGAGGCTTCAAATCTCAAGGTATAAGACTGTCTGGGACCTAGAACAGAGGGAGGAAGAATTGTGAATGCCGCCCTGAGCTCCTTGGAGGAAATGTAGGCTAAACGTGTTAACAGTTAAAGCTGGACCAGTGTTTCCTCCGTCCTCAGAGCTATCCTGAGGCAAAGCAATGAACCGTTAAGCACAACCAGCCCTTGTGACTGACTCCGTCAGTGAAGTGGTATCTTTTGTTCCCCACCACTACCATTCATAGTGGTGTCTCAACTGAGGTCTACCCCCAGTTCTGCCTCTCACTTCCTTTGCCCACTGCCACTGTTCAGAGCAGCTAACATTCCCGACCTCCTCCTGAAAGATTTGAGAAGCCCTCTTGGGCATGTCTGACTGTGTTTGAAGTTGCTCAGGGAGGGAAGGCTGTGTTAGCTACTCCAGCTCATGGGCAGGAGAGAGTGAAGGGGCAGGGGTGGCAGCTGAGGTGTAGGGCCCACCATCCCCTCAGAGCCAACATGGTATAATGGTTAAGGGAGGCAGATTTGATTCCCCATTTCTCTTCCGCATGAAGCCTGATGGGTGACCTTGAGTGACTTCCAGTTTCCAAGAGCTCGCTCATCCTCATATACCTCACAAGGTACCCATTGTGGGGGAAGGGAAGGTGATTGTAAGCTGCTTTGAGATTCCTGTAAGTTAGCTGCAGAATGACTGGCTCAAGGGAACTCAGTGAATTTCACATCCTGGAGAGTTTTCTCTGGTTCTGGACTAGTGGTATAACTACTAGGCCACAATGTCACTACCAGCTGCTCTCCATACTCCTTTGCAATTGATGGGTTACAGTGTTCTCTTACTGCAGTTGATGTAGGATATAGTAGGAAACCAGAAAAAAAGCATAAAGTTTCGCATGATGAAATAATCCACCCTGGAAGGTCCATTGATGCCTTCATATCTTTTGAATTATTTCCATTATAGCTTCCCCTCCCCCATTCTCATCTACATTTTTGTTCAAGAACTGTTTTTTCTTCTGCTATTAGGAAGTAATTTCCTCCACCCATGAATGGAGAAATCACCATCAAGGGACCCTTGAAGCCATTTGAAGTATTTGCCCAGCAAAAGGAGTGTATAACTAAAACAAAAACTCATTCCAACCCACCCTGGTCAAATTTCCAGGTACATTCAAAAGCATTTATTGAATTTCCACTTAAATCTGAAGCCACCCCCTGCGACAGGACTATATTATGTCTGTGGATCTGAAATCCTCCTCCCGTTTCGTTGTTGAACAGAAAGGTAAGTCTAAGAAACTGGAATATGACTCTTAGTTTTTTCTCGGTCATCTTTATTGGCTGGAAGTATTATTATTTCAACATAATTCTTCACAACACCTTGTATTTGAATAGTTTCCATTCTGCGCTGCTGCATTATAGAGACATTGATATTGGGGTCAACTTAACCACAGATGAAGCTGCCTCCTTGTTAAGCCATTGGTTCCTCCGTCTCATTATCTTTGTCGGTAAATGGCGGAGGCTCTCCATTATTTCAGGCAGAGAAAGACCATTCCCACCATTAGCTGCTGTCTGAGATCCTAGAGATGCTGGGGATTGAGCGGGCAACTCTAGCCTAAGTTCTGCCCACTGATGCGATCAGGAAGAGTGTACGAAGAGAAGAAAGTTGGACGTAGGAAAAATATATATATATTTCGCCTTTAGAATTAAGGATCAATGCTTTTCCTCTACAATATTTCAACGGGCGGCAGTAGAAAGTGCTGTCAAGCCATAGCTGAATTATGGTGAGCCTGTAGTTCAAGAGACATTCGGAGGTGGTTTGCCGTTGCTTTCCCTCGACTTCTTTGGTGGTCTCACATTCAAGTAAACCAGGGCAGGGCCTGTTGAGCTTCTGATGCACTCAGGCTAGCCGGGGCTACCTAGGTCAGGGCATGTTTTAAAGGGGAAATATGGTACATTCATATGAACATATGAAGCTGCCTTATACTGAATCAGACCCTCGGTCCATCAAAGTCAGTATTGTCTTCTCAGACTGGCAGCGGCTCTCCAGGGGCTCAAGCTGAGGTTTTTCATGCCTACTTGCCTGCACCATTTTTAGTTGGAGATGCCGGGGATTGAACCTGGGACCTTCTGCTTACCAGGCAGACGCTCTACCACTGAGCCACCGTCCCTCCTTCGGGGCTAAGAGTGTTGTGATGGCATAGGTTAAATGCATATACTTCCCCCTCCCCAGAACTGATCGGAAATGAGGCTATTGGACCAACTGCTCTATGTCGTGGTAGCAATGGCTGTGTTTTCCCTGCCGTGTCACGGGGAGGACAAGTGTGCAGGGGCTGCAGGGATCCCTGGGACGCCAGGAGCGAACGGATTGCCTGGGAGAGATGGAAGGGATGGTATGAAAGGCGACCCAGGACCACCAGGTAATTGTTTGATACGCAATGCTGGATATTTCTTTTGTTGTTCAGTCGCGCAGTCGAGTCCGGCTCTTTGCGACCCCACGGACCAAGTCACGCCAGGCCCTCCTGTCTTCTACCATCCTCCGAAGTCTGCTCAAATGCGTGTTTGTTACATCAGTAACGCTGTCCGGCCATCTCCTCTTTTGCCATCCCCCGGTAGCCGGACCCAGATAGACTCAGCCTTCCATCCTTCCGAGGTCGGTAAAATGAGTCCCCAGCTTGCTGGGGGGGAAGTGTAGCTGACTGGGGAAGGCAATGGCAAACCACCCCGTAAAAAGTCTGCCGTGAAAACGTTGTGAAAGCAACGTCACCCCAGAATTGGGAATGACTGGTGCTTGCACAGGGGTCCTTTCCTTTCCCTCTTCTTTTGCCTTCTGTCTTGCCCAGCCTCAGGTCTTCTCCAGTGAGGGCTCCGTTCTTATTTGGTGGCCAAAGGATTTGAGCTTCAGCTTCAGCATTTGATCTTCCAGGGAACAGTCAGGGTTGATTTCCCTGAGGACTGACTGAGTTGATCTTATCCAAGGGACTCTCAAGATTCTTCTCCAGCACCACAGCTCGAAAGCATCTATTCTTCTGCGCTCAGCCTCCCTTATGGATATTTCTAGTGAGCAAATAAATAGTATTCAGAGAAGCTTATAGGCATCCTAGAATTGGGCAGCAACTCTGATTCTGAGAAATCCTCTGTGTTAACGTCTTGCTTGGCAAAACTGGAATTCTCTAAGATAAGACCTGCCTATAGATACATATTTCACATGTATATGAAAGTCAGAAGAATAGTCCTTTCTTCCCAAACTTGTAAGTCTGGTTACAAACCTCTGGCCAGAACAGTATCTGCAGTTTATGGATACAAGGGGGGAAATTGAATCAAATACATCAGGATACCTGTATGGGGGGGGAAGGATGTCTATATGGTGGAGGGGGAAGGATGTCCATATGGTGGTGGAAAGTGCTTTCTAGTCAGAACCGACTTATGGCAGCCCCACAGGGTTTTCAATGCAAGAGATGCTCATAGGCGCTTGGCCATTGCCTACCTCTGTGTAGCCACACTGGACTTCCTTGGTGGTCTCCCTTCCAAGGCCAACGCAGCTTAGCTCCCAAGATTTTATGAGATCAGGCTAGCCTAGGACATCTAACTTTAAAAAGAAATAGTAAGATGGCATCGGTAAGCAATTATACACACACGTGCACACACGCACAAATTGGAACAAAGCAGGAGTCAAGTTTCACCTTTTAAGACCAACCAAGTTTTATGCAGAACATGAGCTTTCATGCGCTCTCTAAGCACACTTCATCAGACGAGGGGGTCAGGTATTGTGGGCTGAAATACAAGCAGTTTGTTGATTAAGCATGCAGGCTGATCACATGATAAACCAGTGTGGCTTGGCCATTTGGTCTGGATAGCCATACAGAAACACCAATTGGCAGAGGACTTTATTACCTTTTATGGTCTATCATGTGATCAGCCTGCATGCTTAATCAACAAACTGCTTGTATTTCAGCCCACAATACCTGACCCCCTCGTCCAATGAAATGTGCTTAGAGAGCACACGAAAGCTTACGTTCTGAATAAAACTTGGTTGGTCTTAAAGGTGCCACTTGACTCCTGCTTTGTTCAACTGCTTCAGACCAACACGGCTGCCCACGTGGATCCAACAAATTGTGGAAGTTAAGTTATCCTTCTGAGCTGAAAACGTGAGGTGAACAACTGAAAAGTACTCATCGTGTCTAAGCATACTGATGTATACTGGCAGGGATGCAAGTTTATTTAAGAGTCAGGTGGCGCAGTTTTTACAGCTTTAGTATGCAGAGTGCATGGGGGTTAATATTCACAATTACATGAATCCAAATTGAAAAACTGTAAGAATAATCGTTGCTGTTCAGTCGAGGATATTAGTAATATTTTAAAAAAAAATCAGTTTCATGTTCACAGTGGTCAGAGGAAGGGGAGATGAGGGTGACTTAGCAGATAATATAACTGACAGGGATGCTGTCCAATCAGCAAGTTTTAGAGGTCTTGCCCCCAGAAGTTGCGCTGATAGATTCATGTCCACATTTTTGTATCTGGCCACTAAGAGGAGAGACTGTATTAATAAGTGTCAATGATTTATTACTGCTATTTCCTTTGCTTTTCTCACCGTGTATTGTGGAGAAGAGTTAATTGCACGCTTTGTTGTTGTCTATTTTTCCAGGTCCCATAGGGCCCCCTAATGGCTTGCCAGGTGCTTCAGGAAGAGATGGACTGCCTGGCCCAGAAGGGAAAAAAGGGGAGCCAGGCAAGAAGGGAGACAGAGGGGAACCTGGACCACAAGGTAAAAAAAAACTCCCAAAACATTTGGCATTGTGCTTAGAGTACAGTAATACCCAGGCATCCTGGATAACTTCTGTGTACCATCATCAACACCACCAATGCAAGGAATACCCAGTGCTCTTCCTAATGTGTAGAATGAAGACCATTGCTTATGCAGACTTTGTAATATGGATTAGAATCAGAACCTGACCAATGCATTATGTTTATCACATGGAAAGTTAATTATTCTTCCCTCTCTGAGCCCTTCAGGAACTAGTTTTCTCTGCCTTTCCTAAGGCAAGAGGGAATATTCTTCAAGGAATTCTCAACAGCCCGAGATTTGAAAATGATGCTAAAAATTGCAAGCATTACGTATTATGTACGCAACAGCAAACCTGGATTTTATATTATGCTTTGCCATACCTTTTTCCTGACAAAAATTAAAATGGATACGAAGGGCCAACTGTAGCTAAGTTGAAGTAGAAATAACATTGATGTTTTTGGTGTGTTTCAAGGGACAAGTTTATTAATCTGTTCTTCACAATTTCCTGTTTCTTCCATCCGTTCTCATATGATCTGACCAGAAAGTCTCTTTGGATTTACTAGTCCCAAAACTGGGGGTGGGGTTCGCTTTAAAAAAACTGCACCTCAATGTGTTTTCTACTGTGCCATGATGCGTCGCACTTCCCGTCTTCCTGTCACATGACATTGGTGCCCTTGTGCTTGCAGCTTTGTTGGTTCCATGCTGCCCCCTAGGGGTTAAAGTGGATCTCTGCTCTGGAAAGTCTGATGACCACTTGTGCGCAGTCTGACATTCTGAGATGAAACCATGTTCCAGAAATTAAAAATTTAGAACTTATATGCTTATGGGGAGGGGCCGTAGGTCAGTGGTAGAGCCTCTGCTTTGCATGCAGGAGGTCGCAGTTTCAGTCATCAGCATTTCCTAATTTGTATTAGTATGGCATGGTGGTTAAGTGTGCAGACTCTTAATCTGGGAGAACCGGGTTTGATTTCTCACTACTTCACTTCCAGCTGCTGGAATGGCCTTGGGTCAGCCATAGCTCTTGCAAGCGTTGTCCTTGAAAGGGCAGCTTCTGTGAGAACTCTCTCAGCCCCATCCACCTCACAGGGTGTCTGTTGTGGGAGAGGAAGGTAAAGGAGATTGTGAGCTGCTCTGAGACTCTGACATTTGGAGTGGAGGGCAGGATATAAATCCAATATCTTCATTTACCTCACAGGGTGTCTGTTGTTGGGGAGGAAGGTAAAGGAGATTGTGAGCCGCTCTGAGACTCTGTCCTTGAAAGGGCAGCTGCTGTGAGAGCCCTCTCCAGCCCCACCCACCTCACAGGGTGTCTGTTGTGGGAGAGGAAGGTAAAGGAGATTGTGAGCCGCTCTGAGACTCTGTCCTTGAAAGGGCAGCTGCTGTGAGAGCCCTCTCCAGCCCCACCCACCTCTCAGGGTGTCTGTTGTGGGAGAGGAAGGTAAAGGAGATTGTGAGCTGCTCTGAGACTCTGAAATTTGGAGTGGAGGATAGGATATAAATCCAATGTCGTCTTATTATTTTTATTGTTACTACATTGTAATATATAATGAAATAACAATACAACTCACGGCCCGATTGCTTACAGGCCATGGACCGGGGGTTGGGGACCGCGGGCCTAATGGATGTGCCGACCCTGGCAGTGGCTAGAAATGTCACTGAATTTCACTGTCCTTTCCTATCACACTGCTTTGCAGGTCTTCCTGCTTCTCTTGACCCAGAAGTGCAGAAAATCCTCAGAGATATGAAGCAGAAGGTCCTACGTCTCGAAGGAGGTAACTGTTCCAATTTCGTTATCTTTCATACCTGTTTAAAATACAGGTAAAGAAGAACCTTAGCTGGAAAATCCTTATTTTATCCCTAGTTCAGTAGGCTTGTCTGTAGACACGTAAGAGTTTTTAAGGGGACTGGAAAATGATTTGAGAGTAGGGTTGCCAGGTCCAATTCAAGAAATATCTGGGGACTTTGGGGGTGGAGCCAGGAGACATTGGGGGCGGAGCCAGGAGCAAGGGTGTGACAAGCATAATTGAACTCCAAGGGAGTTCTGGCCATCACATTTAAAGGGACAGCACACCTTTTAGAATGCCTTCTTTCCATAGAAAATAATGAAGGATAGGGGCACCTTTTTGGGGGGCTCATAGAATTGGACCCCCTGGTCCAATCCTTTTGAAACTTGGGAGGTATTTTGGGGAGAGGCACTAGATGCTATACGGAAAATTTGGCACCTCTACCTCAAAAAACAGCCTTCCCAGAGCCCCTGACACCCGCGGCTCAATTCCCCATCATTCCCTATGGGAATCGTTCCTGGAGGTGCATAACAGCTGTGGGGGTGGAGCTTCCCCCGCCGGCCAGCTGGCTGGGGGAGGGGGGAAGCCTGTAAAACCAGGGGATCCCCCGCTAGGACCTGGGGATTGGGAAGCCTATTTGAGAGAGAGAGCTTTTGTTTCCCCTGGTGTCCCCAGGTATTTCTTTTCTGATTCACAGTAGTCAGCCAGGCCCATTAACAATGCAAAAACCGGTTTATCAGAGGGGGAAGTGTTGGCACAGCGTGATGATGTCACTTCCTGGAGCCAGGTTCTGCTAGTCACTCAGCAGTTCCATGTGTGCCTGCACATTCTTCAGTGATGTCCCCTCAGCAGCATGATGATGTCACTTTCTCTTGACACCCTCTGGGAAGGGTGTGACATCCCCTGTCCTCTTTAGTGATGCTCAGTGGTAGGAGCTGGGATGTAGTCCGGCAAGTCACTTCTGCTATTTGATGTAGTGACGCAGCATTTTAATGGCATGATGGCCACAGTACCAGTATGCGCCCGTAAGAATATTAGTTGTAGCAGTTAGTGATGATTTTTTTTTCCTCTCTCATTTGCAGTCCTTGCTTTAGAAGGAATGATAAGGAAAATTGGAGACAAAATATTTGCTACCAATGGGAATGAAGTGGATTTTGAAACCACCCGCCAAACGTGTCAAGATTCGGGGGGTTCTGTCGCAGCCCCCAGGAACGAGGCAGAGAATGAAGCTGTTCTAGGTATTGTGAAAGAGAGAAATCGATACGCCTATCTGGGAGTGAAGGAGGGCTCTGTGCCAGGGGAATTCCTTTATTTGGACACGTCGTCTGTGAACTATACAAACTGGCGTCGCTACGAACCGAATGGCAAAGGAGCCGAAAACTGCGTGGAGATGTACACAGACGGCGGGTGGAATGATAAAAAGTGCAACCAGTATCGCCTCACCATTTGTGAATTCTAAACATGCCCCTTCATCTATGTAACAAGCCTAAATTAGTTTAGCTGTCATGGCTTCTTGGAATTTGTAGTTCTGTGAGGGTAACCCAAGGTATTTGATTATCGTAGCTTCTCACAGGGGATCCTTGTATTGTGAGACTTTTATGTCAAATGGATTTATGGTTGGTTTTAAGGTTGTACATTTAGGCTCTGTGAAATTCATATCACATATTCTGCAGTTCCCATTTAATTTAGAATCTCTTTTAAGAAAAGCCATGTTGGATCAGGCCAATGGCCCATCCAGTCCAACACTCTGTGTCACACAGTGGCCAAAAAACCAGGCGCCATCAGGAGGTCCACCAGTGGGGCCAGGACACTAGAAGCCCACCTACTGTGCCCCCCACCAGCACCAAGAATACCCCAGACAGAGAGTACCAACAATACGCTGTGGCTTCTAGCCACTGATGGACCTCTGCTCCATATGTTTATCCAATCCCCTCTTGAAGCTGGCTATGCTGGCATCCATCACCACCTCCTGTGGCAGTGCATTCCACGTGTTAATCACCCTTTGGGTGAAGAAGTACTTCCTTTTATCAGTTCTGACCCAACTGCTCAGCAATTTCATTGAATGTCCACAAGTTGTATTGTGAGAAAGGGAGAAAAGGACTTCTTTCTCTACTTTCTCCATCCCATGCATAATCTTGTAAACCTCTTATCACATCATCCCTCAGTCGACGCTTCTCCAAGCTAAAAAGCCCCAAGCATTTTAACCTTTCTTCATAGGGAAAGTGCTTTCATGGAATGTCATCGAACTAAATTCTGGCATGCAGATTCAACCAAAATTGGGATTTTTAAGCTTCCAAAATTTAGAAAGTCCAGTGCTGCTTCCAAACTATTTAAAGTAATGATTTACAGATAATTACAGCTAGACCATGTTGATTTCCAGTATACTTAAATCCATTCAGAATTGAGGCTGGTGTTACACGTGAGCAGACACGTGATGCGCAAGTGAATATTCCAATATTTTGAAAGTGGGTGTGAAACATGGGATAGCTATTTTGTTTATTGCAGTATAAGTTGACATCACTCCAACATCAGTCAGAATGAAGCAGATCCTGCAATACAAATGTCAAATTTCTTAATATTTAGAAAACATGTATACTTTGCAATGGCATAGTGGTTTGGTGTGTTAAAAACCTTCATGTACATTACCTAAAAAGGGGGATTTTAGAAAAAGAAATTCTCCTCCCATTAGCCTGAGGCTACTGTGAGTTCACAGTGAGTTCACTGAAGCAAGATTTAAACTGGAGGCTTTCTGGCTCCAAGCCTCGACCTGGTTTAGCAGAACATTGCTGTACATTAGATCTTTCTTCTGTGCTTCTATCTAGGCTCCTTCAAATAAAATAAAAAAATCATCTAAGCAAGAACATCTCCCAGAGTGGTTGTGAATTCTTGTCTGACAAAATCAGAGTTAATAGCGGATATTACCGATATTTATTTGTTGAATAGCGGGTGTTCTGTTTTTTCTTCAGGGACTGTTCTTTTAGTATCAACGTAAAACAGTAATAGCATTTGATTTTCAGTAACCTTGAGCAAATAATGCCAGTTGACCGAGAGTTTTTTCCTAAGATTTTTCAATGCAGTTTTAGCTAGGAAGCAAAAACAAGAAAATCAGTAGTGTTGACCACCAAAAAAAATAGTGTTTCTTGATCATGGGCAATTGTTGGAGGGCCTTTCTCATCTCTTGTACTGGCTGGACTCCCTATCTCCCATGTGGTAGCCCAGGTACCTTTATGGGCATTCAGGTGTAGCCCAGTCACACAGACTATATTTAGCAAGTTTTTGAGATGCTGTAGGTCAGCGATCCTCAGCCTTTTAGGCACCAGGGACCAGTTTTCTGGAAGACAATTTTTCAGCGAACCAGGGTGGGGGCCATGGTTTCAGGATGATACTTTATTTGGGTGTGATGGTTTGTGAACTCTTTTCTGGGAGAACCGGGTTTGATTCCCCACTCCTCCACTTGCACCTGCTGGAATGGCCTTGGGTCAGCCATAGCTCTGGCAGGAGTTGTCCTTGAAAGGGCAGCTTCTGTGAGAGCTCTCTCAGTCCCACCCACCTCACAGAGTGTCTGTTGTGGGGGAGGAAGATAAAGGAGATTGTGAGCCACTCTGAGATTCAGAGTGGAGGGCAGGATATAAAGCCAATGTCATCTTATTATTACTATATCGTAATATATAATGACATAATTATACAACTCATGGCCCAGTTGCTAACAGGCCACAGACAGGGACTGGTCCATGGACCGGGGGTTGAAGACCCCTGCTGGAGGTGACCAGCTGAATGCCACCATGCTGTCTGTGTAGGCAGCCCAAGTACTCTTGGCATAGTCAAGTAAGTGGTCCACCAATCACTGCACTGTAGCATCCATTCTGCATAACCCAAAGGGCATGGTCATGAATGGGTACAGTCCCCTTGGTGTGGAAAAGGCCTTCTTTTCTTTATCTTGGGCTCTGAGTAGAACTTGCCAGTAGCTCTTGGGCACATCTAGGGTTGTCATGTGATATGCTTCACCCTTCTAGCATCTGTGGTACTTGGGTTATGGGGTAGGCATCAAATCAGGATCCTCTTTCTTCACTCCCCCTGAAGTTCAGACACATATGGCTCCAGCGATAGGGCTCCTTCATGGACTGAGGGGTTGTGTCACCCCCCGGTTTCAATATGGCGTCTTATCTCCTGGTGGACTGGGTCGCCAGGTCTTCTGGGCCAGAGACTATGGGGCTTCTTCATCACTTGACTCAGTTTAATGAGCGACTTCTGCAATTTCACCCGGGAGAGGTGAAAAATACCCCTTGGTATCAGTCTCACTAGTCTTACACTTCCTCTTGCTGGTGTAGCATAGGCATTTCTTGGAGCTACCTCTGGAAGGCTTGTTCCTTCCTGATTCCACTGAGGGATTTCCTGGACATCAGGGGCCTACTCCATTATAGTGAATGATGCTGTCTCCTCTTGCTGTTCCTTCAGCAGATTAGCATGCAGCCTCTAGGTGTGTGTCTGGACTTGGCTGATTTGAACCATTGCCCCTATGGGGAGGGGCCCCACAAAAGTTTGTTCTCTGCTAGAAGGGATACACTCCTGCCAGCTCTTGTGAGCCCTCTGCCAGATCCGGCACACAGACTTGTCTGCTGTACCGTTTGTTTTGGGTCCACTGAGCCTCAGTCAGGTATTGATGGACCCATTCCTGGATATTTCTCAGAATCCCTTGCAGGTTCCAGACACAGGTTTCCAGCTCCTCAGCAGGTGCCTGCCACAGACCACCCAAGTCTCTGGACAATATGGCCCATAGCGCTTAGGGCCTACATCCATGAATGTTCTGAAACAGCTTCTTGGATGGAAGGCCTGAAACCAGGGTGCTTTTTTGCTGGGAAAAACCCAGCAGGAACTCATCTGCATATTAGGCCGCACCCCCTGATATCACCATTGTTTCACACAGGGCTTTTTTGTAGAAAAAAAGCCAAGCAGGAACTCATTTGCATATCAGGCCATGCCCCCCTGACACCAGGCCAGCTAGAACTGTCTATTCATGCAGGGAGATGGCTTCCCAGAAGTGGGTAGCATAGTCTACTAATACCAGCACAAAACTGTCCCCTCAGGCCCTTTAAGGCAATTACTTCACAAAGTAATAATAATAAATTTATTTTTGTATCCCGCCCTCCCCCGCCAAAGGCAGGCTCAGGGCGGCTAACAAGGCATGGTAAGTACCATGGTTACAATACAAGACAATCATTACTATAAACAGTTAAAATAAATTAAGTTACATTCATAAGTTAAACTAAAAATTAGATACAAAGTCTCTTGCTACCCTATGGAAGGGCTCCACAAATATTGGCAACGGCTCCAGTGGGGCATGTGGTGGTACTCAAGAGTGACAACCAAAGGCAGCAGGGGCAGACTAGATGATAGACCTTCATGTCCCCTGCCATAGTGGGTCAGAACAGCTGCAGAACCCATTCCAAGGTTGTCTCCTTACTCGGATGCCATCATGTGCCCCAGGATTGGATGAGGGGCTGGGCTTGCCTGCGGGCCACCCACTGCCTAACCATGAAGGCCCTGGCTAACCCTGCCTTGATTACTTTCCACAAAACAGCTTCACCATAAATCCCTTCATATTGGTGCACCCCTCTCCTGCATGCCGCCATCTTGACATGGGAGTGTAGATTTCTCTTCACTGGTTCCATCCTGTGGCCTTTGGCGTCTCCTGATCAAACCCTGAGGTCAGCCTCACCTGTTCGTTGCCTCAAGGGTCTTTCTTGGCTGTTTCATCGGTTTGCCTCACCTTGGGACTTTTCTCCCCTGCACAGCTCTGCCTCCAGCTCCTCTTCCTGCCAGTCCATTACCTACCGTAATTTCACAGGGGGGCAGGGCTGGGGGGTGGGCCCTGCCCCTCCGTCGGCAGCAGTACATCACATCTGGCATGACTGTGTTTACATCCAAACAAGCCACTGGAAATGCCCTGCACTTCCACGACTGATTGGCCACCCACGGGATATTTATGGAATTTATGGTCTTGTTGGCACATATTTTCACTGCTGGTGGGAGTGTCCCTTTATTCAACATTTTTGGTCGGATGTTTTACAACAAATCTCTTTAATAACTTCACAAATACTGCCTCTTTCTCCTGAACTACTTCTTTTAGATTTATGGGATGAGTCAACTGCAAACGTTTATCATAAAAGATTTAATTTGTATTCTTTTGGCTCCTGCACATCTTACTATTGCATCATCTTGGAAATCCTCCTCACCCCCAATTAGACTGGAGTGGTTTGACAAAATTTGGAACCAATTTGTCATGCCCATGATTACAACAGTCGTGGATCGTGCTAACTCTGGTTCCAATGGCCCCCATGACAGATTTGTTTCTACATGGATTCCTGTATTGGACTTTAGGTCACAGCATGAACTTCTCCCTTCAAACAGGACATATCACTCTTGGCTACATTTTTAATTTAATTTACATATGAACCTATGAAGCTGCCTTATACTGAATCAGACCCTGGGTCCATCAAAGTCAGTATTGTCTTCTCAGACTGGAAGCGGCTCTCCAGGGTCTCAAGGTGAGGATTTTCACACCTATTTGCCTGGACCCTTTTTTGAAGATGCCAGGGATTGAACCTGGGACCTTCTGCTTCTCAAGCATATGCTCTACCAATGAACCACCGTCCCTCCCCAAATATTTAATATCTCTTTTTTATCTACTTGTCTTTCTTAATAATATATTCCTTCCTCTTTTTTTTTTCTTTTTCTTTTGTCTCAGGTATCCCCACTAATGAGCACATGGTTATTCATTTCTGGCTTATTTTATGCCCCACATTATCTCATTTTTGACCACTGGAATATTATAGGCTGGTGCATCTTGGTCTATGTTAACACTATTTTTATTATTGCTCAAGGTTATCATATTTGCAAGTTTGTTTATTTGCTCTATGTTGAGATGCTCTTTTTACTTTCACATAAGAACATAAGAGAAGCCATGTTGGATCAGGCCAATGGCCCATCCAGTCCAACACTCTGTGTCACACAGTGGCCTATATATATATATATGTGTGTGTGTATATATATATGTGTGTGTGTGTGTATATATACACACACACACACACACACTGTGGCTAATAGCCACTGATGGACCTCTGCTCCATATTTTTATCCAATCCCCTCTTGCAGCTGGCTATGCTTGTAGCTGCCACCACCTCCTGTGGCAGTGAATTCCACATGTTAATCACCCTTTGGGTGAAGAAGTACTTCCTTTTTATCCATTTTAACCTGACTGCTCAGCAATTTCATTGAATGCCCATGAGTTCTTGTATTGTGAGAAAGGGAGAAAAAGACTTCTTTCTCTACTTTCTCCATCCCATGCATAACCTTGTAAACCTCTATCATGTCACCCCGCAGTTGACGTTTCTCCAAGCTAAAGAGCGCCAAGCGTTTTAACCTTTCTTCATAGGGAAAGTGTTCCAAACCTTTAATCATTCTAGTTGCCCCTTTCTGCACTTTTTCCAATGCTATAATATCCTTTTTGAGGTACGGTGACCAGAATTGTACACATTATTCCAAATGAGACCGCACCATCGATTTATACAAGGGCATTATGATACTGGCTGATTTGTTTTCAGTTCCCTTCCTAATAATTCTCAGCATGGTGTTGAACTTTTTTATTGCAATCGCACACTGTCTTTACATTTTCAGTGAGTTGTCTACCACGACTCCAAGATCTCTCTCTTGGTCAGTCTCTGCCAGTTCACACCCCATCAACTTGTATTTGTAGCTGGGATTCTTGGCCCCAATGTGCATTACTTTGCACTTGGCCACACTGAACCTCATCTGCCACGTTGACGCCCACTCACCCAGCCTCAACAGATCCCTTTGGAGTTCCTCACAATCCTCTCTGCTTCTCACCACCCTGAACAATTTAGTGTCATCTGCAAACTTGGACATTTCACTGCTTACTCCCAACTCCAAATCTTTAACGAACAAGTTAAAGAGCATGGGACCCAGGTGTCTTTCATAATATTCTACAATATTTACAACAGTTCTAATATTGTCTCTTATTTGTCTTTTAGGAAGAAAACCAGCTTGATCTTCCTTTATAAAATTTATCAGATATTGCTTAAGTCGTTCTGCCAGAATTCTTGTAAATATTTTATAATCATTGTTCAAAAGCGAAATTGGTCTATAATTTTTCACACTTGTGACGTCTCTTTCTTCTTTGGGTATCAAAGAAATAACAGCTTCTTTCCATGTATTTGGTACATTCCCTTTAGTTCTTATTACATTCATCAGCTTCTGTAATTTTGGTATTAATTCATCCTTAAAAATTTTAAAATATTTAGCTGTGTAGCCATCTGGCCCGGGAGCTTTATCATTTTTCATCGCGTTGATTGCTGCTTCAATTTCTACTTTTTCAATTGGGTCATTCAAAACTTTTCTCATATTTTCAGTTAAGGGCTCAATTTTTATTTTTTGTAGATATTTGTCTATCTTTTCTCTCTTTACTTCAGCACCTTTAAACAACTTGGCATAATACTTAAAAAATTCTCTTTTTATTCCCTCTTGAGTAACTACCTCTCTTTCATCTGTCACAATTCTACTAATTATTTTATTTTCCCTCTTTTTCTTCAGTTGCCACGCCAAATATTTCCCCGTCTTATTTGCTCCTTCAAACGATTTCTGCTGAAGCCTTTTCAGATTCCATTCCACTTCTTTGCTTAACAAATGTCTTAGTTGAATTTGTAATATTGAAATTTCCCTTAGAATTTTCTTTTTTCCTGGTCTTTTCCTCAACTCTCCTTCTTTTTTCTTTATTTCATTTTGAATGTCCAATAGTTGTTTTTCTTTTTCCCTTTTATCTTTATTGTTCAAAGTAATCAACAACCCTCTCATTACTGCTTTATAAGCGTCCCAGACCATCTGGAAGTCAATATCTTCTTTATCATTTACTTGGAAAAATTCCTTAGTTTCTTTTCCTAGAAAAGTCACTGTTTCTTTACTCTGTAGCAAATCTTCATTCAGTCTCCATCTTCTCAGTTTTTTGGACAATTTTGTAATCCACATTATTGGGTTATGGTCAGCTCCAATTTTAGGTAGGATCTCTATCTTCCTTGTTATAAGGCCTAAATCTCTGGTTCCCCACAGCATGTCAATTCTAGAAAAAGTCTTATGTCTTGCAGAAAAAAAAGTATAGTCTCTCACTTCAGGATTAAACTTTCTCCATATATCTTCCAAATTTTCTTGTTTAACTAATTCAAAAAAAGACTTTGGCAATTTCCCTTCTTTCCCATCATTTTTTTCCCCTCCGGATCTATCCAGTGAATTCTGAACTGTTCCATTAAAATCTCCCATTAAGAGTATTTGATCATAAGTCAACTCATCTAACTGTTGTGTAATGTCTTTTAAAAAAGCATCTTTTGCACCGTTAGGTGCATATAGTCCCAATAACAGCGTTTTTTTCCCATTTGATGTTATCTCCACTGCTACAAATCTTCCATCTTTATCTTTAAACACCAATTTTGGCTCCAAATCTTGTTTAATATAAAAAACTACTCCCCTTTTTTTCTGCTCAGCTAACGAAAAAAATTCCCTTCCCAGTTGCTTGTTCCATAAAAATTTATAATCCTTTTGTTTGATGTGAACTTCTTGCAAACAAATTATATTACAATTTTGCTTCTTGATCCAATGAAAAGTTGCTCTTCTTTTTTGTGGTGAATTTAATCCATTAACATTCCAAGACAATAATTTGTAATCCATCATGGTGCAAATTCTTTATTTTCTTCAAAAAATCTCCTCAACTCTCGGGCATTTGTAATTGTGACTCTCTTCCCCTGAAGTTCAAAGCTCAAACCCTCGGGTATTATCCATCTGTACCTTGTGCCATTGTCTTTCAATTTTTCTGTCAACTTTTTGTATGTTCTCCTGTCGTTTATCACTTGTTTAGGTAGTTCCTTCATAATTCTCACTCTGCTACCTCTTACTATCAATGACTCTTCAAAGTTTTTCTTCATGATCCTTCCCACCATTTCCTTTGTCATAAATCTTAAAACAACATCTCTTGGTAAATTGTTTTTTTTGGCAAAAAGCGAATTAACTCTATACATGTGATCATACATGCTTTTAGTCTTATCAGGGTCTTCATCTAAGAATTCTGCAATTATGTTTATTATATATCCTTTCAGATCACCGTTCTCTTCCTCAGGTACTCCTCTCAAACGTATCTGATTTTCCATTAATTTGCATTCGTGGATCGTCACTTTTTCTTGGACTTTCAGCAAGGTGGTATCATGTATTTTAACTTTCTCCTCCACTTCCTGTGCTTTCTTGTCTATTTTCCCAATTTGGTCTTTAAGGTCATCCACTTCTTTTTTAATTACTGTGACAAGTTCTTCCTTCATTTCTTCCATCATTTTCTTAACTCCTTTCATAATTCTGGCTTCCATAGCCTCCATTTGGTCCTGCATTTTTTCTAATGAAAGGGCCCTTGTTCGGGGCTGCCTGGGCTCAGACATTTAAGCCAAAGACAAAGGGATAAAAATACCAAAAATTTCCGTTTCACCAATCCCAGGTTTAACTACCAAGTTCAATAGGTCTAAATTTTCTCTCTTAGTTAAACTTTATTCTGTTTTCTTCTGAGCTTCCCAGGCCCAGATATGAATTTTTAAAGATTTTTTTTCCCTTTAAAAAATGACGAAATTTTTGACCTCACCAATCTGAAATCTAACAGTCAGGTTCAATAGAGTAGGGCTTGCCCTTTCCAGCAAGCCCAATTTCGCTGGTTTCTGAGCCCCCAAAGCCAAGATATTTATCAAGAAAGTCTTCAAAAATTCCAAAATGGCGGCCGCGATTTTTTCTCCTTTTAAAATTTTTTTTTTTCCTTTTAAAATCACCCCAGGAGCCCACCACTAATATAGTCAATAGTTCTTGTCTTCTTACCCTTTTTCCAGTTGATTCTGTCAATTTTAAAGTCTCAAATCTTTTTTAAAAACAATGTTTTAAATTGGACCTCCCAGCAATGGCTGCCGATGTTTCTCTATGGTATAGAGTAGGCTTTTTTCTTTACTGCTTCCTGTCTCTGTCACCATCAACTCTCATGGGAATCTCACGATACTTGACGCACTTCCTGTCTTGCTCAGAAGAATTGCTCCGATATATCCCAGTGCAGCATGGCTGTTTACATTCCAAGAAACCGCAAGGTAGACTAAACAATAATCTCTTTTCAGTTTTTGACTGTTTTTAGCACTGTCCTTTATATTAAAACAATCCAAACTTCAGCCTTTCCTTCTTCTACTTGCAAGCTTTATATTTTTTCCTTTTCCCCACCTTTAATATGTCCCTTTAGTCTATAAATAGTTCCGGAGTGAAAAGAGAGCTTCTGTACCTTTTTCTCCACTTATCCAAGTTCCACTGGTCTTCCACAGCTTTAGTTGTTTATAAATGTCCCAGAAGGTTAGGATCCTGACGAGCTTATGCCAAATCAATGACTCTGAAAGTATTGCAGACGATGACTATGCAAACTTCTGAGACTCCTCAAAGCCTCAAAGAAACCCCCTACAGGGCTTCTTTTCAGCCAAGGTAAATCTCTTTCCAAAGTTTCTGTGCAAGTCTTGGACCTTTCTCTCACTGAGAAAGGTAGGCAGTGGGCTTAATTTGCCCTCCACTACCCCGAACAAAACTTTCAGCCTGCTCCCGTTACGAGAGGCAACTCAGCTCGGCATTTTCCTTCTTCTTTGCGGATGCAGAGAAAGCATTTGACAATTTAAACTGGGACTTTATGTTTGCAGTGATGGAAAAAATGGAGCTTGGAGAAAGTTTTATAAGAATGATAAAGGCAATATATTCTGAACAAAGGGCAAGGTTGTGCGTTAATGCAGATCTTACAGATGAAATGAAAATCAGCAAAGGCACTAGACAAGGCTGCCCGCTTTCGCCATTGCTGTTCATAATGACTCTTGAAATTTTACTGATGCAGATTCAAGAAGAAAAAGATCTAGAAGGATTACAAATAAAAGGCTATACCTATAAGTACAGAGCATTTGCTGATGATATAATGTTTATAAATGAAAATCCCATACAAGCTACACCTTTGTTATTAACGAGAATACAAGAGTTTGGGGAGTTGGCGGGACTTTATATAAATAAAGAAAAATCAAAAATTTTGTGCAAGAATATGCAGATAAATAGACAACAAGAATTACAAAGACTAACGGGTTGTGAAGTTGCCTCTAAGGTTAAATACCTAGGGGTAGAGATAACAATGAAAAATATTGATTTGTTCAGGAACAATTATGAAAAACTATGGCGTAAAATAGAAGAAGATATGTTAAAGTGGAACAAGCTCAACTTGTCCTTGTTGGGCAGAATAGCTGTAATAAAAATGAATATTTTACCAAGGATTATGTATTTGTTTCAAACCATCCCTATTGTGAAAGATGCTAAACAGTTTGATAAATGGCGAAGGAAAATTTCGGAATTTGTGTGGGCCGGGAAGAAACCAAGAATTAAAATGAAAGTCTTGACAGATGCAAGAGAGAGAGGTGGATTCCAATTACCAGATTTGAAACTGTATCATGAAGCAATTTGTTTAGTATGGATGAAAGAATGGATAACGCTGTTAAATAAAAAACTTTTAGTGTTGGAAGGCCATGGAAAAAAATTCGGCTGGCATGCATATTTGTATTACGGAAAAAAGAAGATGGATAGTCTTTTCTCTCACCATTATATAAGAAGTAATCTATTAAATGTGTGGATAAAGTATAAGAAATATGGTGATGAGAGGAGACCTTTGTGGATAGTGCCAGCTGAAGTGATAAAGTTAACAGCCAAAGCAGTTAATGAAAAACAGCTATCATATAACCAGTTACTAAAAATACAAAGTGGGAAAATAGAACTGAAAACTGCAGAAGAACTGAGTTATAAATATGATTGGTTTCAAATGCAACAAATAAAAAGCTTGATGGAGAATGATATTAAAGCCGAAGGAATAAGGAAAGAACAAACAGAAATGGAAAGAGTTCTGCTTGGAGACAATGAGAAATTAATCTCAAAAGTATACAAATTACTTTTACAATGGTCTACAGAAGATGAAGTAGTGAAATCTCAAATGATAAAATGGGCAATTAATGTAAATAAAGAAATAAAGATGGAATCTTGGGAGTATCTGTGGAAGAACTCTATGAAACTCGCAACATGTCATAGTATTAAAGAAAACTGTTTTAAGATGATGTATAGATGGTATATGACTCCAAAAAAAATAGCAAAGATGAATAACAAGATGCCAGATAGGTGTTGGAAATGTAAAAAGCATGAAGGTTCTTTCTACCATATGTGGTGGACTTGTGAAAGGGCTAAAATGTTTTGGCAGATGATTCAGCAAGAGATCTCTAAGATTCTGGGATATGAATTCAACAAAGAGGCAGAGACTTTTCTGCTGGGATTACAAATGGAAAAATTTCCAAAAGAAGATAGAACTTTAATATGGTACTTGCTCTCAGCTGCTAGGACATTGTATGCGCAGTTATGGAAGCAAGAAAAAATACCAGAAAAATGGGACTGGATTACAAAAGTTATGTCATGGAGTGAAATGGACAAATTAACAAGAAAACTAAGAGACTATGATTTAGAACTTTTTAATGCGGAGTGGAAGAAATTCAGAAGATACGTAGAGAAAGAGTGGAAAATAAAAGGACATTGGACAATTTTTGATGATTAAGATTTTTATAGTTTAAAGGTACCTTTAATATTTGTTTTTTTAAAAAAAAATAACACTGGCGGGGGTCAAGTAACGGAGGGAGGGGTGGGAGGAAAGTAAGATATGGGGTAGAACGATTTTTTTTTATTTTAAGCTCTTTATAAGTTGTAGATATAATTCTGCTACCATATGTTACTAATAAATTTGTTTATGCAAAGAGCATGGGACCCAGTACTGAACCCTGCGGCAACCCACTGCTTACCGTCCTCCACTGCGAAGGTTGCCCATTTATACTCACTCTCTGCTTCCAATTAATTAGCCAGTTTTTGATCCACAAGAGGACGTGTCCTTTTACTCCATGACTCTCGAGCTTACTAAGGAGCCTTAATGAGGAACTTTATCAAAAACTTTCTGGAAGTCAAGGTAAACAACATCTATTGGGTCCCCTTTGTCCACATGTTTTTTCACCCCCTCAAAGAACTGTAACAGGTTAGTGAGGCAAGATCTTCCGTTACAGAACCCATGCTGAGTCTTCCTCAATAACATGTGTTCATCAATGTGCCTACCCATTCTGTACTTGATAATGGTTTCTACCAACTTTCCCGGTATTGAAGTCAGACTGACTGGCTTGTAGTTTCCCAGATCTCCTCTGGAACCCTTTTTAAAGATGGGAGTGACATCTGCTACCTTCCAGTCCTCAGGAACGGAGGCAGATTTCAATGAAAGATTACATATTTTTGTCAGGAGATCCAGAAGTTCACCTTTGAGTTCTTTCAGAACTATTGGATGTATGCCATCTGGACCTGGTGACATTAGTTTTTAATTCGTCAATCAGTTGTAGGACCTTCTCTCTTGTCACCTCAATCTGACTCAGGTCTTTCAACACCCCTTTCAAAATTATGGGTTCTGAAGTGGGCAAACACTTCTCATCTTCCACAGTGAAGATGGAGGCAAAAAAATGCATTCAGCTTCTCAGACATTTCCCTATCCTCCTTCAGTAATCCTTTTACCCCTTAGTCATCCAAGAGCCCCACTGCCTCCCTGGCTGGTTTCCTACTTCTAATATATTTGAAGAAATTTTTATTTTTGGTCTTTATGGGTTTTTTTTTTTTGCAATATGTTCCTCATAGTCCCTTTTTGCCTGCCTGATCACACTCTTGCATTTGATTTGCCACAGCCTGTGTTCCCTTTTATTAATCTCACTTGGACTAGCTTTCCACCGCTTAAAGGACTCCTCCTTACTCTTTACAGCTTCCATTACTTTGTTTGTTAACCATGCAGGCCTTTTCTTATACCTGTTTGTGCCTTTCCTAACTTGTGGTATATATTTTATCTGAGCTTCTAGGATTGTAGTTTTAAATAGCCTCCAAGCTTCCCCAAGGGTTTTACTGTATTTACCTTTCCTTTCAGTTTCCTCTTCATATGCCTCCTCATCTCAGAGAATTTACCCCTTTTAAAGTTAAAAGTGGTTGTGCTGGTCTTTTGGGGCAACTCTCTATTTATACAAATGGTTAAATCAATAATGTTATTGTCACTGCTCCCAAGTGGTGCAATCACTTTTACATCTCTCACCAAGTCTTGGGCATTACTTAGGACCAAATCCAGGATCGCCCCACCCCTGGTAAGTTCTGTGACCATCTGCTCCATAGCACAGTCATTGAGAGTGTCTAGAAACTCAGTCTTTTTCTCTCGACCAGAACACATATTTACCCAATCAATTTGCGGGTATTTAGAATCACCTAATGACACAGTTTTTATTTTTAGCCACTATCTTTAATCCTTCCATCATATTATAATCGTCCTCCATCTTTTGATTTGTTGGGCGATAACAAACTCCCATAGTTAAATTTCCTTTTGGGCCCTCTGTTTTGACCCAAAGCATTTCTAGAAGGGAATCTAATTCTCTGATCTCAGTCTTACTGGACTGTATATTCTCTCTGACATACAGAGCTGCCCCACCTCCAACCCTTCCCTCCCTATCCTTCTGATATAACTTAAATATCCAGGAATCACCATGTCCCACTGATTCTCCTCATTCCACCAAGTTTCTGAAATTCCCACAATGTCTATGTTTTCCTCCAATACTAAACATTCCAACTCACCAATTTTACTGTGAACACTTCTAGCATTTGTATACAAACATCTATAACTTCCCAGGCAAGTTAGGCCCGCAACCTTCCTCCTGCTGCCTCGAGACTTTGGTAGACATTCCATACGGTTTGTCACCATCTCAGTGGACAACTCTGATCCAGAAAAGTAACAGCTAACCCTTCATCTCTTTGAGATGAGTCCTCCAGAACCAGAGACATTTCATCTCCTGTCGGCTTTCCCCCAAGATTTAGTTTAAAAACTGCTCTGCCACCTTTTTTATTTTAAGCACCAGCAGCCTGGTTCCATCTGTGGACAAGTGGAGACCGTCTCTTTTGTACAGCTCCCGCTTGTTCCAGAAAGCATCCCAGTGCTTAACAAACTTAAACCCTTCCTCCCTACACCATTGTCTCATCCACACATTGAGGCTTCTAATTTGTGCCTGTCTCTCCAGCCCTCCATGTGGAACAGGTAGCACTTCTGAGAAGGCTACCCTGGAGGTCCTGGCCTTAAGTCTCCTGCCTAGCAGCCTAAAGTGTTCCTCCAGGACCTCACGACTGTATTTCCGCACATCATTTGTGCCAACATGCACCGCGACCCCAAGCTCCTCCCCAGCACTGTCTACCAGCCTATCTACAACATGCGTAATGTCTCCTTCCTTCGCATCAGGCAGGCAAGTAACCTTACGGTCAGTACTCAGTTTTGCCACCCAGATGTCTACTTGCCTAAGGATCAAATCACCAACTATCAAGACCCCCCACCCACCCCTCCCTTCCCAGGGATGTTTCCTTGGCGTGAAAGAAGAGGTCCCTTCTGAGGACGCATTCCCCTTATCCTCAGCCCAGTGCCCTGCTCCCTCTCGACCCTCATGCTCCCTGGCAGCAACGGGGCTGCCACGTTCAGAGTGGGGCTCATCTAACACGTCCCCGAGAGTCTTCTCCAAGTGCCTAACTGACTGTCTCTGCTTCTCCAGGTCAGTCACCTCGGCCTCAAGGGTACGAACTCGTTCCTTGAGGACCAGGAGCTCCTTTCATCGACCACACACCCAAGACTTCTGTCCTGTGGGCAGATAGTCATACATGTGACACTCAATGCAGAACACTGGAAAGCCCCCACCCCCTTGCTGGCATTCTACCTTCATGATAGCTTTTTTAAAATATACAGTCCCCTTTTAAATCCTGTTTTTTTTATGTGGCTCTCCTTCTGGAGGGTCTACTTACCTTATTGGGAACACAAAGAAAATAGGGATTTGGGTTCCTGGTCCTTACACAGTCCCCAGGCTAAGAGCCACAGGCCAAGAGCCCTTTAGCTCTCACCCTTCGACTAGCGCCAAGGGCTCTTGTTTATTTGCATATCTTACTCATTACCTTTTGTTAATCTTTATTCATTTGTCATGATGCATTTTGATTAAATAAAGTTTATTTTTAATTTTTAAAAAGATTCATTTCATGTCCAAACGTTCACCGAATATTTGCCGCGGCGTATAATAGGTTGAATCCTCCCAGTTTTCCTGCTGGTGAAAGGGAATAGGGATGCCAGCCTCCAGGTGAGACCTGGGGATCCCCTGAAATTAAAAGCTCATCTCCGGACTACAAAGATCGTTTCTCCTGGAGAAAATGGATGCTTTGGAGGGGGGAACTCTGTGGTACTGTATCCCACTGAGATTCCTGTCCTGTCTGGTCTCCATCCTCAAATCTCCAGGAGTTTCCTAACCTGGCTCTGGCAACCCGACCCCCCATCTCTCCAGGTGACTGAGGGAGGAGGGGCCTGGCAACACCTTTGGGCTGCTCCAAAGGTAAAACTGGGGGTTATGGGACCAACCAAAGAGGCTGCAGTGGGGAGGGGAATCAGACAAAACTGTTCTGAAAAGCCAATAGGATCAAACCCAGGATTCTTAGGCGAGGCGGGGGCGCCATGTTTCAAGCACTCCATAAGCTGTGGAAAACTAATTAAATGTTACATAAATCATTTGTAAACATGGGTTCAGTGTTTACCAAGAGAAATGATTTCCAGCGAAATGTTTAAGAACCGGGACAGCCAGTGCGTTTGAAGTCTTTTTGGGAACATGTCCAGCTCCTCTTACCTTTGAGGAGCGCAATTCTATTATGAGCCATTATTTGTAAAAGGCTTAATTGTTCTGAGCAGTGTGCGAGAGGGCCTTTTTCTCATAAGGCACTTCACAAACTAACAGTATGCTTAGAGGGCTTCATTTAGGAAGTTTTGTGTATATGCTCCATAGTGCCATTGATTGATTGATTGATTGGGGCTCTTTGCAGACCTCAAATGAATACATTTTAGCAGGACTGCAAGGCAACGGATACAAACTCACTTTCCCCCTCCATATGTCCATGTTTGTAGTTGGACACCAAAACAGAACTTATAATTCATAGAATCATAGAGTTGGAAGGGACCTCCAGGGTCATCTAGTCCAACCCCCTGCACAATGCAGGAAACTCACCAATACCTCCCCCTAAATTTGCAGGATCTTCATTGCTGTCAGATGGCCATCTAGCTTCTGCTTAAAAACCTCCAAGGAAGGAGAGCCCACCACCTCCCGAGAAAGTCTGTTCCACTGAGGAACCGCTCTAATGGTCAGGAAGTTCTTCCTCATGTTGAGCTGGAAACTCTTTTGATTTAATTCAGCCCATTGGTTCTGGTCCTACCTTCTGGGGCCGCAGAAAACAATTCTAAGAATTGTATGAAGGATTTTTATTTTTTCAAGTGCCAAAAAGGAAAGGGGGTATAGAATAGTAAAAAAAAAAAAATCTGTTCAAAAAAAATAGAATACATTCCGCATACCGCTATATCCTCAAATACAAGAAAATCCCATCATATTATTATTATTAATTGAGCCTCTTATCACATTAGTCATAAGAAATTATATTGTAAGTTCCCTTTTAAATTATCAGTTTAGTTTATGTTTAGTTCATATTCCAATCAAATAACTTGAAGAGTGTTTACCATCATTCGTTATTAAAGCAGTTTAAGTATCTAACCATACATATAACTTCTCCCGGTATTTTCTTGCTTCCTCTTTGGAAGCAAGCATTAAAGATAAATTAAAGATAAATAGTCCGTCTCTGCTGCTTCAACAATTCCAGCAATCGTAAAGAGAGGAACTGAGTAAAACGTACAGCTGAAATACATTGTCTTTTCCCCTTCAAATTAACGTGAGTTCAAGAGACACTTTTTTAAAGAAGGGTTGTTCCATCATCCATCACACTTTGCATGATTGCAGACTGCTTTCTAACAGCAGCATTGCCGGTCTTTATCTATTTCCTGCTCCCTCACGATTCGAAAAAGTGCATAGGAAAAGGGAAAAGAAAACTGCTGAGATTTGTGAGTTGAGACTTACAACTTAAGGGTCTCTGTGCACAATGACTCATCGCGAGCAATTCTTGTAATCGGTTCACAATAAATACCACTGAATGTGCAGGTATGAAAAGCAAGCAACATATCCAGTATTGGTCTTTTAAAGGATATACCCAGCTGTGTATGTGTAAAGAGGAGACAAACTGCACGTAATTTTTGTGCTTCATAGTTTGGGGATTACGCCGGTTCAGTAGCCGCTGCAAGCTGCATCGTCTTTGTTACCTAGTATTAAGACACAACTTTGGTTCCTGCACACATGCAAAGTTGCTCAGCACAGTGCTTGACATAAATTTAGACAGCAGACATTGAGGCTATCTCGTTAGGAGCAAGGCAGTCATATTTGTGTCGAAGTTCTCAGCACCCCTGCTTCTAAGTGTGCTATGAGAACATTCCCCTGATTGGGTATCTATAAGCTCATATATAAAGGCTGGCAGCCTGAATAGTCCTGACAGTCTCAGGCTCATCATAGCTTGGAAGCTAAGGAGGATTGGCCATGGTTAGTACTTGGATAAGGTGGCACCAAGGAAGACTGGGGTTGCTATGCAGAGGAAGGCAAAGTCAAATCATCTCCGTCTCTTGCCGTGAAAACCTCTTAAGTCCTCAGGATGCCATGAGCCAGTTGCAACAGACACACAGTTATTATACAAGGGTCATTATTATATAACTAGGAGTAAGGCCTACTGGGGAGAGAAGGAGGCTCTGGGTGAGTACTCCTTCACCTTTGCCGTCTTCCCACCCACCCAAGTGAAGGCATTCACTCCCCGCCCCCACCCCCCAACCTCAAAGGGAGATGATCGTTGCCATTTGGAGAGCAGTTGTAATTCTGAGTGATCACCAGCCTTCACTTGGAGATTGGCAACGGTAGTTCCTCAGGAGGAAATGGTATTGTACCTGTCTGAGGTCCCACCCTCTCCAGGCCTGCACCACTTAACTCCTGTGTCCTCCTCAATTCTACCACAGAATCTCCAGGAATTTCACACTAACCTGGAACTGGCAGCCATAGTCAGGACTGGCCCCAATGAGTTCTGCCACAGTGGCCTTCAGTGATCCCTTTCAGACCAACTGTCTCTGATAACATTGTTGGTCTTTAGCACAAGACTTCAATCTCTCTGTGCCTCTCTTTCCTTCCCTATCTCTCTCACTGTATCTGGCCTGCTGGTAAAGGTTGCCATTTCCGCCCCTTTCCAGACAAGGATAGGGAGGAGTCCTCAGCCAATCAAGTGGAGCCTTTCTCTGGCTGTTTTCTTCCTCTTCTCTCCCTCAGCCAATCAAGGGAAGGCTTTCTTTCTCTCCTCTGTGAGTCAGTATGTCAGGTGGCTCAGTCATTGGGAGAGCCAGTAACTGCCAGAACTAAGGTTGGTTGCCCTTCATTGACAGAATCAGCTTTGCTGGCTAGCAACAGCTACTCTGGCAGGAGTGGCATGTAAGTATTCTTGATTGATAGTTTGACGGGCCAAAGTTTGAGGCACCACAGTCCCAACCAATCAGGAGCTTGGATTTGCCAAGACAAAAGGGGTTTTATTATAAAGGATATCTCCCTACAGATTTAAACTGCAGGCTTTTTTAGGCTGGACATAAACTGATGTGCAAATCAAATCAACCACTAGAGGAAGCAAAACACCCACAGGACAGACAGCCCCATACACACCACCCTGAAGCAACAGGAACTTATAAGTAAGGAAAAATGGGAATGCAGAAAATCCCTTTACATATTATAGTCTCAGTCCAGCATCTTTCAGTCATTTCAGTGATGTAAAGAAGTATAACTGTATGATAAGGTTTATATGGGATGCCTGTGTTCAGCTACGTGGAGCTTCCGCCTTAACATGTGATCCATGCATAGTCTCTGCACCACCTTTCAGTAGGAAGAATCACATGAACCAGCCATTCGATTCATCCATCTGGGGACTTGCAGTGTTCTCTCTGAGGCAGGGGTGTCAAACATGTGGCCTGAGGGACGAATCAGGCCCCTGAGCAATTGGCTGTCTCTCGCTTCCTTCTCCCTCTCTCTCGCTTCCGTCTGCATCACAGCTTGCTTTGCAAGGCTTGGTCAATTGCACAGAAGCTACAGAACAAAGCCGTTATTTTCTCCATTGACTGAGGCTCCTCCCTTGGAGAGGAAGGGGGAGAGGCAGAGCTTGCTTTGCCAGGCTCTCTCAATTACAAAGCAGAACTACTGAGCCAGGCCTCTCTTCCTTCTATTGGCTGAGGCTCCTCCTCCTCCTGGTCCCCTGGGGAAGGAAGTAAAGAGCCAGAGCTTTCTTTGCCCAGTTCCCTGGATACCATGGGAGAAATACCAAGAAAGCACCTTTAAGACCGAGTGCTAATGTTTTAACCGTATTTAAAGTGGTTTTTTTTAAAAAAAATCTTAGTGTTTGTGTCTTTTATAAAGTTTATATCTCTGCTATCTAATCTTAAATAGGAACACACACAGTCAGGCCCAACATGGCCCAGCCCAACAAAGTCTCATTTATCATCATCGTCATCATACCTTTTATTGGCATACTAGGTCTCATTTATGATAGATTCGGCCCTCATAACAAAATGAGTTTGACACCCCTGCTCTAAGGTGTGCTAGTGTGCTGATTGCTGGACTTCAGTGCAGGGATTTTCATCCCAGCGAAGATTCGAGGAGTCGGTGGCCACACCCTCCTCAGCTGGCGCCTGCTCTGCAAGGCTGCACCGTCGCCCACTCCCAGCAGTCGTGTCTCCATCGTCCTTCAGGATAGCCACTGGTAAGACATCTCTGGGAAGGTTGGAGAGGTCAGAGGGGGTGGCCGAGTGGGCCACGCAAGACACCAGGTGGACTTGTGCAATGGACTGGGGGTCTTGCCCATGCCCAGGCCACACTCCAGAGTCATGGGAGGGGATGATGCCCCCTCTCTGGGAAGGTTGGAGAGGTCAGAGGGGGTGGCCGAGTGGGCCACGCAAGACACCAGGTGGACTTGTGCAATGGGCTGGGGGTCCTGCCCGGGCCCAGGCCACACTCCAGAGCCATGGGAGGGGATGATGCCCCCTCTCTGGGAAGGTTGGAGAGGTCAGAGGGGGTGGCCGAGTGGGCCACACAAGACACCAGGTGGACTTGTGCAATGGGCTGGGGGTCCTGCCTGGGCCCAGGCCACACTCCAGAGCCATGGGAGGGGATGATGCCCCCTCTCTGGGAAGGTCGGAGAGGTCAGAGGGGGTGGCCGAGTGGGCCACGCAAGACACCAGGTGGACTTGTGCAATGGGCTGGGGGTCTTGCCCGGGCCCAGGCCACACTTCAGAGTCATGGGTGGGGATGATGCCCCCTCTCTGGGAAGGTCGGAGAGGTTAGAGGGGGTGGCCGAGTTGGACATGCAAGATACCAGGTGGACTTGTGCAATGGGCTAGGGGTCTTGCCCAGGCCATACTCCAGAGCCATGGGTGGGGATGATATCCCCTCTCTGGGAAGGTCGGAGAGGTTAGAGGGGGTGGCCGAGTTGGCCACGCAAGACACCAGGTGGACTTGTGCAATGTGCTGGGGGTCTTGCCTGGGCCCAGGCCACACTCCAGAGCCATGGGTGGGGATGATGTCCCCTCTCTGGGAAGGTCGAGAGGTCAGGGGGGGTGGCAGAGACAGTTTTGCAAGCCCCTGGGCAGGCTTATGTGGTGGGTTGGGTGTTTGGTTTGAGACTAAGCCGTGCTCCAGAGCTAATAAAACTAACAAGGAAACCTAAAATGTAAAATTGATCAATAGGGAGTTATCCATATAGTAATGTGCAATTTCCTTTGTAACTTTGTTTGAATGTTGTTTTATGGAAGCATAAGTTGATCCCACATGCTAATTGTTTGTAATGCTTGAAATGAAACCCCCTATGTTTGTTATGTTCGTTAAGTTTAGAAATTCAATAACATTTAAATTGTGGGAAGGGGGGTGGGGGAATGAAACTAATGTTTCTGGGACATTAGTCCTCTGGGAAGGTCTGAGAGATCCAGGGAGACGGCAGACTTGGCCTTCCAAACCTCTGGGCAGGTTCTTGTGGCCGGCCTTTTGCCCAAGCCATGCTCTGGAGCTGTCCAAAGGACTGTGGGCTCCACTCTGGGAAGGTCCAGAGCGGTGGCGGAGCCGGCCTCACAAGCCCCTGGGGGTGGGCTCATGTGGTGGACTGCGGGGTTGCCTGGGCCCAAACTGTGGAGGTAGGGGGCTTCCTTCCCTCCCTCCCTGCCTCATTTATATCTTTCTCTCCCTTTCCATTTCTTTCTTTATCTTTCCCCCGTTCTTTCCATTTCCACTTCTTTCCTTCCCCGTTATACCTATTTATGACATACTCAACTACATGGTCTTTTCCACTTACATACCTTGGTAAATAAAACCTCTCCAGACTCAACACCTACCTTCAAAGCCAAAGTGGAAGCACAGGATTCACTGAATGGCAACCCCGTAACAGGAAGTCATGGGGTCATCAGAATCACATGACAGAAAGAAGGGCTAGAGTTTTGACACACACACCCCGCCGCTTTCTTTCCATTTATTTCCCTTCTTAGGGGGAGGGATGGTGGCTCAGTGGTAGAGCATCTGCTTGGGAAGCAGAAGGTCCCAGGTTCAATCCCTGGCATCTCCAAAAAAGGGTCCAGACAAATAGGTGTGAAAAACCTCAACTTGAGACTCTGGAGAGCCACTGCCAGTCTGAGTAGACAATATTGACTTGGATGGACCAAGGGTCTGATTCAGTAGAAGGCAGCTTCATATGTTCGTATATGTTCTTTTCCATTTCATGTTTGTATGTTTTGCATGTTTGCAAACTTAATTTAAAAAAAAAAAATAGTTGTGCCCACAGTTTTTATGTTGTAGATTTTTGGCTCACGAAGTATAATTTTTGCTCACAACAGTCGACAACTTAAAGGGAGCCGTGTGTCCTGTTATATGCTGTGGAGTGATATGAACAGATGAAGCTGCCTTATACTGAATCAGACCCTGGGTCCATCAAAGTTAGTGTTGTCTACTCAGACTGGCAGCGGCTCTCCAGGGTCTCAAGCTGAGGTTTTTCACACCTATTTGCCTGGACCCTTTTTTGAAGATGCCAGGGATTGAACCTGGGACCTTCTGCTTCCCAAGCAGATGCTCTACCACTGAGCCACCGTCCCTCCCCAAAATGTCCTGTCGGTTGAGTGGTGGCCATCTGAAGAGTGGCACCATGTCTGAATTGGGCTCCTGTTGCCGGTGGTCTCTTGCACAGTGACTATGGTGGCAGGCGATTCATTTATTCCAGAGCACCAGTGTCGTGTAATGGTCAGAGTGGTGGACTTGGATCTAGGTGGCCTTGGATCAATCACGTGGTCTCAGCCTCACCAAGAGAGTCACCTAAGTTCTTACCTTTGTTGTGCCTCAGGTATCGAGGAAACAGTATGTCCTTCTCTATGCGTGTTCTAGGTGCAGTTTGTCAGATTACTACTTTTCTTTAGCTCCAGTCATCGGTGTGCCTGCTATGGAGCTGTGGGGAAATCATATGTACAAATGATGGCGTTTTTTATCTAGAAACCTACAGAGAACAGCTTGTAGCTTAAGTGAATCGTCTTGGCTTGGAGATTCCCCCCCCCCCTGCCCTTGACAACACTGAAGAAAACTACGCTGAACATATAATTATTGATGAATTAGATTTAAGTCCTATGGAAATGTAATAGCTTGTCAACAATTCTCAACGTAAATATTTTTCCAAAGGCCTTATTGTCCTTCCTAAAAGCAGTTTCGCCCACTACTCTGGATCCTATTTCTGTAAGAAAGGGTAGTCAATATTGTCTCACGGCCATTTTGCTCCCACAAAATCTTTTCCGTAACGAAGGGACTGTGCAAATACCATAGGGGGCGGGGAGATCAAGCATAGCCAAATAGCAAATAAGCGTGACCACCCTATAAATTGACCCTTTTCTTCGATACTCATACCCATCCTTCAGTACATAGGACCAAGAAGGTAATTCAATCTCACCTCTCTACTTGATGCAGATTTAAATTTCCTAAGACTGCTCTTGAGAGTAAGCTTCATTGAAATCAATGGCATTTACTTCCAAGTAAGAATGTATAGTATTAGGCTGTTGTTGTCTAAGTGGCTTTGTTGTTGCACAAAGGGACTGTGCCAGTTTGGTGTAGTGGTTAAGTGTGCGGACTTTTATCTGGGAGAACCGGGTTTGATTCCCCACTCCTCCACTTGCAGCTGCTAGCATGGCCTTGGGTCAGCCATAGCTCTTGCAGAGGTGGTCCTTGAAAGGGCAGCTGCTGTGAGAGCCCTCTCCAGCCCCACCCACCTCACAGGGTGTCTGTTGTGGGGGAGGAAGGTAAAGGAGATTGTGAGCCGCTCTGAGACTCTTCGGAGTGGAGGGCAGGATATAAATCCAATATCTTCTATCTTTTTCTTCTTCTAAACTATTATTTTGTTTTAATTAATTCATCGTGCATGTCTACTTTATATTGGTAGCTGCTTTGGTGGCCCCTGTAAGGGCAGAAAGGCGGGAGACAAATTTAATAAATGCATAAATATAAATTATATTTATATATAGTATGACTTATATTATATAATCGTGCTTTCCAAAGAATACTACTGCTGCTAAGCAAGCATAATAAGGAATACAATTCAACAGAATGAAAGGAGAAATCACTTTTAACAGATTGATAATAATGGTAGAATTGGCGCAGAGTGTTAAAGCTGCAGTACTGCAGTCCTATGCTCTGCTGACGACCTGAGTTCGATCCTCAGCGGAAACTGGGTTTTCAGGTAGCCGGCTCGAGGTTGACTCAGCCTTCCATTCTTCCGAGGTCAGTAAAATGAGTCCCCAGCTTGCTGGGGGGAAAAGTGTAGATGACTGGGGAAGGCAATGGCAAACCACCCCGTGAAAAGTCTGCCGTGAAAACGTTGTGAAAGCAACGTCACCCCAGAGTCGGAAACGACTGGTGCTTGCGCAGGGGACCTTTCCTTTCCTTTTGGTGGCCCTTGTAAGGGCAGAAAGGCGGGAGACAAATTTAGTAAACGCATCAATATAGATTATATTTATATATAATATGAATTATATTATATAATCATGATTGCCAAAGAATACACTGCTGCTAAGCAAGCACAAGAAGGAATACAATTCAATCGAACGGAAGGAGAAATCACTTTTAACAGATTTGATAATAATGGTAGAATTTGAAAAACTGCAGAGGAGGGCAACCGAGATGATTGAGGTGGCTGGAGCACCTTTCCTGTGGGGAAAGGCTGAAGAAGAAGATCTTGGATTTATATCCCGCCTTATACTCTGAATCTCAGAGCAGTCACAATCTCCTTTTACCTCCCACCCACCCATGACAGACACCCTGTGAGGTGGGTGGGGCTGGAGAGGGCTCTCACAGCAGCTGCCCTTTCAAGGACAGCTCCTACGAGAGCTATGGCTGACCCAAGGCCATTCCAGCAGCTGCAAGTGGAGGAGGGGGGAATCCAACCCAGTTCTCCCAGATAAGAGAGCTCTGGCTGACCCAAGGCCATTCCAGCAGCTGCAAGCGGAGGAGTGGGGAATCAAACCCGGTTCTCCCAGATAAGACAGTTATGGCTGGCCCAAGGCCATTCCAGCAGCTGCAAGTGGAGGAGTGGGGAATCAAACCTGGTTCTCCCAGATAAGAGAGCTCTGGCTGACCCAAGGCCATTCCAGCAGCTGCAAGCGGAGGAGTGGGGAATCAAACCCGGTTCTCCCAGATAAGAGAGCTATGGCTGGCCCAAGGCCATTCCAGCAGCTGCAAGTGGAGGAGTGGGGAATCAAACCCAGTTCTCCCAGATAAGAGAGCTCTGGCTGACCCAAGGCCATTCCAGCAGGTGCAAGTGGAGGAGGGGGGAATCAAACCCGGTTCTCCCAGATAAGAGAGCTCTGGCTGACCCAAGGCCATTCCAGCAGCTGCAAGTGGAGGAGTGGGGAATCAAACCCGGTTCTCCCAGATAAGAGAGCTCTGGCTGACCCAAGGCCATTCCAGCAGGTGCAAGTGGAGGAGTGGGGAATCAAACCCGGTTCTCCCAGATAAGAGAACTCTGGCTGACCCAAGGCCATTCCAGCAGCTGCAAGCGGAGGAGTGGGGAATCAAACCCGGTTCTCCCAGATAAGACAGTTATGGCTGGCCCAAGGCCATTCCAGCAGCTGCAAGTGGAGGAGTGGGGAATCAAACCTGGTTCTCCCAGATAAGAGAGCTCTGGCTGACCCAAGGCCATTCCAGCAGCTGCAAGCGGAGGAGTGGGGAATCAAACCCGGTTCTCCCAGATAAGAGAGCTATGGCTGGCCCAAGGCCATTCCAGCAGCTGCAAGTGGAGGAGTGGGGAATCAAACCCAGTTCTCCCAGATAAGAGAGCTCTGGCTGACCCAAGGCCATTCCAGCAGGTGCAAGTGGAGGAGGGGGGAATCAAACCCAGTTCTCCCAGATAAGAGTCCAGAAAAGTCTGGGACTTTTCAGTTTGGAAAAGCGATGTCTAGAAGGGAACATGATAGAGGTTTATAAAATTATGCATTGGGTGGAGGGAGCTGACAAAGAGAAATTTTTTCCATCTCCCAAAATACTAGAACTCGAGGGCATCTGATGAAGCCGATGGGCGGTAGGTTCAGGATGGACAAAAGGAAATACGACTTTACACAGAGAGTGACGAAAATGTGGGCTTCACTGCCAGAGGATGTTCTGATGGCCACAGGAATAAACAGCTTTCAGAGGGGTTTAGATAGATTCATGGAAAGTAAGGTCGATTTCCCACAAGCCTTAAACCGCTCTCACTCTCTTCCCCGCGGGGCTTCCATTGGATTTCACACTATCTGCTCCGGGGCTGCAACTTGCTCCGCCTCTTTCATGCAGCAAACGAGATACTCTAAAGACCAGTTTCTGTTTGCCGCGTGAAAAAGGCGAAGAGAGTTGCATTCAACAGGGCAGATAGTGTGAAATCCGATGGAAGCCCCACGGAGAAGAGGAGCGTGAGAGCAGCTAGGGGGAAGGCTAGTGGGGAATCGGTCAGAGTCTGTCGATGGTTACTAGCTATGGTGACTAAAGGAAACTTCTAACCCTAAGCCTCTGAATCTCAGAGTGAGGAGACGACGTCAGGGAAGGCCTTGACCTTTATTCCCTAGTTTTGACCCTCCTGAGGAACTGGTTGGCCACTGGTTGAGACAGGATATTGGACTAGATGGACTATTGGTCTGATCCAGCAGGCCTCTTCTTACGTTCTTATGATACCTTCTTATCAGTAGGATCAACACATTGAAAGGGAATTTTAAAAAATTATAAAACTGTGAGGACGCAGAGGCTAAAGTCCAGTTTACTTACATTAGGTAGAACTCTGCCCCTTGAAACAATTTACCACAATTTAGAATTAGTGGCAAGGTGATTCAAAATCAGGTTGTTAATCGTATAAACTCAAAAGTGCAAACCAAAAGGACAAGAGGAATTTGCTGTATAGCGACGGCAATGAAATCAGTGCCATTTCATCTGGTGAAAACCTTTTTTCCTTCGTTCAGCCGGTCGAGAAAAATGCCGTCCTCCCCGTTTGTTCTCCTTGCAACAGCAGCTGCCTTCCTGGCTGTGGGTCATGCTGAACAGAAGTGTGTGGGGCCCGTAGGTAAGTCTCAAATTAATCAAAGAGCTGAGGGGATGAACGAGAAGTTCCTTGTCCTCACTCACAACGTTGAGTGAACAAGTAATTTTTAAGGCAAGTTCTCCTGAGATCTGTGTCTGCCTGTCCTCTCATGACCATTAATATGTTGGGGCATATTGTGTAGCTTTGTCTGTAGCGAACTCATATTCATGAGGCTGGAAGCTAGCTTGGATCCAAGTGAAGTGTGTCTTTTGTATGGGGGGAATACACATTTTACAAAGCTTCTGTTTATTCTGTCTGTTCTTTGCACGCGATGCGGAAAAATAAGCACAGGAAAGGGGTCGTTTTGTAGAAAACTAGGTGGTGGAGCTCATTAGCATAACTCATTAGAGTATGCTGCCTCCCTCCTCAGCCAAAAGCAACCTGATGCAAAAAAGGAGAGCCTCGGGAGAGTGAGGCCTGGTTGGGGTGGCTAGGGATCCAACCAGCCCAAGCAGGCCTCGCTCACCTAGGGCTCTCCTTGGCCGCCCAGCCCCCCCCAGTAAAAAGGTAATCAAGCCACCTGCTGCCCAGAATCACATAAGAAGTGGAGAAAGGGTGGCGTGGGTTTCTCCAGGGGTTCATGAAGGCTGCTGGGGGTGTGACAAAGCTCCTGGTGGCTGGCTGGCTGCCCGCTCTCCTAATCCAGGGATTGTTATGCAGCTGCACCTCCTATTCATTGGACAAGGTAGGTAGGTGGGGAGGAAGAGGGGGAACCCTAAGGAAGGTTCAGGAGCTGCACTCCTGTGAGCCCCTGCTGAATTCAAGGCCTGGCAACAGGTGAACTGCCAACAACCAATAAAGGAACATTGCACTTACCACGAGGGCAGCTTAGCATGGATGATTCCTACCATCAAATCTGTAGGCGGGATCAGTCATCCATTTCGGAGACATCCCAAACCATGTATGTCCGCAGTGTCTTCTGTGAAGACAGAAAATAATAATGGCTAAACTGTCAACAGTATTGAGATGTAAACATGCAGCAGGACCTGATCGACATGTTTTTTTTTTTTTTGGGGGGGGGGGGGCAAAATTAAAAATGATGCCCCCTTATAGGTCCATTCTATCTTATGGACCCAGTTTGGTGTAGTGGTGAAGTGTGCGGACTCTTATCTGGGAGAAGCGGGTTTGATTCCCCACTCCTCCACTTGCACCTGCTGGCATGGCCTTGGGTCAGCCATAGCTCTGGCAGAGGTTGTCCTTGAAACGGCAGCTACTGTGAGAGTCCTCTCAGCCCCACCCACCTCACAGGGTGTCTGTTGTGGGGGAGGAAGGGAAAGGAGATTGTGAGCCGCTCTGAGACTCTTCGGAGTGGAGGGCGGGATATAAATCCAATATCATCTTCTTCTTCTTCTTCTTACCCATAGAATAGAATGGACTCCATATCCATTTTTTTTATTAGAAGAAGAAACAGTTTTAATGAAAATTAGGATTATACAACAACCAGCGAGTGAGTAATGCATCAAAATTATACACAGCAATATTAACTGGTTCGATGGGACAAGGATTACATGGTTATAATTATCACAGTTAATCAACACACAACAAACGTATCATTCATTCAAGTGTACAAATATTAAACTAAAAGGTATTAAAGTGAACATGTAACTGGAAGCCAGGCTAATTTTATAACAAAACTGACGTCGAGAAAGGAAGTACTTTTGAGTTAATTAAGTATGGAAGAGACAATCATTGTTTTGTTGAATAGAAACAGTGTAGTAGCGTGTACTATGAAAGCTACTTACTTCCCACCTAAAAGAAAGAAGTGAGATGGGACTGAAAAGGAGAGAGCGCAACAGTGATAGTATTAAAGCTTCTAACTAAAAATAATAACAACACTCATGACAACAACAACCACGATAGTAATAATAATGATGATGATATAATAATCATAATAATAGGAAAAGAAAATTCCAACAAATAGCCAGTGTGAATGACCTGTGACATGGCTTAATCACAGTTAATTTGTATTAAGTGTGAAGTAGGGAGTGGAGAGTGGTGGAACCGGCCCAATTCTGCCTTCAGACCCGGTCCCGTCAACTCCCTATTGAGTCGCCAACTCCCGGAGGGAGCTATTTCTCCTCCGGCCACTTGGGCTCGCTGCCACCACCTGCTCACTCTAGGGGCTCAGATTGAGAGGAACAGGACTCCCAATCCCCCTCTCCAGCTATGAGGCCAGGCCTCAAGGTCCTCTGCCACCCTGTACTTGGGTATCACAGAGACAACAGCACTTCTTCGGGGAACCCCTGGAGGATTGGCACCTTATCCAACTGCATGCCTTCCCCCTTCCCCGGAGCCCCCTTCATAAAGCAGCATGGTCTAAGCGGTTGGGGATCTATGTGGTACAGAGTTTGACTGCCAGCATTCAAAACAGTAAAAATGTTTAATAAGAAGAGAAAGAAAAATAAAAACAAAAACAGTTACATGTAAAAATTAGAGTCAGTAATTAATGAGTCTTTTTAGATGTAAAGGATTTTGTAAAGAGCTGTCCTGTGATGCTGTGAAGTTGATGGATGGTAACCGTTTGGCAGTGAAACTGGTTTCTTTCGGGAAAATTTCCTGCTTGCAGCAATTTATCTTTTTATTTTCTCCATAAGGAAATGATCCCATACGTATTTCAGCCAGTTCGTTCTTGGAGGAGCCTGTGAGGATTTCCAATAGGGTTCCATATTCAATTTGGCGCCCCCTTCTGTCAGTGCCCGGGGCAAACACCCCCCTCTGCCCCCCCCCCCTTGATCCAGCCCTGATATGTAGTCTGTAGACCTGATTACTCAGCTAATCCCGTTCTCCCCTTAATTCAGGGTGGGATAAGATGCCCTCAGAGCAGAAAGAAACTTCATGGCAATCCACTGTTTGTTTCTCACTCAGAGGATGATGAACACATGGAATTCACTGCCACAGGAGGTGGTGGCGGCTACAAGCATAGCCAGCTTCAAGAGGGGATTGGATAAACATATGGAGCAGAGGTCCATCAGTGGCTATTAGCCACAGGGTATAGATGGAACTCTCTGGGGCAGTGATGCTCTGTATTCTTTGTGCTTGGGGTGGCAACAGTGTGGGGGGGGGGGGCGGTTTCTAGTGTCCTGGCCCCACTGATGGGTCTCCTGATGGTGCCTGGGTTTTTTGGCCACTGTGCAACACAGTGTATTAGACTAGATACCATAAAGTATGCATTTCTTTGTGCTTGGGGTGGCAACAGTGTGTGTGGGGGGGGGGGGAGTGGTTTCTAGTGTCCTGGCCCCACTGATGGGCCTCCTGATGGTGCCTGGGTTTTTTGGCCACTGTGCAACACAGTGTATTAGACTAGATACCATAAAGTATGCATTTCTTTGTGCTTGGGGTGGCAACAGTGTGTGTGTGTGGGGGGGTGGTTTCTAGTGTCCTGGCCCCACTGATGGGCCTCCTGATGGTGCCTGGGTTTTTTGGCCACTGTGCAACACAGTGTATTAGACTAGATACCATAAAGTATGCATTTTTTTGTGCTTGGGGTGGCAACAGTGTGTGTGTGGGGGGGTGGTTTCTAGTGTCCTGGCCCCACTGATGGGCCTCCTGATGGTGCCTGGGTTTTTTTGGCCATTGTGCACCACAGTGTATTGGACTAGATAGGCCGTTGGCCTGATCCAACACGGCTTCTCTTATGTTCTTAATTCTGGAAAGAGCTTTACTGAACATACTATTTACTAGGGCTGCCTAGGTACAAAAACTATAATAATTAAAAATTATTTGGGGAGGGGTTGGGGGGGGGGAAGATACTATTATCAAATAAAGAATTTACAATAAAAAAAAACAATTTGGCATTGTTTGTATACGGATTTCATCAACGCATTTGTTGGTCTATTGCAAGGGGTACATCAGGGTTCCACACCTGCTCAGTGTCGGCTTTCCACCTAAACACTGCAGCACAGTGGGGCTATTCTGCTGCAATTCAGCTGCTGAAATAAATGCAGGAGATCTGTAAAGGACTGTCAGCTTTTCATGCTTCTGTTTCCCTATCGTAGGTCCCCCTGGAAGAAATGGGGCCCCTGGTCAACCGGGACCAAGGGGTGAAAAGGGAGACAGAGGATATCCAGGACAACCAGGTGACAGACAATTCCCTTTAAAGGGCTGTTTTTTATTTTTCTGAAGTAGGGGTGGCTCCATTTGTTATATAACTGGTGTCCTGATAACTTTCCCATTGCACTGATACCATAAAGTATGCCTTTCTGTATTTATACAATGCTAACCAGCCTTTCCCCAAGAACTCAGGGTGGTGAATGGAGCAGATAAAAAAAATCAGCTGCAGACCTTGCAAACGTCATAGTGGCTCAAATGCTAATGGCAATCAATAACGTACTGGCCAAAGGAAAAAAGGAAAGGTCCCCTGTGCAAGCAACAGTCATTTCCGACTCTGGGGTGACGTTGCTTTCACAACGTTTTCACAGACTTTTTACGGGGTGGTTTGCCATTGCCTTCCCCAGTCATCTACGCTTTCTCCCCAGCAAACTGGGGACTCATTTGACTGACCTCGGAAGGATGGAAGGCTGAGTCGACCTGAGCCGACTACCTGAACCAGCTTCTGCCGGGATCGAATTCAGGTCGTGAGCAGAGAGTTTAGACGGCAGTACTGCAGCTTTACCACTCTGCGCCACAGGGCTCTGGCCAAAAGAAGCCCTCATATAAACATATGAAGCTGCCTTCTACTGAATCAGACCCTCGATCCATCAAAGTCAATATTGTCTACTCAGACTGGCAGCAGCTCTCCAGGGTCTCAAGCTGAGGTTTTTCACGCCTACTTGCCTGGACCCTTTTGAGTTGGAGATGCTGGGGATTGAACCTGGGACCTTCTGCTTACCAAGCAGATGCTCTACCACTGAGCCACCGTTCCCCCCCAAAGTCAGTATTGTCTACTCAGACTGGCAGCGTCTCTCCAGGGTCTCAAGCTGAGGTTTTTCACGCCTACTTGCCTGGACCCTTTTGAGTTGGAGATGCTGGGGATTGAACCTGGGACCTTCTGCTTACCAAGCAGATGCTCTACCACTGAGCCACCGTCCCTGCCAAAGTCAGTATTGTCAACTCAGACTGGCAGCAGCTCTCCAGGGTCTCAAGCTGAGGTTTTTCACGCCTACTTGCCTGGACCCTTTTTAGTTGGAGATGCCGGGGATTGAACCTGGGACCTTCTGCTTACCAAGCAGATGCTCTACCACTGAGCCACCGTCCCTGCCAAAGTCAGTATTGTCAACTCAGACTGGCAGCAGCTCTCCAGGGTCTCAAGCTGAGGTTTTTTATGCCTACTTGCCTGGACCCTTTTGAGTTGGAGATGTTGGGGGTTGAACCTGGGACCTTCTGCTTACCAAACAGATGCTCTACCACTGAGCTACTGTCCCTCCTAAACAATTCTGCCTTACACAGTTTCCTGAAAAAAAGAGCCAGATGCCTTCCTGCTATGCTTAAGAAAGCCATTCCACAGTCTGGGAGCTGCTACTGAAAAAGCCTGAGGTCAGATAGAACTGAACCTCATAGGCCTGCAGGAGGGTTATAACCAGAAGGCTCTGATCAGGTGATCAGAGATGCAGCAGGAGTTCTTACTGGGAGAGATGGTCATTCAAACATGCAGCTCCCAGACCATGACAGGCTGTGTAAGTAAAAACCGGCACCTTGAACTGAACTCAGAAACAAACAGAATGACAATGGATTGATTGTAAATAGGAATCACATGCGCATAGGGTTGCTGATCCGGTAAGAAAGACACTCATACTTTTGACAAAGTTGCCCAATCAAGGGTAGGCAGCACAGAATCTTCCAGAACATCAGCCTCACCATCCCCTTCTATTGTTTGGGTTCTGTTTTCCCTTGAAAAACAGAGGTACACCCTCCTAAATCTACTGTAGGGTACCTTCTGTACTGAACATGTACCGTAAAGCAGAGGAACATGGCCGTAAAGCAGACAGCTACACCTGGACAAAAAAAGTTAAGAGATATGCAGAAATATCGGTATATGGATTACATCCTTAAAGATACTGTGGTCTTTAAAAGGTAGTCCCCTGTGCAAGCACCAGTCGTTTCCAACTCTGGGGGTGACATCGAATCATGACATTTTCACGGCAGACTTTTTTTACAGGTTGGCCTTCCTCAGTCATCTACACTCCCCCCCCTCCCCCCGACCCAGCAAGCTGGGGACTTATTTTACAGACCTCAGAAGGCTGGAAGGCTGAGTCAGCCTTCAACCGGCTACCTGAACCCAGCTTCCGGCAGGATCGAACTCAGACTCATGAGCAGAGCTTAGGATTGCAGTACTGCAGCTTGACCACTCTGCGCCGCGGGGCTGCGCCACTGTGGTCTTACATAAATATTAAAAACATTGGGTGACCACCGAACCCTTTGGGATACCGCCAATTAAATCCCATGCTTAGCGACTCTCAGACTCTGATGAAAAACCTCTGAATGTGATCCAGTTGAAAAAAATGCAAATCACTGACGCCCTTTCCCCTTGATTTTTAACGCATTGCTATTAACAGCGTTTTGTAAACATTTTATATCTGCCAGTGAGTACTTACGCAGATACACGCACATCTTTTAAATATTTATGCATACAAGTATTCCTGAAGAAGAGCACACTTGGAAATGTGTATGCAAGAATATCTTCTTCTCCCTGTTTACCAACTTCTGATGGTCTCTCTCTGCCTACTACTGTTGCCAGGTCCTCCCTAGCCACTGGCAGGGGATGGAGGGGTAGGGTTGCCGGATGCAGGCTGGGAAACTCCTGTATATTTGAGGATGGATAACACAACAAGAAATGCAAGCTAGTGACCAATTACTAAGAAGTATATAGAAACCAGTCCAAATGTCCAAAACATGTATATTCAAGTCCCAAAGTAGTGTGGTGACAAGCCAATCTATTAAGTACTTGTTTCTTTCCAGTCTTCATCAGACTTAGGACCACTAACAAAAGAATTTCTATATACTCCTTAGCAATTGGTCACTAGCTTGCATTTTTTTGTTGTGTAATCCATTATAGTGACCTCTCTCAGATTGTATTCTATTTGAGGATGGAGCCTGAGGACAGCAGGGACCTAAATGGAGTGACAGTGCCATAGAAGTATGTCCTTCAAAGCATCCATTTTCTCCAGGGGAATTGATCTCCATAGTATGGAGATGAGCTGTAATTTGGGAGGGGGGGGTCCCCAAGTCCCACCCGGAGGCTGCCATCCCCAGCTGTGTATGTAAAGCATCATCAAGTCACAATATGGCGACCCCGTGGGGCTTTCAAAGCAAGAAGCAAACACAACTGGTTCGCTGTTGCCTGCCTCTGTGTAGCGACCCTGGACTTCGTTGGTGGTCTCCCATCCAAGTACTAACCAGGGCTGACCACCAGGGGTCCTTTTGTAGAAAAATAGGTGGTGGAGCTCATCCAGGGATTGTTATGCAGCTGCACCTCCTATTCAATGGACAAGGTGGGAAGGAGGAGGTGGAACTCTCAGAAAGGTTCAGGAGCTGTGCTCCTGTGAGCTCCTGCTGAATCCGAGGCCTGCTGACCATGCATAGCTTCTGAGATCTGATGAGATCAACCATGCCAGGGCCACCCAGAAGAGCTTACGGTTTTCTTTTTCACTGTATTTCCAGTGGCATTGTGGTTTGTGAAGACACAAAGCCTTTCCGTCAGAGAGCCAGTTTGGTGTAGTGGTTAAGTGTGCGGACTCTTATCTGGGAGAACCGAGTTTGACTCCCCTCTCCTCCACTTGCAGCTGCTGGAATGGCCTTGGGTCAGCCGTAGCTCTGGCAGAGGTTGTCCTTGAAAGGGCAACTGCTGTGAGAGCCCTCTCAGCCCCACCCACCTCACAGGGCATCTGTTGTGAGGGGAGAAGATATAGATATAGGAGATTGTAAGTGGCTCTGAGTCTCTGATTCAAAGAAAAGGGCAAGGTATAAATCTGCAGGTGTCTTCTTCTTCTTCATACAACTGCATTGTCAGCATTTTTAGAACTAGAAGATCTAGAAGACAGGCCAAGCTGAATCTTCCTCCCCTGTCTGAAATTTACAGAAGGCTGCAACAGAATTTTCTTGCCACCGCTAGAGAGGAAAACAGTATCTGGGAACAGAGGCCATGTTTTTGAAACAACAAGCGTATTGTTAAATATGAAGTCATGAACCGTTGATGGTCTATTATTGAGCTGCCTTTGAGAAAACACTTGGAAATGGAAACCCAATCCTCCTTGCATGTTAGCCATGTGTGATATGTGTGTTCTCTTAGCAGAGACCCAAGAGACCTCCATAACATAGCTGGACCACTAGAGGGAAGCACAGGCTGCCTGTTTTGCTGAGTTCTGCAAAAACCCCAGTGGCCTGAGCTTTTTATAACATTGTGACAAAATAAACTTTTATCCCGAGCAACGTGAACAGCCCTCACTAGTCTGATCTGGTCACATTTTGGAAGCTAATCGGGTTTGGCCTTTGTCAGTACTTTGATGGGAAGTACTGACAAGGAAGACCGGGGCTGCTGTGCAGAGGTAGGCAGTTAGTTGCAGACCACCTCTGCCCATCTCCTGCTTTGAAAACCCCAGAGTGGGTCGCTGTAAATTGGGTGCCGCTTGATGGTTCTTAGCGGCCCCATGGCACAGAGTGGTAGAGCAGCAGTACTGTAGTACTGAGGTCTGAACTCTCTACTCACGACCTGAGTTCGATTCCAGCGGAAGCTGGATTCAGGTAGCCGGCCCAAGGTTGACTCAGCCTTCCATCCTTCTGAGGTCAGTAAAATGAGTCCCCAGCTTGCTGGGGGGAAAGTGTAAAAGACTGGGGAAGGCAATGGCAAACCATCCTGAAAAAAGTCTGCCATGAAAAAGTTGCGAAAACAACGTCACCCCAGAGTCGGAAACAACTGGTGCTTGCACAGGGGACCTTTCCTTTTTTCCTTTCCTGGTGGCTCTTAAATTAAAATACTCTGAAGTCTACCCCTCAAATGTCAAAAAGTGTCCTTTAATTCTGAAATCCCAGCCCAGCTAGACTCCCTTTTGTACTCTTGACAGTCTGAACTCCTTACAAGGTATGGTCAGAGAGGGATCAATTAAGAAACCAATAGCCAAATAAACAGTTTTGTTTTCTGTTCACAGGTCTGCCCACATATGAGGACCGCGAGCTGCAAAACAAATTCAAGAAGATGGAGCACCGAATCACCCGACTGGAAAGAGGTACATTTTAAAAGGCTTTCAGAAAGCTTTCTGCCACCTCATTTGTCTTTTTTTTTAAAAAAATTCTCATATCCTTGCCTAAAGTTTATTCAAAGAAGGGATAGGCTTCCGGGGAGGGCTCAGGAAATGAAGCCAGGGATTGGTCATCATCAGTGAGTACCATCGAACAAGGCAAGTTCATCAACCAGGTTGCTTCTCGGGATGACACACTGGTAGCAAAGTTCCCTCTACGCTGCAGTGTTGTGGGCAAAAATTCTCCTTTGTGAGCCAAAAGCACCCAACCATGAGCCAAAAACTGGTCCACTATTGGGGGAAGGTAGACCTGGCCTCCAGAGAACGTCTACCCATCCCTTTCCACTACATTGGTAGACCTGGCCTCCAGAGAACGTCTACCCGTCCCTTTCCACTGTATTGGTAGACCTGGCCTCCAGAGGACAGGTCTCCCAGTTGCTTTCCACTATATTGGCAGAGCTAGCCTCTGGAGAACAAGTTCTACTTGTCCCTTTCCGTTATACTGGGAGACCTGTTCTCTGGAGGCCGGGTCTACCAATATAGCGGAAAGGGATGGGTAGACCTAGCCTCAGACTGCCACTCTACACTGAGTCTAAAATCTCCTATGCTAAGGGCACCAGCACCCTCAAGTGCAGCTTAGCCACTGACTGGTAGAGGATACAGATATGATAAGAGGCTGTGGGCATGCCATTTCTGAAGCGTGCTGCTCTCACTAGGCTCAAAGACAAGCTGCAGAAAGGCAGACTTTGCAGCCCATAAGAACATAAGAGAAGCCCTGTTGGCTCAGGCCAGTGGCCCATCCAGACAAACACTCTGAGTCACATAAGAACATAAGAGAAGCCATGTTGGATCAGGCCAATGACCCATCCAGTCCAACACTCTGTGTCACATAAGAACATAAGAGAAGCCATGTTGGATCAGGCCAGTGGCCCACCCAGTCCAACTCTCTGTATCACATAAGAGAAGCCATGTTGGATCAGGCCAATGGCCCATCCAGTCCAACGCTCTGTGTCACATAAGAGAAGCCATGTTGGATCAGGCCAGTGGCCCACCCAGTCCAACACTCTGTGTCACATAAGAACATAAGAGAAGCCATGTTGGATCAGGCCAGTGGCCCACCCAGTCCAACACTCTGGGTCACATAAGAACATAAGAGAAGCCAGTTGGATCAGGCCAATGGCCCATCCAGTCCAACACTCTGTGTCTCCTAAGAGAAGCCCTGTTGGCTCAGGCCAGTGGCCCATCCAGACCAACACTCTGTGTCACACAGTGGCCAAAACTCAGTTGCCATCATAGACCTTTCTGGGGCAACACAGGAAGCAATAAACCCCCACCTGTGCTGATACCTCTGGACACACAGGGTGAAGAGTAGGTTTTTATACCCTGCTTTTCTTGACCTTAAGGAGTCTCAGAGCAGCTTACAATTAGCCTCATCCCACAAGAGGCCCCTTGTGAGGTAGGTGGGGCTGAGAGAGCTCTGCGAGAATGATGATTGGCCCAGAGCCACCCAGCAGGGTTCATATGGGGGAGGAGTGAGGAAACAGGGCTTTTTTTGTAACAGGAACTCCTTTGCATATCAGGCCACACACACCAGATGTAGCCAATCATCCAAGAGCTTATAGTGCTCTTCTTACAGGGCCTACTGTAAGCTCCAGGAGGATTGGTTACATCAGGTGGGTGTGGCCTAATATACAAAGGAGCTCCTGCTACAAGAAAAAGCCCTGATGAATCAAACCTGGTTCCCCGTACAAGGTTCTCCACTGCTATTAACCACTACAGCACTCTGGCTCTTACTGGGGGAGGCACACGCATCTCTGCTGCCACTTGGGGGTGCTTCAGGTCAGGGTTCGTTTTGTAGAAAAATAGGTGGTGGAGCTCATCAGCATAACTCATTCGCATATGCCGCCCCCCCCCAGCAGCCAAAAGTAACCCGATGCAAGAAAGGTGAGCCCCGGGTGAGCGAGGCCTGCTTGCGCTGACTAGAGATTCAGCCTGCCCAAGCAGGCCTTGCTCGCCTGGGGCTCTCCTTGGCCATACCCCCCTCAGTCAAAAGGCCAGCAAGCCACTCACCACCCAAAATCACATAAGAAGTGTAGAAAGGGTGGCATGGGCTTCTCCAGGGGTTAATGAGGGCTGCTGGGGGTGTGGGAAAGCCCCTGCTGGCTGGCTGGCTGGCTGGCTGTTCTCCTAATCCAGGGATTATTATGCAGCTGCACCTCCTATTCAATGGACAAGGTAGGTGGGGAGGAGGAGAGGGAACCCTCAGAAAGGTTCAGGAGACGCGCTCCTGTGAGCTCCTGCTGAATTCAAGGCCTGGTTCAGGGTGGGCTGCAAAGGCCCTGGCTCTGGAGACCACTCTGCCCCCTCTGGGGGGACAAGAGAAAGAGGGCACCTGAGTAACCTGGGCACGGCTGTCATAAAGTGTCTTAGAGTAACATTCAAACTATGATTTTGGCGCCCACAATCCATAAAGAGAGAAGCGTTTTACTTACTGAGCTTTGAAAATGGACAATGTGAAGACAAGTGAGCTCTTCAAAAGCTTTCCACGGCAACTAGAGAGGAGTCAACAGATACGGAGATTCTAGAAGACAGTGGATGCCAAGCTTCCATTCAATTCACTAGGGAAGACTACTCTCCTTTACTCAGCTTGAGCCGGCCCCAGGATCTATAGCATGTGTCTGAACCCAGCTGTTTCCTACAGTAAATGCTGTGCTAAAACTTGTCCTGTGGGCAGCTCTTTCGACCACAGGGATGGGGAATTTTTAATCCGTTGGTTCCTGCTCAAGCCAAGTAGATCTCAGTGAGGAGTCCTGCTCCACCGGTTTATCCCACCACCACTCAGTACAACTAAGATTATTCAGAGCTTTGTAGCAGGAACTCCTTTGCATATTAGGCCACGCACCCTTGATGTAGCCAATCTTCCTGGAGCTCACAGGGCTCTTCTTACAGGGCCTACTGTAAACTCCAGAAGGATTGGCTACATCGGGGTGTGTGGCCTAATAGGCAAAGGAGTTCTTGATACAATAAAAGCCCAGTTTAGGACAGTCCGTATGGTTATAGCCACGGGGGTTTTTTGTAGCAGGAACTCCTTTGCAGATTAGGCCACACTCCCATGATGTAGCCAGTCCTCCTAGAGCTTACAGTAGGCCCTGTAAGCTCCAGGAGGATTCGCTACATCAAGAGTGCGTGGCCTAATATGCAAAGGAGTTCCTGCTACAAAAAAATGCCCTGCCACTACCAAGCCAATAGTTGTATTTATCTGGCAGTCTGGTCTCCAGACTTAGGGCTTTTCTGCTTTCTCATTTTCTTCATTGGTATGTTCCTGTTGCTTCGGGGGAAGGGGGGCGTTTCTGTCCCAGGTGTGTCTTGTTCCCCCTAGTGGTTAACTTGATATTACATCTCTGTCTGTTCATCATATCTCCCTGCAGCTTTAAGCTCTGTTTATACTGGACAGAATTGATGTAATATCAAATCAACCACTAGAAAGAGTAAAACACACGTGGAACAAACCCCCCCTCCCCCTCCCCGGAGCAACATGAACCCCCAAGCATGGAAAATGAGAATGCAGAATTTTTTCAAATTAAAAATCCCGTTCTAAAACTCACTGGAAATAGCGAAACATTGGTGATCTCAGTCATTAGCTATATTGAAAGCTAAGCAGCTCTCTCTCTCCCCCTTTTCTTTGTGTCTTGGACACACAAGTTTTCAAGGCAGGAGACATTCAGGGGTGGTTTGCCGTTGCCTAGATCCGTATAGTGACCCTGGAATTCCTTGGTGGTTTCCCATCTAAGTGCTCACCAGGGCTGACCCTGCGTAGCTTCTGAGATATGGAGCAGAGAAATATGGAGCAGAAGTCCATCAGTGGCTATTAGCCACAGCATATTATTGAAACTGTCTGGGGCAGTGGTGCTCTGTATTCTTGGTGCTTGGGGGGGGGGGGGCAAAGTGGAAGGGCTTCTAGCCCCACTTGTGAACCTCCTGATGGCACTTGGGGGTTTGGGGGGTTTTTTGGCCACTGTGTGACACGGAGTGTTGAACTGGATGGGCCATTGGCCTGATCCAACATGGCTTCTCTTATGTTCTTATGAGATCTGAAACCACAAGAGAATCATGGAAGAGAAGGTATGTCGCAAGAACAAGCCGTGACAAATAAAGTGCAAGGCATAAAATGCAAGTTGATATTATTGCCATAAACAGACCCGGAGCGTGGGGTTCTGGTACCTGAGGCAGAACCCCAGCGAGCGCCCCCTCCCAAATTTTTCACATGCATGATGTCACGTTATAACGATGTCACAGTGACATCATTGCGCCAGGCACTTGGCCCTTCGCTTCCCCAGCGCCCTTGGGGGATGCAGGGGAAGGGAAACGCCACTCTTTCGGCTCTGGGGGATCGGGGGAGCTCCTCTGATCCCTCAGAGCTGAGCAAAAATGAGCCGGAGGCTCAGGGAGGGTGTGAACAGGGAGAGGGCGCCCGTCCCTGCTGAGACCTGGCGCCCTAAGCAGTCACCTATTTCGCCAACTCGCATACACCGGCCCTGCCCATAAAGGTGGATTCTCCTTTCTGTAGGATGCAGATTCAGATTTGCATTAAAGCATGGACAGAGTGCTAAATAGAATTGCACTAACCTGCCTTACCAGTTGTAACAAAACCATAACATTCAAAGTATTATATTTGCATGGCTTGCCTTAATGTGTATGGTGCCTTTTCTCTCTCTATTCCAGGCCTGAAGTGGTCTGGGGAACAATGGACAATAGGCCTCTATTAGAGTGCTGGCTAAACATATCTCTAGCAAGAGAACGTTACCAAAGTACTGTTAGCATCCTTTGATAAGGAAAGCTTTTCCCCCTGCCTCAAGGAAAGACCTCCTAGTCTGAAAGGAGCCGTCATGCCCACGCAGTAGAGATTATACTTACTGACACATTCTTAGGAACAAAACCAGAAACCAGGTGAATGCTAGATGCCAGGAAGATGGGAGACTGGGAGCAGAGAACAAAGAAACCCCCAAGAAATTACCTCACCCTGGTAGAGACGGGTTTCTTTAAGCCAGTGAGACACCACAAAAGGCTAAGAGCGAGGATTTGTAACCGATCAACGAGACCTGCTTTGTTATCAGAAATTGTATAAATATGCTATGTTTGTAAAAATGGGTTTGAGGAAAAACGCAGGAAGGATGGTGGTATAGAAAGAGTATGGCTTTTTCCTCCTGCCACCGATGGTAATAAAGGAATCTCTGGATCCACTCCCTTGGAACCCTGGCTGTTGAGTCCCTTCAGTTGACATCTCTGCTTCTGATTTTCCTTATCTTTCTCCTTGACAGAGCAGAGTGCTTGCCCAGTCCCGGTTTCAGTAAAGAGGGTTTTTAATGCGTTAAGATGCCTTGATGGTATATTTTGAAAAGTTTTGTATTATGGTGATATTTATCACTAAATATGGAATGGTAGGACTTTGTTAGTTATTTTTCACGTCTTGTTCTTGCTACGTAGCTTCTGAGATCTGACGAGCAGGGCTTTTTTGTAGCAGGAACTCCTTTGCATATCAGGCCACACCTCCTTGCTGTAGCCAGTCCTCCGAGAGCTTACAGTAGGCCCTGTACTAAGAGCCCTGTAAACTCCAGGAGGATTGGCTACATCAGCAGGCTGTGGCCTAATATGCAGAGGAGTTCCTGCTACAAAAAAGGCCCTGCTGACAAGATTGGGCTAGCCTAGGCCATCCAGGTCAGGATGCTGTCTAATCGAATGGAGTCTAAAAACAAATCGCGGTGGTGGGCGACATTTGGCTTGACATTCGGGCGACATTCGGATTGTGATTCGGCCTTGACAAAGAAAGGCCTGCCCTGAATCCCAGCAAGAGCACAGCAAAGGATGGTCTGAAGAGACGTTTAAAACTTCCCATTTTCCTTTCCAGCCTTGGCGCTGAGCGGAAGGATGGTCATAGTTGGCGATAAGCTGTTTGCCACCACGGAGAAAACAGACGACTTCGACAACAACGTCAAGATCTGTCGGGCGGCTCACGGCTCCATTGCCACTCCCATGAACAAGATGGAGAACGATGCCATCATGAGTTTGGTGGGGAAATTCAATGTGTATGCTTACCTGGGTATTACGGAAGGGCACGTCCCTGGGGAATTCCACTTCCTGAACGGGGCACCCCTGAATTACACCAACTGGTACGAGGGGGAGCCGAAGGGGAAGGGGGCAGAGAGGTGTGTGGAGATGTACCTGGATGGCACCTGGAATGACAAAATGTGCAATAAGTACCGCCTCACGGTCTGTGAATTTTAAACCACACCCATTCACAGACCTAAATACAAGGTTTCCCCCAGGAGTCATTATTTGGGGTTGTATCTAAGAATAAGTACAAACAGTGTAGTATAATTGTTACTGAACTAGGCACTGGGAGAGCCAGGATCATGTCCACATTGTACCATGAAGCTCACTGAGTGACCTTGCCCCAGTTACTCTCTCTCAGCCTAACCTACTACTTCACGGGTGTTGTGAGGATAAGTAAGAAAAGGGACCACATATATTGCCCTGTGCTCTTTGGAGGAAGTGTGGCGGGGGCGGGAGATGAAATTAATAAATAATTGAAGTTTTTGTTATATGCCTGATTACCGTGTGATTCTTCTGTACCGGAAAAGAGAAATCAATAAAACACAATGCATTTAACTTTTTCTTTCTTTTTATTTAGTATGTGCAAAGGCTGAGTTATGCCCAAACTTGCTGGTTCTTTGAGACAGGGGGGAATAAAATTTCTGTCTATTAAATAAAGAGTTGGGGGTCTGTCTGTTAATTACTGGCATAAAAATTCATTTGGCCACATTGCATATATGTGAGTATGTGAAACAGGGGTTGCTTTGTAGAAAAATGGGGGGGTGGAGCTCATTAACATAATTTATTAGTATATGCCGCCCCCCCCCACCAGCCAAAAGCACCCCAATGCAAGAAAGGAGAGCCCCAGGCAAGTGAGGCCTGCTTGGGCTGGCTAGAGATCCAGCCAGCCCAAGCAGGCCTCACTCATCTGGGGCTCTCCTTGGCCACCCCCCCCCCACAGTCAAAAGACTAGCAAGCCACCCGCAACCCAAAATCACATAAGAAGTGGAGAAAGGGTGGTGTGAGCTTCTCCAAGGGTTAATGAGGGCTGCTGGGGCTGTGTCAAAGCCCCTGGTGGCTGGCTGGCTATCCGCTTTCCTAATCCAGGGATTGTTATGCAGCTGCACCTACTATTCAGTGGACATGGTAGATAGGTGGGAAGGAGCAGGGAGGCCATCAGAAAGGTTCAGGAGCTGTGCTCCTGTGAGCTTCTGCTGAATTCAAGGCCTGATGTGAAATAGTCATTGGGCCAAGGAAGTGGATTTTCAACTGTATATTGAGAGATTCAGCAGCAACTTAGGTTAGGGTTGCCACTTGAGCTGAAAAAAAAGAATCTCTTTCTGCATCTTAATAGCAGATTGATTTGCTGATGTCTACAGATCACGTTTCCCTTAAGGTAAGGTGAAAGACCTCCAGGTGGGGCTTGGAATTACAACTGATATTCAGGCGACAGATCAGTTCCCTTGGAAAACATGGCTGCTTTGGAGGATGGAGACGACTGGGCTTTATACTCTTGTTAAGATCCCTCCCCTGTCCCACATCCTCCCCTTCCCTGACTCCACCCCCAAATCTCCGGGAATTTCCTGTGGCAAGCTGGGAACCTTAATTAAAACACGTAAGAGCACAGACCTGTAAAAAGGGTTTTTTACCTGTCTCTACTACAGTCAGATCTAAAATGCAACACACATCATAAAACCCATGTGTGTTGTAAAAGCTTTTGTTGTGAGTCACTATTATCAAAACGGGACCAGTGGGCATTTTGAGGCAAAGGGATTAGTGGTTTCCGTATGCATCCCCGTTGGCATGTTTTGTTTTCTATCAGTCGAGTTCTTTCCTATTTAAGAGAAGCCTGATGTAAAAATGTATTTTTCCTCTCCTAATCAGGCAGCTATTTAAACCCACAGGAACAGTTCTTTTTTTTTTTTTTTAAAAAAGATTACCTTATTTGTTCGCAAAATGCTTTAACAACGGGCAGAACGATAACCTATCTGGTCATTTCACAGACTGCCGTTTGTCTCAGGGGCTGCAATTTAGGGGAAATGAGCGGAGTGAAACAGGAAAGGCGACTTAATGCTTTCCCCTCCTGCCATTTGCCAACCCCACCTGTACTCTCACTCCCCCTTCCCCCCCAGTGGGAGAAATGGTCCTGCACCCCACCTCAATGCAAATGAAAACAGCTTCAAGCACAGGTGTCGAACTGGTTCTGATATAAATGACACTTTGTTGGGCTGGGCCATGTCGAGTTGGGCCGAGCAATGCTGGACCGGGCCAGGCCATGTGTGCACCTATTTAAGATTCGGTAGCAGAGATACAGCTTTTATAAAGAACGCAGATAAACACAAATATACATTTTTTCTAAAAAACTTAAAACATGCTTAGAACATTAGCACTCACTGGTTTTAAAGATGCTTTCTTTGTATTTCTCCCATGGTATCCAGGGAACTGGGCAAAAGAAGCTCTGGCTCTTTCCTTTCTTCCCCAGGGGACCGGGGGGGGGGGGGAGTCTCAGCCAATAGAAGGTAGAGAGGCTTGGCTCAGTAACTCTGCTGTGCAATTGAGAGAGCCTGGCAAAGCAAGCTATTCCTCCCCTCTTCCTTCCCAAGGGAGGAGCCTCAGCCAATAGTGAAAATAGAGGTTTTGTTCTGTAGCTCCTGTGCGATTGAGCAAGCCTTGCAAACCAAGCTGCAAGGCAGAAGGAAGCAAGATATAGGGAGAAGGAAGCAGATAGCAGCCAGTTGCTCGGGGGCCTGATTTGGCCCCTGAACTGCATGCTTGACACCCCTGGCTTAAAGCAGGGTCATTTGAGAAGAGAAGAAAGCCTGAGGGGTAAAAGAATTAAATAGTCTCCTGTTCCCCTGTATGCCATCTTCCCCTTTCAATCACAGGCTGATCCCTCACTAGCACTTGCTCCGCCAGGCTTCTGCCTTCCCCGGCTCAAGCGATCCATTCCCCACCAGTTGCTGTGTGGGCAACATTTTGACCTGCAGCTCCCTCCAATTTCCCTCGCAGCTTCTGGATCTCTAAAACAAATAGAGCACCCTGTCATGTGATCAGCCCAAAACTTAAATGGAAAAATATACAGAACCCATGGGAGACCAACAAGAATCCCATCTCTCCCCCCCCGCCACCATCACAACTCCAGACTCTGCCACCCGCCTGCAGTGACAGCATCAGTATCTGGGAGCTGCCTCAAGTCCAGAATAGCTCCTGGCATCCTCCACTGCTGTGGCTGGCGACAGGCTCTCCTGGAGTCCTCTGCTGCCCAGTTGGGCTCAGAATGGCTCACCGCAGGCCTCAGTTTCAGCCGGAGCTCACAGGAGCACAACTCCTGAACCTTTCTGAGGGTTCCCCCTCGGCCTCCCCACCTATCTTGTCCACTGAATAGTGGGTGCAGCTGCATAACAATCCCTGGATTAGGACAGCAGGCAGCCAGCCCATTGGCCCCCAAGGGCTTTGCCACACCCCCAGAAGCCCCTGGAGAAGCCCGCGCCACCCTTTCTCCACTTCTTATGTGATTTTGGTGTGTTGGACTGGATGGGCCATTGGCCTGATCCAACACGGTTTCTCTTACGTTTTTAAAAACTTTTTGTATTTTTCTGCAACCCTGGGGAGGTACCCCAAGGTTGCAGAAAAATACATTTAGCATCAGTGTGGTCCCAATCCACAGATTTAAGGATCTGCAAACTGGGGGGGGGGGGGGGGGCATGCATTGCTATTAGATAAGTTTGTAGGCAATAGAACCGCACCTTCAAATTCATGCTTTACAATCGCACGGACAGAGAACCAGGGAAGGGTTTATTTTGATATGGTTTGCTTCTGTACCAGCCAAACGGCATCCCCCCCCCCCCCACACGCACACCTGTGCTGTGTGCTGACTGCTGAAGCATAACATTTCTGCTAAGGCCAAGGCTTTCCTTCCACATCATATAAACCACTGCATTCTTGCTGTTTGGGCCACCTGACTGGGTTACTTGCTCAGGGATTTATGTCTCTTTGTCCCGGGTAGTTTGGTATATTCTCAAATAGTTTGGGGACACGCTGGCAGCTGTGTTAGTATTTATAGTTCAGTGGCTTTGGAGCGATACAGCTGACACCTTTTATGTACCTGTGCTGCTGTAAACGGTTTGTGTTACATAACGTACTATAAGGATAGTCAAGCCTGTTCAAAAGGTCAGACTGACTCTTTTAATATACCAGCTCTGGAGAGAAGGAGTAAGCTGAGCTGGAGGAGTTGTACCTGTGAAAAGCCTACACCTTGGCTGAGAACGGACAGCTGGCTCAGGGTGGCACTGATGATGCTTTGCCTGCTTAGCCATGGCAGGAAAGAAAGAAAGAAAAGCAAGCAAGAAAGAAAAGCAGGCTTTCCCTCTGGTTATAGGCCTGGCCCCTTTGGTATGGTTGTCAGTTCTGGGTCTGGAAATACCTGGAGATTCATGGGGTAGAATCTGTAGTCATTTGTAAATCCCAGATCTCTGGAGCCCACCTTGAGGCTGGCAAAATTACTCCCTTGGTAATGGCAGCAGTATTAGGGTTGCCACCATCCAGGTGAGGCCTGGAGATCTCCCGCTTTTACAGCTGATCATCTCCCCTGGAGAAAATGGCTGCTTGGAAGGGAGGACTCTGTGGCATTGGAGCCTGCTGAGGCCCCTCCCCTCCCCAAACCCCGCCCTCTCCCAGCCCCCAAAGTCTCCAGGTGTTTTCCAACACAGACCTGCAACCCTAGATGCAGTGCATTTCTCCACAGTCTGCACTGCCAGCATTTTGAAGATACACACCCAACCTCAGAAGATGGAAATCTTGTCAATGATTCCACACACCCCTTTTCCTCCTATTTATGCTGGGCACTTCATCTAAGGCTGCAGCAGATTTACCAGGCAATAGGTCATATTGAACCCTGTGGGGACGTACTTCCAGGTAAAAGCCAGCTCCACAACATTCTAATGTTACCAAGCTTGCCCTTTGGAGCAGATATTGTAACAGTGTTGAGGGAGCTGTTTTCTGGGAATTTGTTCCGGGGTGTCACAGTGATGTGGGATGACCACCCACCCGCCCGATTGGCATGTGGCAAGGTTCATGCTATAAATGGTGGTTTGCGTGTCAATCTATTATTGCACAAGAGCAGCCCAAAGTGGTATTTCTAGTCACTCGGCAACCTGCTATTAGACGATTAGAAGACTCAGGCTTGGTCGAATGGAAAACGCACAAACTGACCAGCATTTCAAATATCCCTTTATAAGCAAACATGTGTGTTCCCTTTCTGAGGCTCATTTAATTGTTTTAAGCAATTACTTTTTTCATAGTGTAAAGCAGGGGTGGCCAAACTTGCTTAATATCAGAGCCACATAGAAGAAGAAGATGATATTGGATTTATATCCCATCCTATACTCTGAATCTCAGAGCAGCTCACAATCTCCTTTTCCTCCCCCCCCCCACAACAGACACCCTGTGAGGTGGGTGGGGCCACGAGAGCTCTCACAGCAGCTGTCCTTTCATGGACAACCTCTGCCAGAGCTGTGGCTGACCCAAGACCATTCCAGCAGGTGCAAGTGAAGGAGTGGGGAATCAAACCCGATAAGAGTCCGCACACTTAACCATTACACCAAACTGGCTCTCTACTATACCAATCTGGCTCTCTTATTTGGAATAGAATATATTCTATCTGGACATAGAATAAAGAATTTGAGAGCCACCAGACAGGAAGCCAGGCAAATAGATGGAGATGGGAGGGAGAGGTGGAAAAAAGCAACTGTAGCTATAAATGCATCCTTCAAGCCGCCAGCTGGCTTGGTGAAAGGTGGTGGGCTGTATGAGAGCCACACAATATGTGTAAAAGAGCCACGTGTGGCTCACGAGCTGCCGTTTGGCCACCCCGATGTAAAGCCAGTCCCTGATCTAGATGGTCAGATCAGATCTCAAAAGGTAATCAGGGTTGGCCATTTGGAAGGGAGACTGACAAGGCAGCTCAGGGTTCCAATGCAGAAGCAGGCAATCACAAACCACCTCTGAACGTCCCTTGCTTCGCAAACCATATGGGGGTCTCCTTAAGCCAGCTATGACTTGACTGTGTTTCCCAGCGCCGCCACCAGGGCTGGCATTCTAGCAGGAGCTCCTTTGCGTATTAGGCCACATACCCCTAATGCAGCCAATCCTCCCACAGCTTGCAAGGCTCTTTTTTGTAACCTCTTGGAGGATTGGCTACATCAGGGGGTGTGTAGCCTAATATGCAAAGGAGCTCCTGCTAGGATTCCACCCTGGCCCACCACCAGGTATTATAGCCAGAGACAGAGTTCTGGAGGCGCTGTTGAGGAGTCTTCACACGTGGGCTAAAAAGGCCACTTGCCTGACCCCTCACCCCGAGTTTGTGAGTAGGCAAAGCATAGGGTTTGTATGTGACCTCACGCATCCAGCTGAAAACCAGAGTGCAGTGTGTGTCAACTGGTGCTCTGGAAACTCCATTGTATTGCCTTAGAGTTGCCATTGTATTGCCTTAGAGTTGCCAGCGGCAGGGTTGGCGTAGACTATCCGGCACCTGAGGCAAGGCTAGCTTCTGCCCCCCCCCCCCACACACACACACACTCACTGATAATGTCACCAAGCCATACGGGGAGCGCCCGAATTTGGCACCCTCAGAAGGCCAGCGCCCTAGGCAATCACCTAGGCTGATGTGCTGATGTCATATCCAGGCTTTATTGGGATGTGACATTGCCTTTCTGCCCTCCTCACCCCCCAAACACACACGCTTTTCTCCCACCAGCATTGGCCCCAGAGCAAGAGGGAAGACGCTGCCAGTAAGAGATTGCCCTCCTGAAATGGGCAAATGGCATACCTACTGTAATGTACTGGGATCGGCGCAGTAAGAGACCAGAGTCGGAGAGTGATTTCAGCAAGCTTTACTTCAGGAACACACACACACAGACTGAGCTCTATTCAAACTTCCCGCTCCTTTATACAATTCTTCCCCCCTTCTGATTGGTCCTTAACTATCTACATGGATTGGCTATTTACAGGGCCCTAAGGGCCTATCAGGGTACAGTATGAGCCTGGATGTTGATTGGCTACTTATGTTTCAATCCTTCCCCTGATTGGGCACGCTTAGGCCTTCTCTGGAACCCTGGTGTGGAGTTCAAGCTCTGGCTTGTTCGGCTTCCCTCCAAAAGTAACAGTTCCCTCCAAAAGTAACAGTTCTCCCATTTGAGCCTAGGACACAACACCTACCTAGGCCTGAACCTCCTGGAACCCTATTTACTCATCTGACCAAATCCAAGATGACCTTCAGAAAAGTCTGTCTGGGTGACAGAAGGGACCCATCTAGGCCAGTATGTATCTAGCAATCAATCAATCTTTATTGCATTAGCAAAAAATGCCATCGCAACCGACAACCAGACACAATTAAAAAAAAATAAAGCATTCAATATGACAATAAAATTATACTAATCGTGATAAAATTTAGGCTGAATGATCAATAAAATTTATCCAATGACATCCTAAGAAAACAACCCACAGTGGTTAAAAGGAGAGTAGTTAATATATCTCATTACTCATTTTTTTTTTATCCATAACAGCAGCCACAAACTTTGCCGCTTGGAAACTAATATATTTATCGCTATATAATATATTTAATATATTTATCTCTATCTGACAGTAGGAATGCTAATTTCTCTTGGTCCCACCTTCCAAGAAGGCGAGATAACATGATATGCAAAAACCTATTTCGTTCTGTCTCATGTTTTACACAATAAACTATGACATGAGATAGGTCTTCAATAGACGTTTGATCACAGGGGAAAACTTTTCTCATAAGGTATCCACTTAAAATGACCTTCATTGACCAGTAATGGTAAGATATCAAAACGAGCCCTAATAAAAGCTTTCCGATACTTGAAATTGATTAGATTAACAAAATATGGAGAAGATACCAGAGGTCAGGGAGATAACTGTTTATAAATCACAGAAATTCTCAATTTGCCTAATAGTCCTGTGTCAGCTTGAATACACTGATCCAACAATCTTTGCTTGACAAGAGATGGTAAAAACCAAGGGATCTCAGATAATCAACTGAGAAGCCAAGCTTGGCCACTATTCTCAAAACAAAACTGCGCCAAGACCTAGCCTTCATTTCCCCATATGCCAAAGTATCCTGTTTCCAGGAGGAGCCAGTGAACTGCCGCCAAAAAAACTCACCAAGGAAGGAAAGAAGACAGCAGGCTCACCAAGGAAGGAAAGAAGACAGCAGGCCTCTCCTTTCGTTTACTGCCCCCAAGTCGCATGCAGTCACTGCCTCTGAACCTAGAAGTTTGAGTTAGTTATCCTAGCTAATAGCTGTCTCCCAAGTGAGTATGCTCAGTGATGCATCACAACCAGCACCTCTGAAGGGCAGGGTCAGCCTCACAATGAAGCAAACTGGAGGCAGTTGCCCTGGTAACAGATCTAGGTGGGCCTCATCCTCCCATTTTGCCCACCACTGGTTTCTGATAGCCAGCTTGCCTGCTGCCTCTGCCTCAGAACAGGAGATGTTCCGCCTTCCCTTTCTCCTCACTCTGGGCATCTTTTAAAAAGAGCACAGCAAACTATACGGACCAGTTCTCGAATGATCCCAAGATTGTTGCCTGTTGCCGGGGAAACCAAAATGGCCGCTGGATTCTCATGAGGGGAAAGAAAATCAAAACCGTTGGGGAAGCACTACCCGGTGTGCACTACAGTCTGTCCAAGCTTTATCAAAGAGAGCTGTCAGGGAAGTGGTAAAGAGGATTTTCTCCAGCATGTCAGCAGCGCTCAGGTGAGAACACATGAAGTGGCAGCGGTCAATATTGCCTCCGTCACTTCAGAAGGCAAAAGATTTTGAGCTACCCCTAGGGTTGCTTGTGCTGGTAACCAGCAGTAGAGTTGGGTGTGGGTGTGTGGAGACAATGTGATTGGCACCATGCCACTGCTGCAACATCATTTCTGGTGTGAACCCAGCAGTAAGACCATCACGCTAGGGCAATGCTCTAGAATTCCCTCAAAACTATATGGTAAAACCATGGAGTTTGGGGTGAATCCTAGAGCATTGCCCCAATACAGTGAACTCATTTCTGGGTTTGTGTTCGAAGAAGCATCAGCATCCCCCACCCACCACATTTTGCTCATACTGCTCCACAGAACAACTGTGGGGCCAGGCCTGTAGCTACAGGGGGCCTGTGGGGGAACTGCCCCCTGACATCCATGCTGCACCCCCCCCCCCACTTCCAGGGGGCCTCCAGCAGGCAGTCTGCTTTTTTCATTTTCTTTTTGCCATGGCTGAGCCGGCGAAGCGTCATCAGTGGCAGCCAGAGCCAGGAGAGCTGAGCAGGGCATAGTTCGTTGTGGCAGCAAAAGCAACAGGTGGAGAGGAGGGAGGTAGAGGAAGCCATGTGGAATGGGCTGGGGAGGGGGCAAAAAGAAAAAGTTAGGGGAAAAGAGAAAAAATTAGGAAAGCTGAAGCTCAGTATGAGCTTAGGCTGGCCAAAGATGCTAAAAACAACAAAAAAGGGTTCTTTTCTTGTGTTCAGAGTAAGAAAAAGAGCGAAGACATGGTAGGCCCATTGCAAGCGCAGGAAAGTGAAATTGTAATGGGTAATGAAGAGAAGGCGGAACTGCTCAATTCCTACTTTTCCTTAGTCTTCTCTTCTGAGGGAAACGGTGCTCAACATGGCAAAAACAGAACATATAAGGAGGGTATGAAGTTCCAGCCTAGGATCAGCATAGGGGTAGTACAGAAACACCTAGTTTCTTTAAATGAAACTAAGTCCTCAGGGCCAAATGATTTGCATCCAAGAGTTCTAAAAGAGCTTGTGGATGTAATTTCTGAGCCTCTGGCTATTATTTTTTGAGAATTCTTGGAGAACAGAAGAGGTGCCGGAAGATTGGAGGCGGGTGAATGTTGTCCCCGTCTTCAAGAAGGGGGGGGGAAAAGGATCCGGGTAACTACCGACCCATCAGCTTGACGTCTATACCTGGAAAAGTTTTAGAACAAATCATCAAACAGTCGGTCCTGGAACATTTAGAAGAAGAAGAAGATAGAAGATATTGGATTTATATCCCGCCCTCCACTCCGAAGAGTCTCAGAGCGGCTCACAATCTCCTTTCCCTTCCTCCCCCACAACAGACACCCTGTGAGGTGGGTGGGGCTGGAGAGGGCTCTCCCAGCAGCTGCCCTTTCAAGGACAACCTCTGCCAGAGCTCTGGCTGACCCAAGGCCATGCTAGCAGGTGCAAGTGGAGGAGTGGGGAATCAAACCCGGTTCTCCCAGATAAGAGTCCGCACACTTAACCACTACGGTCCTGGAACATTTAGAAAGAATGGATGTGATTACTAAGAGCCAGCATGGTTTTCTCAAGAACAAGTCATGTCAGACTAACCTGATCTCTTTTTTTGAGAAAGTGACTGCCTTGCTGGATCAGGGGAATGCTGTAGACATTGTTTATCTTTATTTCAGTGAGGCTTTTGATAAAGTTGCACATACTATCCTTGTTGTTGGTAAAATGTGGTTTGGATCCTGTTACCGTTAGGTGGATCTGTAACTGGTTGACAGATCACACCCAAAGAGTGCTTGTGAATGGTTCCTCATCCTCTTAGAGAGGAGTGACAAGTGGAGTGCCTCAAGGATCTGTCCTGGGACCTGTTTTGTTCAACATTTTTATCAACGATTTGGATGAAGGAATAGAGGGAATGCTTATTAAATTTGCAGGTGATACTAAATTGGGAGGGGTTGCAAACACAGAAGAAGACAGAAACAGGATACAGAATGACCTTGACAGGCTGGAAAACTGGGCTAAAATCAATAAAATGAATTTTAACAGGGATAAATGTAAAGTTCTGCATTTAGGCAGGAAAAATCCAATGCATGGTTATAGGATGGGGGAGGCTTGTCTTAGCAGTAGTATGTGTGAAAAGGATCTAGGGGTCTTAGTGGATCATACACTGAACATGAGTCAACAGTGTGATGTGCTGGCTAAAAAGGCAAATGCAATTTTGGGCTGTATCAACTGAAGCATAGTGTCCAGATCACGTGATGTGACGGTGTCACTTTACTCTGCTCTGGTAAGACCTCACCTGGAGTATTGTGTTCAGTTTTGGGCACCACATTTTAAGAAGGATATAGACAAGCTGGAATGGGTCCAGAGGAGGGCGACAAAGATGGTGAGGGGTCTGGAGACCAAGTCCTGTGAGGAAAGGTTGAAGGAGCTGGGCATGTTTAGCCTGGAGAGGAGGCAGCTGAGAGGTGATATGATCACCATCTTCAAGTACTTGAAGGGCTGTCATCTAGAGGATGGTGTGGAATTGTTTTCTGTGGCTCCGGAAGGTAGGACCAGAACCAATGGGTTGAAATTAAATCACAAGAGTTTCCGGTTCAACATTAGGAAGAACTTCCTGACCGTTAGAGCGATTCCTCAGTAGAACAGGCTTCTTCGGGAGGTGGTGAGCTCTCCTTCCTTGGAGGTTTTTAAAGAGAGGCTGGATGGCCATCTGACAGCGATGAAGATCCTGTGAATTTTGGGGGAGGTATTTGTGAGTTTCCTGCATTGTGCAGGGGGTTGGACTAGATGACCCTAGAGGTCCCTTCCAACTCTATGATTCTATGATGGAGCTGCTGGTTGCAAAGTGCCAGGGTGGGAGAGAGGGAGTAGAAGGAACCCTGCCCCGCAGCTAGCACGCAAGCTGCAGTCCCTTCTTCCCTTCAAAGTTTTAGGGTTGGCTGCCTCAACTGGACCACATTCTGAGCCTCCAGCTTTTGCCCCGACCCCAGAAAACTTCTGAGAACCAGCAAGCCCTGCAGTGGATGGGAAAGGGTGCCCCCTGACATTTTCAAAAGCCCCCTGACTTGTAAAATCCTGGCTATGGCCCTGTGTGGGGCCCTGGAGGTGCCAAGCGGGAGGGCAGCAGACCTGGTACCCCTAGCTGCCACTGCTGAAGGGTGGCAGCTTTTTAGTATACCATCTCCCACTTGTATAAATGGCCCAGATCAATATGTCAGTGACCTAATTCGGGCCATTCAGAAACCTCACCTCATCCTACCGCATCACGCACGTGGTTTTTGTCTCCCCCCACCCCCACTCCATTTACTGCATTCTGAATTCCGTGTCCGTTATTTGTTAGGAACAGCCACACAGACGTGTCCATCAACTGAATAATTCAAATTATCAGTCTCCAGGTTTCAAAATGTGCTGTTAAATTCAGAGCTAAGCATCGAGTTGGAGGGTGGGCATGTCGACTGATACCTACCATTTTCTGCTGGAATTCTGAATCACCATGGGGTCATTCTGTAGAAAAATAGGTGGTGGAGCTCATCCAGGGATTGTTATGCAGCTGCATCTACTATTCAATGGACAAGGTGGGGAGGGGGAACCCTCCGAAAGGTTCAGGAGCTGCACCCCTGTGAGCTCCTGCTGAATCCGAGACCTGTGAATCACCATCATGAAGGAATCAAATTCTGGGGAAATTCCGGGCTTCTTTTTGTGGTGGTACTCACTGAGAGACAGTTTGGCGTAGTGGTTAAGTGCAGTGTTCCCTCTAAGCTGCAGAGTGTAGTGAGCAAAAATTCTACTTTGTGAGCTCCTGGCATTAAAGTTGTGAGCTACTGCATAAATTATTGTGCTCTGGGGTCATCCTTCCTGAGCTAAGACAAAAATGTGTGAGCTGGAGGTTTAAAAATCTGTTAGCTAACTCACACTAACTCAGCTTAGAGGGAACACTGGTTAAGTGTGTGGATTCTTATCTGGGAGAACCAGGTTTGATTCCCCACTCCTCCACTTGCAGCTGGTGGAATGGCCTTGGGTCAGCCATAGTTCTTGCAGGAGTTGTCCTTGAAAGGGCAGCTTCTGGGAGAGCTCTCTCAGCCCAGGGGGGTGGGGAGAAGGTAAAGATAGATTGTGAGCCGCTCTGAGATTCAGAGTGAAGGGCAGGATAGAAATCCAATATCATCTTCTTCTATGGAGTACTAGCAGCTTTGGGGGGTGGATGGTCTCCAAAATCCTGAGTGGAAAACCGGTGGAAATCAGTCCAAACTTAAATATGAGTAGTATGGCTCTTTTTAAACAAAAAAAACCACTGGGAATTTCTATAGTTAACTTTAGTTCTTAACTTGTCCTGAAAAGGAATTGGAGCAGAATACACAGCATGCTCTTAAACACATCCGCATTAATGATTTCCAGAGCATCCCAAACCGAGACAAATGGACATTCACAGGGAATGTACAAAAAAAACACCCCTCATTTGTCTCTCTTTCAAAACTTCAGCGAGACGCAAAGACTAGTTGCCGTTGTTATTCAGCCCGCGCGATTTGCAAGCTAAATAGAGCGAAACCCAATTTAAGCCTGTGTGGCGATTCCCTGAAAAGGATTGTGTCACTTTAAGAAAGCCGTGTGGGAGGTGATAGCCACCTTCCCGGACTGCTTATTTACCTGTTTGTACTGTAATGTCAGCAAGTGCCTGATCTCTGCTGTCCTACAGATCAGCCTCCCCTTCCTTTCTTGGACAACTTGATTAGAGAGCGGGAACCCAGACCCTTTGGATGGAGAGGAAAATGTCTTTCAGCTTGACAACTGCGAACAGGAACCCGCAAGAGCCACGAGACTTGGAAGCGACCAGGCTTTATTAAGGAGCAGGTAAGACTCGAAAGACCAGACTTGTAAATTGTATGGTTTAAATGCCTTGCTCGTCTGTGACAAGCGTGTGGGAAGGGAAACCCTAAAATGTCAGGTTTAGAAGGAACATACGGTATATGGACTATAGGCAAGGCAAAGGTGGGTAGAGTTTCTGAACATTGAACCAGAAGGAATTTGGAAAGGCTGAGCAAAGTTCCCAGGATTCTCTCGCCAGCACTGACCATCAAATGGACAAGAATATCTGCCATCTTTTCCTCGGGCCATCTGAATGGTACGTAAACAATCCAGCTTTTGAAATGGCTCATAAATAGATCTCCAGCTCAAAGCGTACTGCCCTCGGTAAGCCAAGTGATTGTGGAAACATTGATTCTTTCACGTAGGGAAGGAACTGCATCTCCTAACGCAACGCTGTAAAAAAAAAAAACATTTTGAGTGTACAGTGGAACAGCATGAGGCATTGATTGGTGCATTGTAATGGCCGAGAGGGTGATGGGTAATTTGGGAAGAGAGCTGTACAGATTTCTCTGCAGCCACATATGCCTTAAGGACATGCGGCCCTCCCGTTTCTGCTGCCTGGGGCTAAAAATACCCTGCAAGGATTGCGTAGATCAAAGTTATGACCAAGTTGTGACTCACTCTAAGCTGTGGAGTCTTGTGAGCAAAAACTCTGCTTTGTGAGCAACTGGCATTAAAGTTGGGAGCTACTGCATGAATTAGTTTGCTCTGGGGCCATTTTTCCTGAGCTAAGACAAAAATGTGTGAGCCAGAGGCTAAAAAGCTAGCATCTGCTTGGTAAGCAGAAGGTCCCAGGCCAGGCTCAATCCCCGGCATCTCCAACGAAAAAGGGTCCAGGCAAGTAAGGTGTGAAAAACCTCAGCTTGAGACCCTGGAGAGCCGCTGCCAGTCTGAGTAGACAATACTGACTTTGATGGACCAAGGAGGGTCTGATTCAGTAGAAGGCAGCTTCATATGTTCATAACTGTGAGCTAGCTTACACTAACTCAGCTTAGAGTTTTGACGAGTTTTGGATACTTGAGAAGTCTTGTTCATGTACATGTGCTTTAATATTATTTAACCTGTAACTGGACTGTCTCGAGGTCTAATCCTGAAAAACTGTGTCATGCAATGGTTTTGTGCATAATCTGAGGAAGTCCGGTTGTTTGGTGGCGTAGGCATCTTCCTTTGAAAAAGATCAGGAAAAATGCATTTTGTGGTGCATTTTCAAGTTAGCTTAAACTCAGGTTCACTCTTGAATACTGTCATTAAACAACTTTATCGTGTTCACAAGTTGGGTGTTGAAATGGCTGGAATCCTCCCCCCTCTCTTAGAACGCATGCTTAACAAAGGAGGCGATCGTTTCAGAGAGTAGCCATGTCAGTCAGCAGTCGAACAGCTTTGTGTCAACTCTGACAGACCCAGAGCCAAGGAAAAGAGAAGTAGAGTTCAAGATCTTTATTTCAGCTTCGTGGGCATACACACGCGTTGTCGGAACTGACAAGCCCGCCAGTTCCTCCAATTTATAAGCCTTTGCCCTGACCTTTATAATTCAAGCCAAAGCGTGCCAAGCTAAAGCGGGGGTTTTGTGTGGGGTTTCTACTAAGCTCTCATCACCACAAGTGTTATCAGTTCTCAGGTCACATCTTCTCCTGTTCACGGCCTTGGTTACATAGCAATTAGGCAGCTCCCAGACATACTATCCTCCCTTCAGATAAGCAGCAAGAAGCAACTACATCAAAGCAGCATAGCTAGCAAAGCACAGTATTGTATAGCTGAATACATGTGGCAAGAGAAACAAGATGGAGTGACTTGACAAACTCCAGTAGCACCTTAGAGAACAACAGGCTTTGAGGGACACAAGCTTTTGAGAATCAAAGCCACCTTCATCAGAGAAAGCGACGATCTTAATTCCTGGGAATAATCCCAGAGCAGTAGCCATATTAATCCACTACAGCATATGTAAATAGGAATGTTGTATTGTATTGGAAAGTGCCATCAAGTCATAAGAACATAAGAGAAGCCATGTTGGATCAGGCCAATGGCCCATCCAGACCAACACTCTGTGTCACACAGCGGCCAAAAAAACCAAGCGCCCTCAAGAGGTCCACCAGTGGGGCCAAGACACTAAAAGCCCTCCCACTGTGCCCCCACAAGCACCAAGAATACAGAGCATCACTGCCCCAGAGTTCCAACAATAAGCTGTGGCTAATAGCCACTGATGGACCTTTGCTCCATATTCTTATCCAATCCCCTCCTGAAGCTGTCTATGCTTGTAGCTGCCACCACCTCCTGTGGCAGTGAATTCCACGTGTTAATCACCCTTTGGGTGAAGAAGTACTTCCTTTTATCCATTCTAACCTGACTGCTCAGCAATTTCACTGAGTGCCCACTAGTTCTTGTATTGTGAGGAAGGCAGATGAGTCTGCATCATCCCACATCATGTTTTTTGCGGTCTGAAAGGAACAAGGAGTACCACAAGTGTTTCTCTGGCACCCTCACTGATTGGACCAGAAAGAGATGTTTGTGCAGACTCAGCAGTGGAAGAGCTGGCTGTCCCCTGCTTCCTAAGACACTGCTTGTTTTAATGTGTCTTACTCCCCATTTGCTTAAAAGGATATTGGGGGGGGGGGTTCTTTGCTGCTCCTCAATGTACATTTCAAATTAGTCTTGGCTATCCTAAAGCATATTCAGCTGATACTGTGGAAAATTCACTGGATACAGCAAAAGGACACAGAAAAGGATACAACAAAGCAAAAGAGGGATGGAGAAAGTAGAGAAAGAAGTACTTTTCTCCCTTTCTCACAATACAAGAACTCGTGGGCATTCGATGAAATTGCTGAGCAGACAGGTTAAAACGGATAAAAGGAAGTACTTCTTCACCCAAAGGGTGATTAACATGTGGAATTCACTGCCACAGGAGGTGGTGGCGTCCACAAGCATAGCCACCTTCAAGAAGGGGTTAGATAAAAATATGGAGCAGAGGTCCATCAGTGGCTATTAGCCACAGTGTGTGTGTGTGTGTGTGTATATATATATATATATATATATATATATATATATATATATATATATATATATATATATATATATATATATATATATATATATATATATATTTGGCCGCTGTGTGACACAGAATGTTGGACTGGATGGGCCATTGGCCTGATCTAACATGGCTTCTCTTATGTTCTTATGTTCAAAAGTTCCACAAATAACTGTTCTCAGGTTAGGGTGATGATTCCAAATCTATAATGATGAACGAGACCAAGCTAGCAGCTGAAGCCCGCATGGTGTAGCAGCGGTTCAAGTGTTGGAGTAGGATTTGGGAAATCCAGGTTCGAATCCTCACACTGCCAGGGAAGCTTGCTGGGTGATCTTCGGCCAGTTCATGCACTCTCAGCCTAACCCACCTCCAGGGCTGGCCCTGCCAAACTAGGAAAACTAAGTGATGGCCTAGGGTGCTGGCCTTTGGGGGGCACCAAATTGGGCACCCCCATGTGATTCAGTGACATTATCAGTGGTGGTGGGGGGGAGTTCCAGAGGTTAGCCTTGAGAAGAAGAAGAAGAAGAAATTGGATTAATATCCTGCTCTATACTCTGAGTCTCAGAGCGGTCACAATCTCCTTTACCTTCCCCCCTCCCCCAACAACAGATACCCTGTGAGGCAGGTGGGGCTGAGAGAGCTCCCACAGAAGCTGCCCTTTCAAGAACAACTCTGCGAGAGCTATGACTGACCCAAGGCCATTCCAGCAGGTGCAAGTGGAGGAGTGGGGAATCAAACCCGGTTCTCCCAGTTAAGTGTCCGCACACTTAACCACTATACCAAACTGGTTCTGCCAGACAGTCTAGAGCTGGCCCTGCCCACCTCACAGGGTTGTTGTGAGGCTAAATTTGTAAGCTACTTTGTATCCCCATTAGAGTGAAATGCAGAATATCCATAAAGTAAGTAAATGAAATGAGCTTGAAAGCTCATCAGTGCCAACAATTCACCAACTGTCCACAGGCAAATCATTTCCTCTGGAAGTGATCCCCCCCCCCCCCAGGACCAGAAGAATAACAGCAGTGCTAATTTACAGTGGCTTTATAAGGATTAATCAAATACTGTCTATTCCAAATGCTTCATGTAACTGTTTGTTCTGCTGCTGAATTGAGTCCTCTTTGCGAGGCTGATACTAGACTCCAGCTGTTTTCCCCCCTTTTAACTTCCATGCAGCCAGCTGAGGCTGCTAATTCGATCAGAGGCTGAGGGGAGAGAATCTTAACCCTTTCCCTTGACACCAGTTTAGCCAGTCGGTCTCCCAAGCTGATAGTATCAGGACTATAGAATCAGAGAGTTGGAAGGGATCTCCAGGGTCATCTAGTCCAACCCTCTGCACAATGCAGGAAACTCACAAATCCCTCCCCCTAACTTTACAGGATCTTCATTGCTGTTAGATGGCCATCTAGCCTCTGTTTAAAAACCTCCAAGGAAGGAGAGCCCACCACCTCCCAAGGAGGAAGCCTGTTCCATTGAGGAACCGCTCTAAAGGTCAGGAAGTTCTTCCTAATAGAATCATAGAATAGAATTCTAGAATCATAGAGTTGGAAGGGACCTCTAGGGTCATCTAGTCCAACCCCTTGCACAATGCAGGAAACTCACAAACACCTCCCCCTAAATTCACAGGATCTTCATTGCTGTCAGATGGCCATCTAGCCTCTGTTTAAAAACCTCCAAGGACGGAGAGCCCATCACCTCCCGAGGAAGCCTGTTCCACTGAGGAACCGCTCTAACGGTCAGGAAGTTCTTCCTAATGAAGTTCTTCCTAAGTTCTTTCTAACTATGCAGGGAAGAGGAAAGCCATGTGAAGCATCTGTACTTGTCCACCCCCCCACACACACACCTTTCAGTCCTGTGCATTTAAATGCAGCACTGGTGAGGGTAAAGGGGTAGTTTTGATTCTTAAAGCAACATGGGGGGAGGTTATACATCCCATTACCCAATCAAATTCCATGATTACCTTGAAGTTTAAAATTCCCCCAAAACTTGAGATTTCAACCATGAATATCCTGCATCATGTTTCATTTGAGTCTGAGATCCTGGAGCAGGGCTTTCTTTGTAGCAGGAACTCCTTTGCATGTTAGGCCACACCTCCCTGATGAAGCCAATCCTCCTGGAGCTTACAGTAGGCCCTGTACTAAGAGCCCTGTAAGGAATTCTAGCAGGACCTCCTTTGCATATTAGGCCACACACCCCTGATGTAGCCAATCCTCCTGGCGCTTCCAGTAGGCCCTGGACTAAGAGTCCTGTAAACTCTTGAAGGATTGGCTGCATCAGAGGTGTGTGGCCTAATATGCAAAGGAGCTCCTGCTACAAAAAAAGCTCTGGCCCACACATCCCTGATGTAGCCAATCCTTCAAGAGCTCTTGTACAGGGCCTACTGCAAGCTCCAGGAGGATTGGCTACATCAGGGGGTGTGGCTTGATATGCAGAGAAGTTCCTGCTACAAAAAAAGCCCTTATTTGAAGAAGGTCACAAAGGAAATGTCTGGAGTCAGAGGAGCCAGGGTCAGCCTCCATGTATTGGACACCCTGTATGCACAATGGCTACACAATCTGTACTCTGGAAAAATTGGAGGCAGGTTGAATTGTGCAGTCAGAGCCTACACACATTAGCCTGGGTGCAGACAAGACACCCTTGGATGCCAGGCACAAGAAGGGGGGCGGGGCTAATGTAGGGTTGCCAAGTCCAATTCAAGAAATATCTGGGGACTTTGGGGGTGGAGCCGGGAGACAGTGGGGGTGGAGCCAGGAGCAAGGGTGTGACAAGCATAATTGAACTCCAAAGGGACTTTTGGACCTCACGTTTAAAGGGAATGCACACCTTTTAAACGCCTTCCCTCTGGAAATAATGAAGGCTAGGAGCACCTTCTTTTGAGACTCATAGAATTGGACTCCCTGGTCCAATCCTTTTGAAACTTAAAGGGTGCTTTGAGGAGAGGCACTGGATGCTATGCTGCAAATTTGGTGCCTCTGCCTCAAAAGATATCCCCCTTCCAGAGCCCCAGATACCCCCCAGATCAGTTCTCTATTATACCCTATGGTAGGGGTGGCCGAACTTGCTTAACATAAGAGCCACAGAGAATAAATGCCAGATGTTTGAGAGCTGCAAGACATGAACATCAGATGTTTGAGAGCCATGAGGGAGGGACGGAGGGAGGACAAGTTGAAAGGAAGGTGGAAAGAAAGCAAATATATGGGGGAGGGAGAAGGGGGGAGAGGTGGAGAAAAAGCAACTTTAACTTTAAATGCATTCTCAAAGCCACCAGCTGGCTTGGCTTGGAGAAGCCATTTAAAGAGAGAAATGCCTTCTCCAAGCTGTCCAATGGGCAGTGAGGGATTTGAAAGCCACAGAATATATGTGAAAGAGCCACAGTTTGGCCATCCCTGCCTTATGGGAATCTGTCACCATAAGGAATAATGGAGTGCCCAGCAGACATCCCTCCCCCCAGTGCTTTCTGATGACGCTGAAGTTGGAGAGGGCCTCCAAACCGGGTGATCCCCTGCTCCCACCTGGGGATTGGCAACCCTAGACTAATGGGTCCCACCCAGCTCCAAGTTGGGAAAATTCCTGGAGGTTCAGGGGGAAGGACCCCAGTGGTGTCTAATGCCATAAAGTCCACCTTCCAAAGCAGGTATTTCCTCCAGATCAGCTGTAATTCTGGGAGAGCTCCTGGCCCCACCTGGAAGTTGTCATCCCCAATACGCACACACTGCTTACTTGCAGGAGGCTTCGGGGAGGGAAATTTAGGGCAGGGGATTGCTGGGAGAAACAAGCCAAACCTGAGCCCTGTGGAGGAAATGTCTTTTATCAGGAGTGCAGCTGGTTACACAAACACCATTTCGCACCCATTGACTTTTGATAACTGAAAACGCATCTGGCTTTCTGCTAAAGTGGCAAATGTCTCCATTTAAAGAAAAATCATTATGTTGTTGTCCTGTTCACACAGAGTTGAGGATGCCCTCCGTGGCCCCTTTATTATTATTCCTTCACACAGATTCTGTGAGTAGGTTAGGTTCAGAGAGTAACTGGCCCATCACACAGGAAGGTTTATTACAGGAGTGTCAAACTCATGAGGGCAAAATCTGACATGATTGAGACCTTGTCAGGCCAGGCCACAGACAAACAAATATTTTCTAAAACCTTACAGTAAAATATGCTTAAGACATAAGCACTCATTGGTCTTAAAGGTGCTTTCTTTGTATCTCTCCCATGGGATCCAGGGAACTGGGCAAAGGAAGCTCTGGCTCTTTCCTTCCTTCTCCAGGGGAGCAGGAGGAGAAGGAGCCTCAACCAGTAGAAGGAAGAGAAGCTTGGCTCAGTGGCTCTGCTGTGTCATCGAGAGAGCCTGGCAAAGCAAGAAAATAGAGGTGTTGCTCAGCCGTTTTCGGGAGCTGCTGGACCGCTTTCAACCCGAAAGCGGCCAGGCACTGCTAAAACACTGTGCTATAAGGAGGCTTCCAAGGAAGCCTCCAAAGAGCGCAGCGGCCGCTTTCAGCTTGAAAGTGGCCGGGTGGTACTAAAACACCGCGCTCTTCAGAGGCTTCTAAGGAAACCTCCAAAGAGCGCGGCAGCTGAGCAGCGCCTTCCAGCCGGGGAAGGGGCAAGGGGAGTAAGGGAGCACGTGGTGGCACCCCCAGGTGGGGTAGTGCCCTAGGCAGCCACCTACCCCACCTACTCCCAGCCGGCCCTGTCTCCACCCCCAATGTCTCTTGGCTCCACCCTCAAAGTCCCCAGATACTTCTCGAGTCAGACCTTGAGGGCAATCGCCCAGGGCGCTGGCCTTCCGGGGGTGCCAAATTCCAGCGAGACTAGCTGCAAAACAAGCAAAGGACCCCATCAAATTGTTATTGATGGAGATGGCGATTAAGCTTGGAAATTTGATCTGTGTTTCTCTTGGACTGTCGTTCTGTTTGCCGTTTGATCTTATCGTCACGAATAGGCGAAATCCAGGTGCTTTGTCCCCGGCGAAAGTCAATGCCTGTTGAAAGAGAGCTGTTTGTAGCAAACAAAACGGCTCAGAATTGAAAAGATGGGAGGCAGATAACAGCGTTTGCGAAGCGCTTTGTGACAGCAGTAAATACCCTGAGCAAACTTAACTTTCCGTCCAGCCAGATCTGATAAAAAAAGAGAAAATACATGCTTTTATTCTTTTTAAATGAATGAATGCTTGATTCTGCAGCTTTTGTTCCTGTGCAAGTTTTTTTTTTCTATTTACTTCATTTACACCCTCCCTTTTCTCCCAGAAGGGGACCCAGAGTGGCTTATAACATTCTCCCCTTCTTCATTTAATCTTCGCAACAACCTTGAGAGGTAGGCTAGGCTGAGAGTGCACGACTGGCCCAAGGTTACCTAGCCAGCTTCCATAACAGAGTGAGGATTCAAACCTGGATCTAACCTCTACACCACACTGGCTCCAAGTGCTAAGTATTCTTATCACAGACATGATCCAAACATTGAGCACTTGCACCTATCCACATTTTCTCAGATGCGTCTCTTGGATTTCAGTAGGCTTTACACACATTAAATACGTTAGAAGAACAGACTGGCGATGGCTGTCGCTCAGTCCTCAAAGACTACAAATGCCATACAGCAAGCTAGATAGCTAGGTTCAACATCAGTCTCAGGGCCGGCTCACCCACTAGGCAAATTAGGCATTTGCTTAGGGTGCCGGGAGGTAGGCACCGAATTGGGCTCTCCCCCCCTCCCCCCGTACCCCAGACAAATGCCTAATTTTACCTCCCCGCCACCGCTTGTCTGCCAGGTGGCAGTGGCCCCCCATCTTCTGTGCCCCCCTACCCAAGGCCACGCTCCAAGGAGCGCCCGTAGCCCTGGCCCTATCCGCTTTGTTGTAGGCATCTGAGCACTCTCTGAAGAGATGCCCACGACAAAGCAGGTAGGGCTGGGGCTTTCGGCGCTCCTCTGAGCATAGGGCAGGGAGCGTGCCGCCGTCTTGTGGCACTGCAGGGAGGGAGGCAGGGCGGCAGTAGGCAGCCCAGTCTAGGGCTAGCTGAGCTCCTCTGAATGTGTGTGGGGGGGTGGCAGCAGCAATGGAACATGGTGCCACGTTATGGCGCTGGAGGGAGGGGAGGAGGCAGTGGCAGCAGGCGGCCCAGCCTGTGGTGCGCGCACACACACACACACCTAGGGCCCCCAGGGGTGCGGGGTGGGCAGCAGTGAGTCTGCCTGGGGCGCCACGCACCCTAGGGCCAGCCCTGATCAGTCTCCTTCCTTCCTGTCTGCTTTCACTCACCCTCTCTGATTGGTAGAATGTATCTCGGGGAACTTCCTTCTTGTTTGTTCTCTTCCTCTTTCTTCTTTCCAGCATACACCAGGAGGAACAGCGTGTCTTCCCTCTCCTGAACTGAACTAAACAGATGGCCTACTACAATCCAAAGCCATCCAGTTAGATAGAATAGTTTAGTCACTCTTTCTCGCCACTACACTAATATGTTAAGTTTAAGTTCAATAAATCCACCAGTATTGGTTTCTTAGCTTAAAGCAAAGGCCCTTTGTGCAGTTCGTGAGATAGTGGAGTAACCATTAGACTAGTCCATGCTGCTGTGCTGAAACTCAGAAAGGAGCACTCCGCTAAATAAAGGTAAGGACGGCTGCCTGGCCAGTCCAGCCATCCTAAACCAGACCCAACACAATAGCCTCAGGAAATTAAATGCAAAGTTACTTTGGGGAGGGGCAATTTGCAATGGCAAAATAACAGGAGGGAGGTTCTTAACCCTTTCTTCACTGACTGCTTATCCGTTCAGAACTATTGCTCTTGAACTTTGTCACGAGCTACGCAAAGGACAGTGTACTGAAAATAGCAGTGTGAACATCTTAAGAGGAGACTTGGCGAAGAACTCTTGCTTGAATTTCATAAGAAATTGTGGTTTTCACAGGGTTCCTAGGAAAGGCGATGTCGTTGGCTTTTAAGCCCAGTTTATCAGGCACTGCTAGTACGGGTAGCCTGAAGATGCTTTGCATTCTTCCATTAAAGATAAAATCCTTTTTTAATAATAATAATAAATATCCATTCTAGACCTCTGTACGATACCCAGTAGCAAGACAGACGCCTTCCACCTGGATCTGGGCTTTTTAAAGGCTTTATTGTCTGATTAGATCTTATTGCTCTTTTGGTAACAGCAAATACTGTACAATTCATCGAGCTCATTAAGTACATGAGGTTTATTCAGTTTGCTGGAAAGTGCTGTTAAACATTCTTTTAACCTACGGCTGCCAAGCTCCTGGGCCAGGGGGGGTGTTCTCCCACCCTGGAGGATCCCAACCCACTGGCTCACATTGGACGGGCAGGGGGAACCTCCCCGACATCGCCAGCATGATGATGTCACCCACAAGTGATGTCATCTCACTGGCAATGTCGTGTACTGGCCACTCTAGGCATTTCCGGGAAAACTCTGTTTTTCCCGGATGCTCTAGCAACTTGGGAGGGAAACCTCTATCCTACAATGTATCATGTCACAGTTTCTCATTCAGAGGCAGAGTCATCCCTCCTGGTTGAGAGGAGCCCATTGGGATGTGTCCCTGAGGAGACGCATGACTTCATCCATGTCACAGTTTCTCATTATGAGGCAGGGTCACCCCTCCTGGTTGAAAGGAGTCCATCAGGATGTGTCCCTAAGGAGACCCATGACTTCAGCCATGTCACAGTTCCTCATTATGAGGCAGGTCATCCCTCCTGGTTGGAGGACCCCATCAGGATGTGTCCCTGAGGAGACCCATGGCTTCATCCATGTCACAGTTCCTCATTATGAGGCAGGTCATCCCTCCTGGTTGGAGGACCCCATCAGGATGTGTCCCTGAGGAGACCCATGGCTTCAGCCATGTCACAGTTTCTCATTATGAGGCAGAGTCATCCCTCCTGGTAAGAGGAGCCCATCAGGATGTGTCCCTGAGGAGACGCATGACTTCAGCCATGTCACAGTTTCTCATTATGAGGCAGGGTCATCCTTCCTGGTTGAGAGGAGCCCATTGGGATGTGTCCCTGAGGAGACGCATGACTTCATCCATGTTACAGTTCCTCATTATGAGGCAGGGTCATTCCTGCTGATTAAGAGGAGTCCATCAGGATGTGTCCCTGAGGAGACCCGTGACTTCATCCATGTCACAGTTCCTCATTATGAGGCAGAGTCACCCCTCCTGGTAAGAGGAGCCCATCAGGATGTGTCCCTGAGGAGATCCATGACTTCAGCCTTGTCACAGTTTCTCATTATGAGGCAGGATCATCCCTCCTGGTAAGAGGAGCCCATCAGGATGAGTCCCTGAGGAGACCCATGACTTCAGCCATGTCATAGTTTCTCATTATGAGGCAGGGTCACCCCTCCTGGTTGAGAGGAGCCCATCAGGATGTGTTCCTGAGGAGACCCATGACTTCAGCCTTGTCACAGTTTCTCATTATGAGGCAGGATCATCCCTCCTGGTGGAGAGGAGCCCATCAGGATGTGTCCCTGAGGAGAGACATGACTTCTCCATGTCACAGTTTCTCATTAGGAGGCAGGGTCAGGCCTCATGGTTAGAGGAACCAATCAGGATGAATCCCTTAAGAGGCACATGACTTCATCTATGCCACAGTATCTCATTAGGAGGCGGGGTCATCCCTCCTGGTTAGAGAAGCCAATCAGGACGCATTCTTAAGAGACATGTGACTTCATCCACGTCACAGTTTCTCATTAGGAGGCAGGGTCATCCCTCCTAGTGGTGAGGAGCCCATCAGGATGTGTCCCTGAGGAGAGACATGACTTCTCCATGTCACAATTTCTGATTATGAGGCAGGGTCATCCCTCCTGGTGGAGAGGAGCCCATCAGGATGTGTCCCTGAGGAGATGCATGTCTTCATCCACGTCACAGTTTCTTATTATGAGGCAGTGTCAACCCTCCTGGTTGAGAGGGACCCACCCACCAGGATGTGTCTCAATGAGAGGTGTTCAAATCAAGAAACATTCAGAGGTAGGTTGGAATTCCCTACCTCTGTGTAGGAGTTCCTGGATTTATTTGATGGTCTCCCATCCAAGTACTAACCAGGGCTGACCCCGCTTAGCTTCTGACTTCAGACGAGATCAGGCTAGCCTGGACCGTCCAGATCAAAGTCACTACTGTAGACGTCCTTCAGTTGAGTGGTGCCAGCATAAAGAAGGAATCCTGAATAGTAGGCTGTATGTAATCTCTGGGACCACAAACTAACATAAGCACACAGTGGATGCAAAGCCCATCTCCTTGAAAAATCTTACCCCAAGAGCAGTGTGGCAGAAAGTTATGCCATTGATGATGGCATGGTACAGATGCTGAAGCTCACGTAGAAGGGGAGAGCAAGCTTGATTGGAAGCGTTCCAAAATAAGCAAGTCGGTGTCTCCCAATTTGCCAGGAGTATCATTGACTCCAGGGTGTAAACTGATCTTTTGCAAAGAACTCTTTCCTTCTCAAGAAGAATGTTACACAACTGCCCATGAGAATGCTGGGTTGGTGAAACCCCTCCCATCTGTCAGGTGGTTTAAGACAATAGTGTGCACCAAGAAGCATTTTCTTCAAGCAAATTTAGGTAGGCCACAGAGAATCTGTTCCCACAGACTGCACAGCTGACAGCCAGAATCTTTTACACAGGAGTTGTTAGTGAGGTTTGTCAAATCTGGTTTGTAAGTTTGTCAAAACTTGATGTGGAAATTCCTAGAGATTTTGGAAGGGGAAGCTGAGAAATGCGAGGGTTGAGGAGAGAGCCCAGCGGGGTAGAATTATCCTCCAAAGCAGCCATTGTTCTCCAGCCCGGAGATCCATTATAATTCCGAGAGATCTCCAGGTCCCACCAGCGACCATCAACTTGGCGGTCAAGCATGATGCATGTGTTTGGAAGCGCAAGTTGAGCCCTGCCAGTGGTTTACACGTGACAGGTCTGATGGGGTTAAAAGCAAAAAAACCCAAGGCATAGGGAGGCGTGTTAATGTGTGTGTGGGTGTTTCCCAAGACTGAGTTGGGTCTTCTCAACCTGCTGTTTTCTGCTGCCGCTCCCGTTCTGGAGCATATGAAGTGCTAATCGAAAGAAGAGTGCCTCTGAACAGGTACATATCCCCTCAGTAACCACAGGCAGCCCCCGCATATGTCTGGCGCTTCTGTGTTTAAGGCTCGTAGAAGCCTCGTGTGAAATGGCATTATGTGCATCCCTGCTGCGATCTTGTGCCTTGCTGTTTCCAACATTTGCACTGGCTAAAAGAAGACTGGGAGCACTGGACTCTGTCTTCATGACTCACTCTACCACATCCCAAAGTTCCAGTTTCAAAGAATTGATTGTTATATACAAACAGATGGATTTGATGTTCGGGTGTGGCTTGTCTGTATGTACTTTGTGTAGCATTATTTTTCTATAAGTATAAAAAGTGTTGTAGAAATATTTAAAAGTATTGAGGCTTGTCCTGGCGTGGATGCCCTGGTGCTTTTTGCCTGCCCCACCTGCTTCAGCCCCACTTGCTGTCACTTTCACAGCCAGGGCGGGTTTCCCCACCCCTGGGTGAAAACAGCCAGGGTTTGCCTTGAATTTTCAGAAATATAAAAGTTTAGAAATTCCTACAGTGTCAAGCGCACTCATTTCTGGACCACGTTTTACTATGTAGAGAGCATGTCATCAGCTCTCCAGCTCTCCCCCATTATTTACAACCCAGAGGGCACGTAGCGAAAACATCTGGCCCTGGGATGTTTATACTAGAGGCTGGCCACTGGTACCTCCAAGCCGCCTCCCCCGCCCCGGTTTCATACAGACAACCCTTATCTCTTAACAGAGAAGTGTGAGAAGGTTTGATGTTTTCGATAGCCTAAGATTCCTTAGTAGTAAAATAGATAGTTGCTTAGTAACCTTTGAACCTGTGACTCCAGTATACATCTGTAATGTAGCCTTTGATGAGATTCCTATATAGGAACTGTGTAACCGTTTGTACCCCATTACTCCCAAGGCTTGTGTCCTTGGCAGAGCTCCTGAGTTTCTTACAATAAACCTAACTTTTGATTCAAAACAAAAGGATTCTGTTATTGGGCCACATCGGCGCTTGACATTTTGGGAGTAATCTTACTTGGGGACTTAACCGAAGTGGAAACTTTCTACCGTGATGGTGGAGAGAGCTCCAGATAATGGAGAGGCCCCTGACAACCCAGAACTGCCAGTTGGCGAGGATCAAGGACCCAACACAGTCCTGAGGCAACCTCCATGGCAAATACTCGACACCAGGAAACCAGCTGGGAGAGGGTCCCCGCTGCACATACAGCGACTATTCATAACCCCAAAGGAGTGGGGCCCTAGAAGGTCTACTAGCCTGATTGACAAAGCACTTGCACGGAGGGAAGCGATCTTTGCGCTGCCCTCCCTACGCACACAGATGGGGGACGACAGCAATCAAGGCACATCCGAGGCAAGTGGGGGTGACGGCCAAGAAGATCAGGGTACCGATCTGATTCCAGACGAGGAAGAGGAGGAACAAGATCCTGACCCACGGGATTTCCTCCAAATGATGAGGTTTGAAATGGTGGAGATGGCCAGAACTCTCAGGGAGGCAATGTGAGCGAACAACGCCTTCATGACTCAAGAAGTGAGGAGGCAGCTCGACAGGGTACTGCAACCACCAGCGCTGGGGAGGGGACAACCACAACAGCCCCCACAACCCCAAGCACAGCAACCCCTACCCCCATTGCCACCACCGAGGCCAGTAGATTATGGTAGGGGCCGCAAGTTGGATGCCACCTTCACTGGGGACCCCAAAGAGGTGGAATACTTTTCGATACAAGCTAACAGTTTCATGTACTACTGGAGGCACACCTTTCCCGATGAGTTCAGCCAAGTGGATTACTTAGGATCCAAACCGAAAGGGGCCGCCAAGAGATGGTACCCAAAGCCCGGAACTAGATATGGTGGCAGTGTTCCTGCAAGCACTACCGACGCAGTACGAAGACCCCTTACAAGAGACCCGAGCGCTGATGACCCTGTGAGACTTACAACAGGGCGCCAAGGCAGTAAGAGAGTACGCGGCCGAATTTTGGTCCAACACCACCAAAGTACGGGGCTGGAGTGAGCAGATGAAAGACGAGCAATTCCAGAAGGCCTGAATGCCAGCATGCTGGATTGAGCCCTCCAACAAGCTCGCCCTACCTCGATGGTGGGGTGGGTGCAACTTGCAGAAGAAGTAGAGACCAGCATGAAGAGAGTGGCTCTCCAGCGCCAACAGCAGCAAGGGAGTAAGGGGGCACGTGAGTCTTCGCCGGGGGCAAAGGCGGAAGGGCAGAAGGCAGGCCAGTTCGGGGGGGCATCCAAACCGCCACCCCCGGTGCTGTTTTCGATTCGGAGACCCTAACCACATGGCTGCAAACTGCCCCGAGTGGCCTCAAGGCCCCCCCCTCACTCCGAAGACCAGCGTACCCAAAGCGAAGAAGGTGGAGGGACGAGTGAAGAGCCAGCGAAGGGCAGCTCAGCATCTGCAACCCCACGAGAAGAAGAAAGCATTGTCATCATCGAACTGGGAGAAGAATCCTGGGAAGAAGAGCCGGTGGGAAACAGGAGCGACCTGCACTGAGCGGTGCCAAGCAGCAGGTCGTGGAACTGAGGGTGAAAATTACGGGGACTTTGTTTTTCATCCCACTGACTTTACTGAACCCTAACCTTAAACGTTTTATACACGCCCGTGTGCTACTAGATTCTGGGTGTCAGAACTGGAGAACTTCAGACAAGACGCGTTACTTTGTTTCAAAAGTTAAAGCGTTTATTGAGAACTACATTCAGTGGAGAAGCAAATTGACTCTGATAACCAGCATGGCTATCGGCGCATTCTTTATACGGGAGTAACAGAAACAATCAAACCTTTTCTCACACTTAGGGAGACAGTTGTCTGTTCCCAGGCCCCCTTATCTCCAAGGTGGAGGAAGGAACCCTGCTGCTTTGCTCTGGCAAGCCGGCTTCAAAGGACACCTGCAGATGCTTCCCAGAGCCTAGCGGTCACCCCTCAGGGGTTTGGGTTTGTTTGAAATGCAAAGGCATTTGGTTAGTGGCCATAAAGATAAAAGCACTTGGTTAGTAAATCTTTCCAACATGGAGTCGGTCAGGCTAACAGTATCGCATTCAGCACACAGGAAAGTTACAAGTTCTGACACTGGGTGCACCAGAGACATAATCACCCTCGAACTAGTAGAGGCTCTCGGACTCCCTATGAGTCCCTTGCAGCATCCCATCCAATCTGAGCAAATGGATGGAACGGTAATGAAGGGGAAGCCCTGCACGGAACAAACCCAAGGGGTGCCTGTAGGGATTTAAGACCACTGGGACACGGAGATTTTTGTCATGGCCCCCTCATCATCTTTTGACATCATCTTGGGGGGGGGGGGTGGTTGGCTAAACATGAGCCCAATATCAGATGGGGGGACCAAATCATAGACCTTGGAGATGCTGTGTGCAAGCACCACAGATGGAACGAAAGGTGGGGCCCTGAACCTCCCCCCCAAACAAGAAACTATGCCTCACCATAGAGGAAGTGAGATTGATCCCGAAGGAGTATTGATGCTTAAAACAAGTGTTTAGTGAAGAAGAAGTTAACGAGCTCCCCACCACCACCGGGACACTGGCTGTGCTATAGAATTAATACGGGGCAGAACCTCCCCAGAGTAAAAATATGCTCCATGGGGTGGGCCGAAAAGGCATAGCTCCGCAAGTTCTTAGATAAGAACCTAAAACGTGGTTTCATCTGGCTGGCCACCACCCCCCACGCCACCCCGGTGCTCTTTAGGAAGAAAAAAGACGAGGGGCTGAGGCTATGCACAAATTTCAGGGGGATTAATGCAATTTCGGCGTCCAATGCGTACCCCATACCCCTCATAAAAGACCTATTGAGCACTGTGTCAGAGGGAAAGATTTTTACCAAGCTGGATCTGCAGGATGCCTACTTCCGGGTGCGCATAAAAGAGGGGGACAAACGGAAAATGGCGTTTAGCATGCCGATGGGACAGTTTGAATACTTAGTCATGCCATTCGGCTTACAGGGGGCCCCCGTGGTCTTCATGAACTTCATAAACAAAGTGCTGCGGAAGTATTTGTGCCGCGGGATAGTGGTGTACTGGATGATATAATTATTTATTCAAAAGACCTCCCCTCGCATGTGAAATTAGTGAGGGAGGTGTTGGCAACCCTCTATGAGAACCAACTGTATGCAAAACTATTCAAGTGTGAGTTCCATAAGACGGAACTGGATTACCTGGGCTAAAGAGTGTCGGGGAAGGGATTGGCGATGGACTCAGCTAAAATACAAGCTGTGCTGGAGTGGGAACCCCCGAGGACATGTAGGCAGCTCCAATCCTTCATCGGATTTGCACATTTTTATCATAATTTTATACAGGGGTTCGTGTGGGGTTCGCCCACACAATGCTCCCCCTGATGGACCTCCTCAAAACGAAAGGGAAAGGTCCTGAAGCCAAACGGCCGGGAGCCAAACTGAAATGGACAGAAAGTTGCCAAGAGGAGTTCACTACTGTTTACCAGTGAACCCATCCAGATCCACCCCAATGAATTAAAACCCTTTGTGGTTCAATGCGACACCAGCGATGTCGCTGTGGGGGCAAATCTAATGCAACCCGATGAGGGGGGGGTCCCTAAAGCCCTGGACTTACATCTCCAAAAAATTTTTCAAAGACCAAAGGAACTGGTCGGTGTGGGACAAAGAGGCATTTGCTGTAACATTCGCGTTAAAGACATGGAGATCCTGGCTTGAAGGAGCGCGGGCCCTGTTTGAGATATGGACAGACCATAAAAATGTGGAGGCCCTAACAGGGCTTTGGAACCTAACTGAGAAGCAAATCTGGTGGGTGGGGTTCTTTGCCAAATTCAGTTTCAAGCTAAAACACATCCCGGGGTCTAAGAACTTTTTAGCGGATGCTTTATCACGCCTTCCCCAGCACAACAGCCATAGAGAGGAGGTGATCAATTTGTTAATCTCCCCCAGCCACTTGCGGGGAGCTGTGACCCGCTCACAATCAAAGCCCGAAAAGACCGAAGAGCAATGGGGGGAGAAGCTGAGTAAAGAGGTAGAAAAGGAAGGAGATGCAGAACCGGAGGGGGTGAAAAGAGGGGAGGGAGGCTTTTGGTACAAGGACAATAAACTTTACATACCAGAGAGCCTTAGAAAAGTACTGCAATCCTGCCATGACAACAAGATAGCCAGGCATTTTGGGTATGTCAAAACCCTGCTCCTAGTGAATAGACAATTCTGGTGGCCTTTTATGAAAAGGGACATATCTGCGTATGTGGCCTCCTGCCCAATTTGTCTAATGGCAAAACGGTGAGGGGGAAAACTGCCGGGATTATTACAACCACTAGAGACAGCAGCCCGACCCTGGTCGGTGGTGTTGCTGGACTTTATCATGGAACTTCCTCCTTCCCAGGGAAAAACCATAATTCTTGTAGTAATGGACACCTTTTCTAAACAAGCACACTTTATCCCATGCTCCCAAATACCGACTAAGAAACTAACCCAATTATTCTTTCAACACGTGGTGAAATTACATTCCTTCCCAGATAAATTGATTAATGACAGGGGAGTCAATTTGTTGCTAACTTCTGGCAGGAGTTCTGCAAATTAACTGGTATTGAGCAGGGACTGACCTCAGACGGATGGACAGACTGAGAGAGTGAATGCATTGCTGGAACAATATTTAAGGTGCTTTGTGAACTATCAGCAGTTGAATTGGGCAGAGTTCCTCCCTTTTGCGGAATATAGTTATAATAAAGCATGCATAGCTCCACCAAATCTTCCCCCTTCCTGGTGATGAATGGCTATGAAGGGAAACCCTTTCCCCAATTGCCGGGAGGACTGACAACAGAAAGCCCATCCACCTTTGAGCAACGGTGGGGGAAATTGGGGAAGGCTGGAGCAACATCCAGGAAAATTTGGAACTGGCTAAAGAGACATACAAAAAACATTACGATAAGCATCACTCACCTGCTTGGGATTTTAAAGTGGGAGATAGTGTTTCTGTCCACCAAGAACTTGCATTACCACAAACGTCTAAAAAACTGGCCTACAAGTTTTTGGGACCGTTTCGTATAAAATGTGTAATCAATAAAGTGACTGTAGAACTAGAATTGCCAAAATTGTTTAGTAAGATACACCCAATCTTTTACTGCAGCTTACTTTGAAAAGACCCTGGAGCGACGCCCTGGCACCCTAGACCAAAAGCTCTGGATCCTATCCCAGTGGGAGATCAGAATCACCATGAAGTAAAAGAAATCTTAGATGCTAAGCTGAAGCGGGGGGTGTTGTATTTTCTGATTAGGTGGAAACATTTCTCAGCGGGCCATGATGAATGGGTGATAAGTTCAAATGTGTGGGCACCAGCATTAATTAAACAATTCTATGCTAAATATCCTTCAAAGCCCAGAAGGGAGGCTTAGGGGGGCAGTATGTCAAGCGCACTCATTTCTGGACCACATTTTGCTATGTAGAGAGCATGCCATCAGCTCTCCAGCTCTCCCCCATTATTTACAACCCAGAGGGCACATCGCTAAAACATCTGGCCCTAGGATGTTTATACTAAAGGCTGGCCGCTGGTACCTCCAAGCCATGATGAATGGGTGATAAGTTCAAATGTGTGGGCACCAGCATTAATTAAACAATTCTATGCTAAATATCCTTCAAAGCCCAGAAGGGAGGCTTAGGGGGGGGGCAGTATGTCAAGCGCGCTCATTTCTGGACCACATTTTGCTATGTAGAGAGCATGCCATCAGCTCTCCAGCTCTCCCCCATTATTTACAACCCAGAGGGCACGTAGCGAAAACATCTGGCCCTGGGATGTTTATACTAGAGGCTGGCCGCTGGTACCTCCAAGCCGCCTCCCCCGCCCCAGTTTCATACAGGCAACCCTTATCTCTTAACAGAGAAGTGTGAGAAGGTTTGATGTTTTCAATAGCCTAAGATTCCTTAGTAGTAAAATTGATAGTTGCTTAGTAACCTTTGAACCTGTGACTCCAGTATGCATCTGTAAAGTAGCCTTTGATGATATCCTATATAGCAACTGTGTAACTGTTTGTACCCCATTACTCCCAAGGCTTGTGTCCTTGGCAAAGTTCCTGAGTTTCTTACAATAAACCTATCTTTTGATTCAAAACAAAAGGACTCTGTTATTGGATAATATCGGCGCTTGACATACAGAAGGAGGTCAGCACGGCTTTTTTTGCAGCAAGAACTCCTTTGCATATTAGACCACACCCCCATGCTGTAGCCAATCCTGCAAGAGCTTAGAGTAAGCCCTGTAAGAAGAGCCCTGTTAACTCTTGGAGGATTGGCTGCATCAGGGGTATGTGGCCTAATATGCAAAGGAGCTCCTGCTACAAAAGAAAGCCCTGGAGGTTAGAATATTGCATTTGGTATGATCTTTAAAGGCAGATGTGTTTTTCAGATTTCTGTTTTTTTCTCTCCCTATTCATTAGAACAGTTCCAGAGGTTTCAGGAAGAAAAGCGAGCAGACAGCTATGGTGCAAACTGTCCTGACACCGTGGACAATCGCCTTGGTCATCTTCGCCACCGTGCTGATCATGGGTTTCCTCATGTTCCTCCCTCCCGCCATCGTGTTGATCTGGAGAATGAAGTCCTTGTCACAGATCTCTTTGGACGGAGCCGTGTAGCCTCATCCGTCCGGCTTTTGGGGAACGCAAGCCCTGGAGGCCGCTGGAGACATTGCCCGTGTGAAACAACAGATGCTGGTTGCTGAGATCCTGGACAGGAAACAACAGTCTCCGTCTTGAAACATCAGATGCAAAGCAGGACTGGCTCCGCATTTGGGGGGACCCTGGGAGGACCATGCCCAAAGGCCCCCATCTGCCCACCACCAGGGTCCCCCGATGCCTTCTTTTCCACCTCCACATCTGCATGCCCCCCACCTGCTTGTGCATCCTTCCCCTGCTTCCACGCCCTCCCACCGCCCGGGCTCAGTTGCCCGCACCACTTGCACGCCCGTTCTGTGATAAGACTGGCCAGTGCATGCAGCTGTGACCGCTGCTGCCCTTGACACCCGAGTGCCATCCGTGTGCATCCACATCGTCCACTTGCCCTTCCTCAGTGACCCTGGGAAATTGAGACATGGGTACGAACAGGTGGCAGGGGGGAGGTTCATGGGTGTGGACCCCATCAGAAGTTCTGGCTCCAGGCAAGTGCCACGCCTTAGGTTATGCTGACGCCAGCCCTTATTCGGGCAAACAGATTTCCTTCGAACTCATCTCAAAGTGCCTTGCTACGGCGTCAATCGGTGTTAAGAAAAAAGTTTTCAACGAAGCGCAAGAGATAACATTCCCGAAGGGTCGTCGTGTGAGTCTGCAGCAGTCAAATGAAGCAGAAGTCCAACGCCACCTGACGTGCTAACAAAGTGTGTCCTTGTAGATGTTTCCTTGAGTCATTGGAGGCATAGAAGTGTATGTTCAGGCCTGGCGCGTGGGGTTCTGTCACTTGAGGCAGAACCCCAATGAGCGCCCCCACCCAGTAGATTTTCCACAAGTTCGGCAGCACTGCAGATGGAGACCTGTTTTTTCCTTGGCTTTAAGGGGTTGGGAGAACTCCTCGACCCCTTAAAGCCAAGAAAAAGCACTAGTCAGTTTCCCCTCCACAGTGCTGGCTGAGTTTGGCTGTGCTGCAGTGGGGAAACCTGTTTTTTTCTTGGCTTTAAGGAGTTGGGGGAAGTTGCCTGACCCCTTAGAGCCAAGAAAAACTACTAGTCAATTTCCCTTCCACAGTGCTGGCCGAGTTCCTGTGTGTTCCTGCTAAAAAAAAAACAACAACCCTGGTTTTATTCAAGGTAAGGTATAGGTTTTGTGTGCACACACATTTCTTCAGATATCTGAATTAGTATTTATTTATTTATTTTATGACTTTTATCCCGCCCTTCCCAACAAGTGGCTCAGGGCGGCTTACAACACAGGAATCGAACATAAATAGGCGTTAAACATAGAGCATTTAAATTTAAACATTAAACCATTTAAAACATTGAACCATTTAAAACATTTAAAGCATTGGGGGCAGCAGACATCCAAGATAACTACGCTCGGTTTCTTGTACCAGCTAGTCATAGGCCAGCCGGAAGAGGGTTGTCTTACAGGCCCTGCGGAACTGGGCGAGGTCGCGCAGGGCCCTCACCTCTTCCGGCAGCTGGTTCCACCAGGAGGGGGCCATAATAGAGAAGGCCCGGTCCCTTGTCGATTTTAAGCGGGCTTCCTTCGACCCGGGGATATCTAGGAGATTTTGAGTTCCTGATCTCAGTACTCTCTGGGGGACATGCGGGGAGAGACGGTCCTTCAGGTAGGCAGGTCCTAGGCCATATAGGGCTTTAAAGGTAATAACCAGCACCTTGTACCGGACTCGGTAAGCTATCGGCAGCCAGTGCAGGTCCCGGAGCCCCGGCCGGATGTGCTCCCTTCTTGGGAGCCCTAACAACAGCCGGGCCGCGGCATTCTGCACTATCTGAAGAAGTGTGCGAGCACATGAAGGCTTAAACCTTGAATAAAACTTTGTTAGTCTTAAAAGTGCCACTGGACTCAAATCTTCAGACCAACACATCTACTCACCGGATAGACTCTTTTCTAATGCAACAGACAAACACAGCCACTCGTCTTGTCCAGTCTTCAAAGTCTGTGCTTCTACTGCCACTCCGTGGAGCAGAATAGAATGGAAAATTGGACCCGGAGGTGACATCTCACCATTGTAGGAATTTCCCAAGTCTCTGTGGTTAAAACCACAGAGGTTTTGGATATTCCTAGAGTGCTGCTGATGTCATGATGTCATTTCTGGGTCCCAAAATGGTATCATGTGACATTGATTTTTTTTTTTTTAAAGTAGGATGTTACAAAGAGAAGGCGGTTTAAAACAAGATCCAGTCAGGTAATTAGTTCACTCAGACTAGGTAATGACCACCTGTCAGCTATTCATTGATAACCAATGTGGAATTAACAGAAAATCAAGGGCAAGGTAAATAGGTATGAGGTATAGCTGGACTGATTGGCATATGTAAGGGCTGAGATTTGCAAAATTTTAACTCCTAGAATAAGTGAGCAATCCATGTCACTGTTAAAACTTTAGGAGACAACCTTGAACTTGTGAATGAATTCTACCCTGGTTTTGTGTTTGATTTTCCCTTTGAAGTTCCTTCACAGGAGAACGGTGTCAAGGTCAGTCGAATTGTAACTTTTAGATCAACAACAGACTGCCCTGGAAGAATAAAATAGTCCCCAGATAGATATAACACGGCCATGGTAAGAGTGGAATCCTAAACTTGAGTGGAATCCTAATCCTGAACAGAAGTAAGCCCCATTGAGTTCCCTGTGCATTTGCATGGAAATTATCCCCACTGCATTGAGGCTTTCTCCCAAGTAAGTGTACTGACGACCATTTGATTCCGCTGAGAGATTGCAGTCCTAGCTCTTTTTGCATTCTTATTATAAAAAGGTCAAGGTAGTCCCCTGTGCAAGCACTGGTTGTTTCCGACTCCGGGCTGTCGTCGCATCATGACATTTTCATGGCAGGCTTTCTACGGGGTGGTTTGCCGTTGCCTTCAAGTAGATCCAGTTCGCATTCAGGTTGAAAGGAGAAAGGGAAGCCTATCTAAAGAGTCCTTTCCCTATCACAACTGGCCAGCTTGCCTGGCGTCTGTGCATGGGAGTATGAGGACATTATATCTGTAGTAGAGAGCTGCAGAGACATGTGGCTCTATGGAAGGCCATGTCTTGAGAGGGAGAGGACAAAGGGAGAGAGAGAAAGGAGAGGTCGGAAGGCAGCTCCCAGGTCAAGTTAGTTGGAGGCACCAAAGAGGCACCCCATTCAAGGAGATAACACCTATGCGTGCTTAGAGTAATGTTGCGCCTCTCAATGTTGAGGCATACTGAGTTGCTCAGTCCAACAGATTTGCTTCTGGATTGCTGAAATATTAATCCCTTACCACTCTTGGAAACTAATTTGTGTTATTTATTGTTCTGTCTTCTTGTCAGCTGTCTTGGGCGAGGGTTTTTTGGAGAGGCAGCGTCTGCTGTCTTTCCAAAGTGCTTCTTGGCCTCTCTCTTTTCGGCTTGTACATTGATAAGTAAATATGAAAAAATCACCACAGCGGTCCGGTGCTTTCTCTTTCAAAAGAAGCCAAACCCAATAACATGTCCCAGGAAACTTCTCGTCGCTTGGGGAAGGCGGTTCGCAAAACAATAATTTTCATCTGACATCCTGGCCGGCTCGTGGGCCGGAATATGGAGAGAGGAACTGAGGGCCAAACCGGAAGTGACGGCATCCTCATGGCCCCCACAAGGCCAAGGCCACCATTTTAGAGTGATTTTAAAATGCCACATTAGGCTGTTGCCTCCCCTATTCCATGCCTTTCTAAGTGCTGAAATAGTAGGGTTGCCAATCTCCAGGTGGGGGCAGGGGATCCCCACAGTTTGGAGCCCCTCCCCCCCTTTAGGGTCATCAGAAAGCAGGGGGAGGGGAGGGAAATGTCTGCTGGGCACTCCGTTATTCCCTATGGAGACCAATTCCCATTGAGTATAATGGAGAATTGATCTGTGGGTGTCTGGGGCTCAGGGGGGCTGTTTTTTTGACGTGGAGGCATCAAATTTTCAGCATAGCATCCAGTGCCTCTCCGCAAAATACCTTCCGGGTTTCAAAAGGATTGGACCAGGGGGTCCAGTTCTATGAGCCCCCAAAGACGGTACCCCTATCTTTCATTATTTCCAATGGAGGGAAGGCATTTAAATGGTGTGCAGTCCCTTTAAATGTGATGGCCAGAACTCCTTTTGGTGTTCAATCATGTTTGTCACAACCTTACTCCTGGCTCCACCCCCAATGTATCCCAGCTCTCTCCCCCCCTCCCCCAAGTCCCCAGATATTTCTTGAATTGAACTTGGGAACCATATGAAATAGCTACACATTCACCATGGCTGTTTTGACACTTGAAAATGTATGTGTGTGTGTGTGTAGCAAGGGAAAATGAGAGCAGTACACTGTATCTAGTCGACCTTGAGTAGTCTTTCACACAGAGGTTTTCTCACAGTTTCAATGTCAAATGGAGACTGGGGCTGATGGGAGTTGTAGGCAAAAAACATCTGGGGAGCTACCGTTGGCCACCCCTGCCATAGGGTATAATGAAGAATTAATCTCTGGGTAGCTGGGGCTCGGGGGGCGGGGCGTGTTTTGAGGTAGAGGAACCAAATTTTCAGCATAGCACCCAGTGCCTCACCTCAAAATACCCTCCAAATTTCAAAGATTGGACCAGGAGGTCCAATTCTACGAGCCCCAAAAGAAGGTGTTGCCACCCTCCATTATTTCCAATGGAGGGAAGGCATTTAAAATGTGTGTGATAGCCAGTACTCCCTTTGGGATTCAATCGTGCTTGTCACACCCTTGCTCCTGGCTCCACCTCCAAAGTCTCCAGATATTTCTGGAGTTGGACCTGGCAACCCTAAGCCCACCTCACAGGCTGTTGTGAAGACAATGTCATTTAAAAGTGGAGGGACGGTCACTTAAGGAGAGGGACGGTGGCTCAGTGGTAGAACATCTGCTTGGTAAGCAGAAGGTCCCAGGTTCAATCCCCAGCATGTCCAACTAAAAAGGGTCCAGGCAAGTAGGCATGAAAAACCTCAGCTTGAGACCCTGGAGAGCTGCTGCCAGTCTGAGCAGACAATACTTACTTTGATGGACTGAGGGTCTGGTTCAGTAGAAGGCAGCTTCATATGTCCATATATGACTGGCTTGACTACTGGCTAAATGGTTGTCCTCCATTGGGAGGGACGGGGGCTCAGTGGTAGAGCATCTGCTTGGTAAGCAGAAGGTCCCAGGTTCAATCCCCGCCATCTCCAACTAAAAACGGTCCAGGCAAGTAGGCATGAAAAACCTCAGCTTGTGCCCCTGGTGTCAGTGAAGGTTCATTGAAGCTCCCAAAATAAGCAAGCTTGATTATTTGAAACAAAGTTGCATTTATTGTATACTCCAAAGTTACTTCAGCAGGATAGGCATTGGAACTGATGGCAAGCAGTTCGGGTCATTGGTATTTAACATTCTACATCAAAGCAATTACAACTACCCCCCAATTCCCAAAACAAAGGCTGCTTTTGCATGTGAGACTTTTCACACAGCTCCTCCTTATCTTCTACAGTTAGTGGTTACATTTCCCGGCAGCGATGTCCTTGCTGCCTCTAGGGAGGAGGTGAGAATCTGCTGGGCATCCTCCACTTCAAAGAATGCCTAGCAACCTTCGATGTCCCTGGGAAGCTACTCTTTGGCTATTCCCTACTTGGCCCCCCTCTCCTATTCTACTAACACAGGTTAGTGAGCATATATGCGAGTTAATCAATATGGTTAGTAGTCAGCATTCAGCAATAGTATCAATGAACAGAGTCCGACATACTGCCCCCCCCTAAGCTCTCGCTCGGGGCTTGTCTGGGTGCAGTAGGTAAAATTGCTTAAGCAGTTGTGGAGCGTTTAGATCAGAAGCTTTAACCCACTCGTCGCAGCTAGGTGGAAAATAGCGCCAGCACACCAGATAGTAGAGGACCCCCCTTTGGATTTTAGAGTCAAGGATTTCCTTCACTTCGTGGTGCTTCTGACCCTTCACCAGGATGGGCTTGGGTTCCGGACCTCGAGGGTGCCACCTCGACCCACCCGGATCTCGACGAAGAAGGCTGCAATGGAAAACAGGGTGCACTTTACTAAACAGTTTGGGCAAGTCCAGTTCTACAGTCACCTGGAGAGCCGCTGCCAGTCTGAGTAGACAATACTGACTTTGATGGACCGAGGGTTTGATTCAGTGTAAGGCAGTTTTATATGTTATTGAAAATTAAGAGCTGTGTTTGTTGCTGTAGTGCTCAGCTACTTGACTGACATTGGACCTCAGGGCTCAGCAACATGACAGGAATTACAGCCAATGGTTCAAACAACCCCCTCTTCTTGGAGTACCAAAATACCCTGCAGGGCAGGCTAAGCAAATCCATTAGCTTTGGCAATGCCTTCCTTCAGCTTCCCTTCTTGTAGATTTAGCAAAGGTGAGGAGCAACATAACTGATCTTATCCGGCTTTGCCTGAAACTCATGTAAGCATTAAATAAGACAAATTAAACCACAGCACAGGTCTTTCTTTGTGTCCTGTGGTCTGGCAAGTATGCGGCCTTCCATTTTGGACACGCTCCGTGGCTTCACCAGGAAACAAAGGGGAACGCAAATATACAGTGCTGGATGGATTTGAAAGAAAGATTTGTTGAAACTCCCCAAGCCTTGACAGACTTCCAGATACAGTCAAAACATTCCACCCAAATATTAACTAATTTTGTCATTCAATACAAAAGACTTGTCAAAAGAGTTCTCGAGATGGAGCCTGCTCCATTAGCTGTGTACCTGCCTGAACTCTTCATCTGAGATTCTGATTTGTGTGCCCTGACCTAACAACAATAACAAAAATTGGATGGTCACTTTTTGGTTGCAGCACCAAGTGTATTGCAGAAGGAGGTTATCTAGCTTGTAGAGGAAAATAGGTGGAAGATAGCGCCAGCGCACCAAAAGCAGCCGAGGGTTGCCAATCCCAAGGTGGGGGCAGGGGATCCCTCGGTTTGGAAGCCCTTCCCCCGCTTCATGGTCATCAGAAAGCGGGGGGTGGGAGGGAATTGTCTGCTGGGCATGGCACTATTCCCCAGGGAGACAGATTCCCCAGGGTATAATGGAGAATTGATCCTTGGGTATCTGGGGCTCTGGGGGGACTGTTTTTTGAGGTAGAGGCACCAAATGCTCAGCTTAGCATCCAACGCCTCTCCTCAAAAGATCCTCTGAGTTTCAAAAAGATTGGACCTGGGGGTCCAATCCTATGAGCCTCATAGGGTTGCCAATCCCCAGGTGGGGGCAGGGGATCCCCCGTTTTTTGAGGTAGAGGCACCAAATTTTCAGTATAGCATCTAGTGCCTCTCCCCAAAATACCCACCAAGTTTCAAAAAGTTTGGACCAGGGGGTCCAATTCTATGAGCCCCAAAAGAAGGTGCCCCTATCCTTCATTATTTCCTATGGAAGGAAGGAATTGAAAAGGTGTGCCGTCCCTTTAAATGTGATGGCCAGAACTCCCTTTGGAGTTCAATTATGCTTGTCACAGCCTTGATCTTGGCTCCACCCCTAATGTCTCCTGGCTCCACCCCTAAAGTCTCCTGGCTCCACCCCCAAAGTCCCCAGATATTTCTTGAATTGGACTTGGCAACCCTAGAGCCCCAAAAGAATGAAAGGCATTAAAAAGGTGTGCAGTCCTTTTAAATGTGATGACCAGAACTCCCTTTGGAGTTCAGTTGTGCTGGTCACATCCTCCTGACTCCACCCCCGACGTCTCCTGGCTCCACTCCCCAAAGTCCCTAGATATTTCTCGAATTGGACTTGGCAACCCTATCTTTCCCTCTTGAGCAGCTGTACCTGGGTGGAAGGAGACCGGATAGTTTAAGAACACGACGGATAACACAGAGTGTGAAGGCTCCTACTTTGGAAACAAGTTATCACAAACCAGGCCAGGCCTCTCGCTTCTGATAAAAGGGAATAAACTGAAATGATACACTTACTTAAAAGCACTGTTTAATGGTGTATATTTATTACATTTAAAATGTTCCATGCTTGCGGTTTACTTTTTTCAGCGGAAGAAGATAGTATATTAAAACAAAATGTTAAGCAAAAGGAAGTGTCTTGTTTTGTGTTGACCCTGCCTCCTCTGGCAGCCATTTTAGGGTTGGCCCCCTCCTCTTCTGGTGGCCATTTTGAGCTTGCGCCCACCACCCGGTGTCAATCCCAAAGGTGTACATAGGATCAAAAATGTTGGGGACCACAGCTGTAAATAGCTTCTGTCCTCTTCTCTGAACCACCTTATTCCCCTATCCTTGGAAGAAAAGTTACTGTTCTTTTTTTCTGTTTCCCTCACAGGTGCTGAAATTTTCTTTAGAAGCCACTCAGGTTAAATGTGTCAAGTGAAGGGCTGGGGTCTAGCCCACACTGGTCAAGCTTTCCATCACGCCTTCTGTTTAAAGGTCATTTTAAAGACTGTGACCTTTACAACCTCTTTTTACATCCAAGGCAGTGGCCATTCCCACATCTTGTGGGAGTAGGGTTTGGAAGCCCTTCCCCTTCAGGGTCATCAGAAAGCAGGGGCAGGACGGGAAATATCTGCTGGGCACTCCAGTTTGCTGTAGTGGTTGAGTGTGTGGACTCTTATCTGGGAGAACCAGGTGTGATTCTCCACTCCTCCACTTGCAGGTGCTGGAATGGCCTTGGGTCAGCCATAGCTCTGGCAGAGGTTCTCCTTGAAAGGGCAGCTGCTGTGAGAGCCCTCTCAGCCCCACCCACCTCACAGGGTGTCTGTTGTGGGGGGAGAAGATATAGGAGATTGTAAGCTGCTCTGTGACTCTGATTCAGAGAGAAAGGCGAGGTAGAAATTTACAGTCTTCTAATTCTCTGTGGAAACCAATTCCCATCAGCTATAATGTAAAATTGATCCATGGGTATCTGGGGCTCTGGGGGAGGGCCCCGTTTTTTGAGGGAGAGGCACTAAACTTTCAGCATAGCATCTGGTTGCTCTCCTCAAAACACCCTTCAAGTTTCCAAAAGATTGGACTGGGAGGAAGCATTTCTGTGAGCACCCAAAAAGGTGCCTCTCTCCTTCATTATTCCAAATGGAGGGAAGGCATTTAAAAGGTGTGTGGTCCATTTACATGTGATGGCCAGAACTCCCTTCGGAGTTCAATTGTGCTTGTCACACCCTTGCTGCTGGCTCCACCCCCAAAGACTCCTGGCTCGGCCCCAAAGTCCCCAGATATTTCTTGAGTCAGACCTGGCAACCCTATGTGGAAGTCAGTTCCCAAATCAACTACCCAGCACATAAAGAACTTCCTTTGTCTGTCTCGAATCTACTGCCTCTCACTTTTTTTAGTGTGACCCCTGTGTTATAGCGTTATGAGAGGAAGAGAAGTTTCAGCCAGGCCTTGAATTCGGCAGCTCACGGGAGTGCAGCTCCTGAACCTTTCTGAGGGTTCCCCCTCTTCCTCCCCACCTACCTACCTTGTCCATTGAATAGGAGGTGCAGCTGCATAACAATCCCTGGATTAGGAGAGCAGGCAGCCAGCCAGCCACCAGGAGCGTTGCCACTCCCCCAGCAGCCCTCATTATCCCCTGGAGAAGCCCACACCACCCTTTCTTCACGTCTTATGTGATTTTGAGTGGCAGGTGGCTTGCTGGCCTTTTGACTGTGGGAGGGGGGGGTGGCCAAGGAGAGCCCCAGGTGAGTGAAGCCTGCTTGGGCTGGCTGGATCTGTAACCAGCCCAAGCAGGCCTCACTCGCTCGGGGCTCTCCTTTCTTGTGTTGGGTTGCTTTTGGCTGGGGGTGGGGCAGCATATGCTAATGAGTTATGCTAATGAGCTCTGCCACCTATTATTCTACAAAACGACCCCTGGTTTCAGCCATGGAAAACAAGTCATCCCTGTAAGGGGGCAAATTCTGAGCCGCTGACGCTCTCTGAAAGCTCAAATGCAGCACAACAGAGTCACCAAAGCCGGGACAGCTAGAAATAGATTTCTTCCTCATTCCTTTGCACCTATTCCTCAGCTAGTGTCACCAGAATCAACTCCCGTCTGCAATCGTAGCTGCCTTCAAGCTCTAATCAGATGGAACATCTTAGTACTGGCAACAGAGAGCGAAATACGGTCCACCAACTTCTGAACAATCGTTGCGCAATCCTAAACAGAGCCATACCCTTTGAATTCGATCAACTTCGATGTAATTAGAAGAATATCCCTCTGTCCAGGACTCTGTTTTGTTCCTCTGATCAAAGCTAGCATGGCTTATGCTGCCACCTAGTGGCTAGCTCAACCATTGCAGCTTGGTTTATATTGGAAATATTGGCCTGTTATCCTCCTACCCAGGGCTTTTTTTGTAGCAGGGACTCCTTTGCATATTAAGCCACACACCCCTGATGTAGCCAATCCTCCGAGAGCTTACAGTAGGCCCTGTAAGAAGAGCCCTGGAAGCTCTTGGACGATTGGCTACATCAGGGGTTGTGGCCTAATATGCAAAGGAGTTCCTGCGACATAAAAGCCCTGCATATAAGTCCAGTAATAAGCTTTATGTATAACTGGGTGTGCGTGTTACATTCAGGGTTGCCTACCGGGAGTAAACAACACTTGAGGTGCAAGCCACACGTACAGCTTTTGATGTAGCTTAATGATGTGCTTATGGAACAACAGGCTGTACAAGAGATCGTTCGCATGATTTTATTCCATTTGTTTTTGAGATTGTATCAGAACAAACTATACACGCACAGGGAAACTAGCAGGGATACAATCACTTTCGCTTAGTGCAGACAGCAAGGAATATATATATATATATATATATTTTTTGCGCTTGCGCAGGGAACGTCGTGCGCTTGGTAATCTGCCACGGGATCCAACCCACAATTCAGAGTTCTTACACAAACCGTGGTTTGTCTGTGATGTAAATGAGCTTCAGGGATTCATGCCTGCAGGTTTCCTTCCCTTCATCGGTGGACCTGTAGCTGAAGACTTTGAGCCCTACAAAACTTTCAACCTAACTCCAATATGTTGCCACGCCCCAGTACCAGCTCTTTAAAGAGCTGATATTTTTTTTCTCGCCCACAGACCAAAGATTCCAAACCGCTGTTTAGTCCAAATTTAAAATCCTGGTGACTGGGAAACAAAACTTGCCCTTAATTTGTTCAGAGGTTTGTGTTCAAATGTCACGACAAACTGAAGTTAAACTGAAGACTTAAAAAACACATTAAGTCATCATTTGCAGCTTCGTGAACAGAGCTGGGGCGGGGGGAACGTCCAAGCATGAGGACTTGTGGCTCAGTTGCTTCACGAACAAATTGCTTGCGACACCGGAATGCCGTCAGATTTTCAGATGAAATTTCGGGTTTTAACCCCGTGCGCCTGTTTTGTTGCCACAAGACGGCATTTCGGGGCCTACGGGGACAGATCCAGTTGAAATGATTTCTCGAGCCTGCAATAACAGCGGGAGGAACGCTTTTGTCAACAGAAATTTCTTTGGGCATGCAAAGGTCGCTGTAATCACAAGGGGGAGGAGGCGGGAAAATGCACATGGGAAGGGGCGGGCAGAACCGCTGAAATCTGTTGCATGTACAAAGGCACTGATTGGGCATTCCGTTTCCCAAGTCTGAAGAGCAGCGCGGCTAGCCAATCGCATTCCCAATACTGAGACGGGCTTTTTTTGGCACCGCTTAAGTGCCAGCCAGGCGTCCTGATTAATCATTTATATAGTACCATTGTTTCCCATGGCATTCCACAGAGTAAAACAAAAACTCTGTGTGAAGATTCTGAAGTGCTGAAATGCAGAAGTGCCAAAGCCCATTGCAGACCGGGCTAGTGATCCTTTAAGAGCTAAGCCCGAGAGAGCTTTTTTTCCCCAGGTGCAAGGTCTGTCCCTTGAACATGTTTGCCGTGGAGGAACCGACTCCTCTCAGCAACCCGACGAAAGGCCAAAAAAACCCCTCCCTACGGATCTGCAACCCGAAATGTGGCTGGAAATTTGAAGTCAAATGTGAAATTCAAGGCCGTACCTGCCACATTTCCCCTCCCGTCTCTCTACCCTCTTACTCGAGAGCCAGTTTGGTGTAGTGGTTAAGTGTGCCGATTCTTATCTGAGAGAACTGGGTTTGAGTCCCCGCTCCTCCACTTGCAGCTGCTGGAATGGCCTTGGGTCAGCCATAGCTCTCGTAGGAGTTGTCCTTGAAAGGGCAGCTGCTGTAAGAGCTCTCTCAGCCCCTCCTACCTCACAGGGTGTCTGCTGTGGGGGAGGAAGATAAAGAGATTGCGAGCCGCTCTGAGTATCTGAGATTCAAAGTGGAGGGCGGGATATAAATCCAGTATCATCTTCTCCCTGACTCACTGTCATCCCACTGTCTAAACCACCTCACCATCCCAAATCCTTCCAGTCTAGAGGTGTTCCCTCTCAAACTGTGTAGCAGCAATGGCCAAGCACTTGAGGGGTTGAACCTGAAATCTGGGGGGTTTTGTTGTAGCAGGAACTCCTTTGCACATTAGGCCACACACCCCTGATGTAGCCAATCCTCCAAGAGCATACAGGGCTCTACTTACAGGGCCTGCTGTAAGCTCTTGGAGGATTGGCTACATTATTATTTATTATCGTAATTTTTATATTCAATTTATAGCCTGCCCTTTTCCGAATGGGCTCTGAGCAGGTAACGTCAATAATACCAGGTTAAAATCAGATTCATAAAATACAACTATATAACGATCTAAAAATGAACTCGAAGAGCCAGTTTGGTGCAGTGGTTAAGTGTGCGGACTCTTGTCTGGGAGAACCGGGTTTGATTCCCCACTCCTCCACTTGCACCTGCTGGAATGGCCTTGGGTCATCCATAGTTCTGGCAGAGGTTGCCCTTGAAAAGGCAGCTTCTGGGAGAGCCCTCTCAGCCCCACCCATCTCACAGGGTGTCTGTTGCAGGGGGTGAAGACATGGGAGATTGTAAGCCGCTCTAAGTCTGATTCAGAGAGAAGGGCCGGGTATAAATCTGCAATTCTTCTTCTTCTTCTTCTAATCCTGCAGTTGGTGGTATCAGTTGCCTCCACTCCTTCCATACATCCCGCAGCTGGCATAAGATGAATGGCTCGACAAGAGTTATTTCATCGGGGCCCCTGCAGCAGGGAGGCCACAGAATAAAAAAATGTCCACATCAGGGGTGTGTGGCCTAATATGCAAAGGAGTTCCTGCTACAAAGAAAAGCCCTGCTGAAATCTAATGAGGTCTCCCTGTGCAGGTTCATACCCTGCTTGCTGTGTAAGCTGTGGGGATCATATTTTGAGAGAAGGGCCATGGCTCAGTGGTAGGCCATCTGCTTGGCACCCAGAAGGTCCCAGGTTCAATCCCCGGCATCTCCAGTTTAAAAGGACCAGGTAGCAGGTGATGTAAAAGACCCCAGAGGCCTGAGACCCTGGAGAACCGCTGCCTGAGTACACAATACAGACCTTGTCGGACCAAGGGTCTGATTCAGGGTTCATTTTAGTGGAGGAGCTGTGGGTCACTGGGAGAATGTCTGCTTGGTGTGCAGGTCCCAGGTTCAATTCCCGGCAGCAGCGGTGACGCCGAAGAGCCGTGTGCGAGAGACCCCTGAAGAACTGCCCCCCACTCTTAAGTGGATGAGACTAACTTGTTGGGCCAATAGTCTGAGTGAGTAGAAGACAGCTTTATGTGTTCATATAGAAGACCGTAGATTTTTACCCCACCCTTCTCTCTGAATCAGTCTCAGAGGACTCACAATCTCCTTTATCTTCTTCCCCCACAACGGAAATCTGTTGGTTTCCCTTGTGGGTGAGGCTGAGAGCTCTTGCAGCAGCTGCCCTTTCAAGGACAGCTCTGCAAGAGCTAAGGCCGACCCAAGGCCATTCCAGAAGGTGCAAGCTGAGGAATGGGGAATCAAATCCGGTTCTAGATATGTTTATGTTTCCCTTTAGATTCCTTTATCGGCCTGGGATTTTGTCAATTCCTTGTCCCTTTTTCTTTCCCACGAATCCTATCCATTTCCCATTTTAAGCGTCCTGCTTGGCATTTTAAACTGTGCCTTGAGAGCAACGTGTGACTCTTTCATTCATACTGTGTGGCTCTCAAAGCCCTTACCACCCTGTTGGTCAGCTTGGATAATACATTTAAAGTTAAAGCTGCTTTTTTTCCACCTCTCTCTCCCCCTTCCTTCCTTCCTTTTCTTTCTTTCCTTCCTTCCTTCCTTCCTTCCTTCGAAACTGACCCTTTCAATTGTCCTCTGAGAATGTCCCAGAAACGCTGACTCTTTCCCCCTTAAAACCGTTAGAATGTCACAGAAGGTTCATGACATCACAGCAGCTCAGCCAATGGTGTGTGACTTCTCGACAATGGGGTTTTTGCCTTTTGTGCAGAAGACAGACCTGTCTAGCATGGGCTCTGGCAACTTTACCGGTATGTAAGCGGGGAGGGTAGAAGGCACCAGACATATACCTCATGGGTTGCATTTTGTCACAAGACTTGGGTCTCCCCCGAGGCTTTAGAATAACGGACATTCAGGAGAGAAGCTTAAAAACATGACAAAATGATGGCAACAGGGAGAGGCCGACACCCCTTCTCTGCACCAAGAGACCAGTACCGATTCCAGTCAAGAAACAGCACCCCTGAATTTCTTATTTATCCAGTCACAGTGAGAAAGCTTATTGAACCAGAGGGAATTTTCTTATCCCTTTGACTCTAGCAGAACTGGTTTTGAAGGCAAAAGACTGCTTCCTTTGTGTGCGTCTGAGGATTACGTTTTCTTGCCAAGTGGACCAAAAACAAATAGCAGCAGTGTGTGTGGAAGGGGGGGGGGGAGGAAAAACGGCGTTCGTCCTTCTTCTCTTTTGTGCCAAGATGTTGAGAATACAAACGATGGCGGTTTCCGTTAAAAAAAAAAAAATCCGTCTCCTGTTCGTTTTCCCCGTCGAGAAAGATGGGTCCGTGGAAGCACCCTTTTTGCAGTGGAACCTTGTCCCGGCGAAGCTTACGGGGGTGTCCCGGCGACTGCTAAAAAACCAGTTTCTTAGGAACCTCCCAAGAGAACTCGCTCCGCCCAAAGTGACCGTAGCAAGCTGTTTTCTGGTAGATGGGCATCTTTAAATCCAGGTCCCTGGTGGTTCAGGTAAAACAAAACAAAACAAAACAAAACAGGATACTGTGTGTTTATGAGTCTTTTCATATTTAATAAAACCTTACTCCCATCATACTTTTAAAATTAAATTACTTTCTCCTACGTGGCCGTAGCAGCCCCGTGGCGCAGAGTGGCTAATCTGCAGTACTGCAGTCCTAAGCTCTGCTCACAACCTGAGTTTGGTCTCGGCGGAAGCTGGGTTCAGGTAGACAGCTCCAGGTTGACTCAGCCTTCCATCCTTCTGGGGTGGGTAAAAGGAGCCCCCAGCTGGCTGGGGGGAAAGTGTAGATGACTGGGGAAGGCAATGGCAAACCACCCCGTGAAAAGTGTGCCGCGAAAACGTGATGCAACGTCACCCCAGAGTCGGAAAGGACTGGTGCTTGCACAGGGGACGACCTTTACCTTTTTATGTGGCCACAGTGGCATGATGAGGATTTCCATCTGTCTGTTTTATATGTTTCAGTTATTTCCCCATTTTTTTGTGGGAGGGGGGAAATATTAGAAAGTCTGTCCAGTCTTAAGAGTTCAGCCAAATTCTCACAGGGGGTTTGAACAGTGGATCCCAGAAGCAAGTATGTGGGGAGGGGAAGTTAAGAAAGAAAGAGCACAATAAAATGTAGAGCCTCCGGAGTTCCGCTCCTGTGAGCTCCTGCCCAAAATGAGACCTGGGTCTAGCCCTGGTGACTAAAGGGAACCTCCAGAGGCAGTCGATGCCAGTGTCAGAAGGCAACCTCAGGGGAAGGCTTCAGCCTTTGTGCCCTGTTCTGGGTCCTCCAGAGAAACTGGTTGGCCACTGTTTGAGACAGGATGCTGGACAAGATGGACCACTGCTGTGACCCAGCAGGGCTCTTCTTATGTTCTTCTAGAAAGACTGGTGGAGTGCATACATGCCCTAAACTAAAATGGCTGTTCTGAAAGCTAGAAAGCAAGATGGGCTCTGTAGGGTTTGTGTGTGTGTGTGGGGGGGGGGGGGGTGCAAATAATTCAGCAGTGTAGCCAAGGTCCTACATGAGCACAAATAAGTGGTTGCTGTCACAATCCAGAGGATGTGGGTAGCTTTAGAAGAAGAAGGCTGCAGATTTATACCCCGCCCCTCTCTCTGAATCAGAGACTCAGAGCAGTTTCCAGTCTCCTATATCTTCTCCCCCACAACAGAAGAAGAAGACTGCAGATTTATACCCCGCCCTTCTCTCTGAATCAGAGACTCAGAGCGGCTTCCAATCTCCTATATCTTCTCCCCCACAACAGAAGAAGACTGCAGATTTATACCCCGCCCCTCTCTCTGAATCAGAGACTCAGAGCGGCTTCCAGTCTCCTATATCTTCTCCCCCACAACAGAAGAAGAAGATTTATACCCCGCCCCTCTCTCTGAATCAGCTTCCAATCTCCTATATTGGACAGCCAGTTTGGTGTAGTGGTTAAGTATGCGGACTCTTATCTAGGAGAACCAGGTTTGATTCCCCACTCCTCCACTTGCACCTGCTAGCATGGCCTTGGGTCAGCCATAGCTCTGGCAGAGATTGTCCTTGAAAGGGCAGGTGCTGTGAGAGCCCTCTCCAGCCCCACCCACCTCACAGGGTGTCTGTTGTGGGGGAGGAAGGTGAAGGAGATGTTGTGGGGGAGGAAGGTAAAGGTGAGCCGCTCTGAGACTCTTCGGAGTGGAGGGTGGGATATAAATCCAATATCTCCTTCTTCTTCTATATCTTCCTCCCCACAATAGACACCCTGGGAGGCAGGTGGGGCTGAGAGGGCTCTCCCAGCAGCTGCCCTTTCAAGGAGAACCTCTGCCAGAGCTATGGCTGACCCAAAGCCATTCCAACAGATGCAAGTGGAGGAGCAGGGAATCAAACCCGGTTCTCCCAGCTAAGAGCCTGCACACTGAACCACGACACCAAACTGGCTCTCCAATGCAGCAGGTAAGCATTTACCTGACAATAACTCCAGGTCGAAGATCAAAATTCTGGTGCACAACATTCAGCAATTCTTTCTCGGGTTTTACACAGGTGCCGTAAGTAAACAGTGAGATGGAGAGCGGCTCAGCCACGCCGATGGCATAGGCCACCTTTTCATTGAATAGAAGAAGAGAAAAGGCACAACGATTAGACACTGTTCACAAATGCCGCTATGTCGCCTTACGCGTGCAAAGCGGCCGACGTGCATGACTTTAAATGCAGAATTCACAGGCTATGTAGAAAGACGGCATGAGGGGGAAAGAGGCAGAGAGGGAGGGAACCATGTATCACTGGGAAGGTAATAAATCTAGCAGCCATTTGTCCTTCCATCTATTGCAGGAAGAAAGCAAGAGTCTTTAAAGACTAATGAAATGCGCAGCAGGGGAGGAGTCTGAAGCCCGAAAGCTACAGGGATTTGAAATTCAAGAAGAGCTCTGCTTTTGCCACGGATCAGTGTGCGAGCACCGATTGCAGAACACAGCAAGATGCTGCGGAACGTGCTACCTTCTGAAGAAGCGAGCGGTGACTCACAAAAGCTCCTCCCCTGCCACAAATTTTGTTAGTCTTTAAGATGCTCCCGGACCTCTGGCCCTTTCCCGCTGCTACAGACAGACAAACCTGGCTACCCATCTTAATCTATTGCAGGGTGGCGCAGAGTGCTCAAGCTGCAGTACTGCAGTCCAAGCTCTGCTCACGGCCTGAGTTCGATCCCGGCGGAAGCTGGGTTCAGGTAGCCAGCTCAAGGTTGCCGCTGCCTTCCATCCTTCTGAGGTCGGTAAAACGAGGACCCAGCTTGCTGGGGGAAAGCATAGATGACTGAGGAAGGCAGTGGCAAACCACCCCGTAAAAAAGTCTGCTGTGAAAACGTCGCGAAACGACTGGTGCTTGCGCAAGGGACTGCCTTGACCTTTTTAATTCTAATGCAAAGGAGAAGAAGAAGAAGATATTGGATTTATATCCCGCCCTCCACTCCGAAGCATCTCAGAGCGGCTCACAATCTCCTTTACCTTCCTCCCCCACAACAGACACCCTGTGAGGTGGGTGGGGCTGGAGAGGGCTCTCACAGCAGCTGCCCTTTCAAGGACAACCTCTGCCAGAGCGATGGCTGACCCAAGGCCATGCTAGCAGGTGCAAGTGGAGGAGTGGGGAATCAAACCCGGTTCTCCCAGATAAGAGTCCGCACACTTAACCACTACACTAAACTGGCTCTCCTCACGTTTTTAGTATTCATCAATTTAAAATGCTGATTAGCCGACTTTCTACCTTGCAGAACCCAACAGCTTGCAATGAAAATGAAAACGAAAATTATTAAAACACATAAGGTACCGCAATTTAAAATCTCAATCAGGACTGCCAATAAATAAAACTAAATTAGTCCAACACAATCTTCAACTGCCTCCTGAAGACTGAAAGTGAGGGGTACAACATGCCTCTCCAGAGAGGCTGTTGCACCAACAGGGGGCTGCCACCAAAAAGGCCCTTTCTTGTGTGCTCACCAGATGAGCTCCTTTGATTGGCTCCTTTGACCCCTCTCCCTGTGACCTTATTGACCGGGCAGGACCAGCCAGTACCAGGAAAGGGTAAGGAGATATGCCAGTTTGTTTTTGGTGCTATCCATGCCATCTATTTCTTGTTTAGACTCAGAAAAGATCTCAGGGAGAACTTACTTGGACTAGAACCCGGCGACACAGCCGGCTTTCACCAAGGACTTGGCCACCCAGCGGGCCGCGTACGCTGCCGACCGATCCACCTTTGTGTAGTCTTTTCCCGAAAAAGCCCCGCCTCCGTGAGCGCCCCATCCGCCGTAAGTGTCCACGATGATCTTCCGGCCAGTAACGCCAGCGTCTCCCTGTGATGGTACAATAGTAAGTCATTAGAAAGCCCTGTTCTGAGAGATTGTGTGGTTGCGGATCCAGCTCTGTTGAAACTGTAGAACATGTGTTAGTTTGCCAAAGGTATAACTACTTAAGAAGACAGTTTGTCGACCCACTGATTTCCGATATCGATCTGCCTGTGGCAAATAAGCTCAATTTTTGCTTGAAGAAGAAGAAGATATTGGATTTATATCCCGCCCTCCACTCTGAAGAGTCTCAGAGCGGCTCACAATCTCCTTTCCCTTCCTCCCCACAATAGACACCCTGTGAGGTGGGTGGGGCTGGAGAGGGCTCCCACAGCAGCTGCCCTTTCAAGGACAACCTCTGCCAGAGCTATGGCTGACCCAAGGCCATTCCAGAGGTGCAAGTGGAGGAGGTGGGGATCAAACCTGGTTCTCCCAGATAAGAGTCCGCACACTTAACCACGACACCAAACCGGCTCTCCACACCAAACCGGCTTGGTGGCTTTGATCTAACCATCACAGTTACAGTTGTAAAACTTCTCCTGAGAGTGTTTAGATTTAAGAGACAAGAGGAGGATTTTAAGAAAACGGGAAATGATGCTTTATGCTGTGCACTTTGCTGATTCTAAATGTTTATTTTGTTAAAATCTGTAAAAACTATATTATGACGATTTTTTTTTATTTCATTGCCATTTGCTTATGACCAAATGGTCTGTGAGCAATAAATATGTATGTATGTATGTAATCAGTCAGTTTATTATTACGGCCCAGGCCACACACCTCTGATGTAGCCAATCCTCTAAGAGCTTATGTCAAGCATTGTCTGCTCTTTATTGACCATGGTTGTTAGAATATAGAAATGTTACTAACCATAAATTTAGCTCGGGCTCCTTTCGCTTTTACTAACAAATGCAGGAATGTCCTCTTTGAAGATGAAGATAAAACCTCCTGGGACTAATTCCCAGGCCAGCAAGGCTGGAACCCAGGAAGAGCTGACCACAGGGAGATAAGGAAGTTACAGTGAGAAAATTCACATGTGAATAGAAGCTTGTTTAGAGAATGTAGGATTGTTTATGAAACCTTTGATGTGCCATCTTAAGTATGCCTTTCACTGTTACTCTGTATCAGTTCCAATACCTAGCTCCTCTGAGCCACAAGGATTATCAATAAACCAAACTTTCTTTCATAATTCAAGGACTGGTTATTTTTGAGATCTAATGCTTGACAGCTTACAGGGCCCTTCTTACAGGGCCTATACATAAAATATAGAAAGTGCACAGCCAATGGGAGTGTTATAATATAATATACAAAGAGTTAAGAAGGAGGTACTTAAGGGAAGAAGGGAACATAGCATTCTTGGGGTGGGAGGAAGAGGAAGAATGCAAAGCCTAAGGGATATTTATATCACTCCTTTGTGTAATGTTCACGATTTCTACAGGCTGCAGTCAAAAATCTGGAGCAAGCGAGTATAACTTGAGAGTCAGAATCTGTCAAAAGCATCTCCCTTACTTCAGAGTCTGGAAGACCCATAAATTTCACCAGTAAAAGTTGGCTAAATCTGGCTCATATCCCTTTACACAGACAACACACAAGCAAAGCATGTTTGAAAGTTTCTACTTTATCTGTGCCACACGGACAAACACGCTCGGCCATTGGCACTTTTTTTACAGCAGCCCTCTATGACTGCCAAAGGAAAAGTGTTACATCGGGCCACAGAAAAGGCTCTTCAATGGGATGGGATTACCAGATCCAATAGATGGGGGGCTGGGGAAACGACATATCTCTTTTGGAGAGGAGCACGAAATCTCAAAACCTTGGCAATATCATTCTGTCTCTCTGTGTCTACTATTCTCTGCTTGACTCCGGCCCTTGCTTGGTTTAGGGCCTGTTACAATTGTAAATATCACTCCTTGCATTTTCATTATTTGGAATGTTACAAAACAAAAGCAGGTTAAGTGTCCTTAAAAAGATACACCTGGTACCAAAAGCATCTAGCCAAGAGCAAACCGGTGGAAGCCGATCTGATGGAGGTTGCTTTGGTATCTCACCTCCCCAGGGCTTTTTTTGTAGCAGGAGCTCCTTTGCATATTAGGCCACACACCCCTGATGTAGCCAATCCTCCAAGAGCTTGCAGGGCTCTTCTTACAGGGCCTACTGTAGGCTCCAGGAGAATTGGCTACATCAGGGACGTGTGGCCTAATAGGCAAAGGAGCTCCTGCTACAAAAGAAGCCCTGCACCTCCCTCTGATGCTATTAAGGGACCATTCAGGGATAGGAGGAGTCAAATGGGACTGGATCCCTGATAGGTTGGTAACAGGGGCACAGGGCTCCCACGGGGTGCAGCCAGGTCCATGCTTGCTAGCGATAGCTGCTCTGTAATAGTGAGGAGACCAAGGCTTTTTCTGTAGAAAAAGCCCAGCAGGAACTCATTTGCATATTAGGCCACACACCCCGATGTCACCATTGCCTCACACAGGGCTTTTTTTGTAGAAAAAGCACAGCAGGGACTCGTTTGCATATTAGGCCACACCCCCTGGTACCAAGCCAGCCGGGACTGTGTTCCTGTGCGTTCCTATTAAAAAATAGCCCTGGAGGAGACTAAGACTAGCTGGCTTTAGGCTGGTCAATGGACGGGACTTTTCTTTCTCATCTCTCCCTCTGACGCAGTCAGGTGAACTTGAACGGCCGCAGATCTCAGTTGCTCAAGAAGTCCCTTTTTTGATGCCGGAGAAGTCGCAGAGCAGTGGATTTCAAACTACGTTTTGTTTTGAAGCTCACTGGGTGAACTCGGCATACGCACTGAGGGGAAAGTGTACAGTGTGTTTCGTGGACTTGGTGCTTGGGGGGTGGGCAACAGTGGGAGGGCTTCTAGTGTCCTAGCCCCACTGATGGACCTCCTGATGGCACCAGGGGTTTTTTGGCCACTGTGTGACACAGAGTGTTAGACTGGATGGGTCACTGGCCTGATCCAACAGGGCTTCTCATGTTCTTGTCTGAGGCAGTGATGCTCTGTATTCTTGATGCTGGGGGGGGCACAGTGGAAGGGCTTCTAGTGTCCTGGCCCCACTGATGGACTGCCTGATGGCACTAGGGGGTTTTTGGCCACTGTGCGACACAAAGTGTTCAACTGGATGGGCCACTGGCCTGATCCAACATGGCTTCTCTGATGTTCTTACTCTCTCCACAACAGACACCCTGTGAAGTAAGTGGGGCTGAGAGAGCTCTGACAAAAACAGCTCTTGAGAGAACAGCTCTTACAGTTATGACCAGTACTCCCTCTAAGCTGTGGAGTCTTGTGAGCAAAAATTCTACTTTGTGAGCTACTGGCATTAAAGTTGCGAGCCACTGCACAAAGTAGTTTGCTCTGGGACCACTTCCCTGAGCTAAGACAAAAATGTGTGAGCCAGAGGCTAAAAAACTGTGAGCTAGCTCACACTAACTCAGCTTGGAGGGAACACTGGTTATGACTGACCCAAGGTCACTCCAGCAGTTGCATGCGGAGGAGTGGGGAATCAAACCCGGTTCTCCCAGATAAGAGTCTTAGAACGTAAGAGAAGCCATTTTAGATCAGGCCAGAGTGTCCAACACTCTGTGTCACACAGAGGCCAAAAAAAAATTATATACACACACACACACACACTGTGGCTAATAGCCACTGATGGACCTCTGCTCCATATTTTTATCTAACCCCCTCTTGAAGGTGGCTATGCTTGTGGCCGCCACCACCTCCTGTGGCAGTGAATTCCACATGTTAATCACCTTTTGGGTGAAGGACTTCCTTTTATCGATTTTAACCTGATTGCTCAAAAATTTCATCGAATGCCCACGAGTTATTGTATTGTGAGAAAGGGAGAAAAGTACTTCTTTCTCTACTTTCTCCATACCATGCATTATCTTGTAAACCTCTATCATGCCACCCCGCAGTCGACGTTTCTCCAAGCTAAAGAGCCCCAAGCGTTTCAACCTTTCTTCATAGGGAAAGTGTTCCAGCCCTTTAATCATTCCAGTTGCCCTTTTCTGGACTTTCTCCAATGCTATAATATCCTTTTTGAGGTGCGGCGACCAGAACTGCACACAGTACTCCAAATGAGACCGCACCATCGATTTATACAGGGGCATTATGATACTGGCTGATTTGTTTTCAATTCCCTTCCTAATAATTCCCAGCATGGCGTTGGCCTTTTTTATTGCAAACGCACACTGCCTTGACATTTTCAGTGAGTTATCTACCACGACCCCAAGATCTTTCTCTTGGTCAGTCTCTGCCAGTTCACACCCCATCAACTTGTATTTGTAGCTGGGATTCTTGGCCCCAATGTGCATTACTTTGCACTTGGCCACATTGAACCGCATCTGCCACGTTGACGCCCACTCACCCAGCCTCAACAGATCCCTTTGGAGTGCCTCACAATCCTCTCTGGTTCTCACCACCCTGAACAATTTAGTGTCATCCGCAAACTTGGCCACTTCACTGCTCACTCCCAACTCCAAATCATTTATGAACAAGTTAAAGAGCATGGGACCCAGTACCGAGCCCTGCGGCACCCCACTGCTTACCGTCCTCCGTTGCAAAGACTGCCCATTTATACTCTGCTTCCTATTACTCAGCCAGTTTTTGATCCACAAGAGGACCTGTCCTTTTACTCCATGACTCTCAAGCTTTCTAAGGAGCCTTTGATGAGGAACTTTATCAAAAGCTTTCTGGAAGTCAAGGTAAACAACATCTATCGGGTCTCCTTTGTCCACATGTTTGTTCTTAACCGCTTAACCACTACACCGAACTGGCTCTCAACTACTGGGCATGTAGAAGGCCCCAGGTTCAATTCGTGGCTTCTCCAGTTAAGAAGATCTAACAGTGGGTGATGTGGAAGACCCTGGAGAATGGTGGCCAGTTCAAGCAGACACCACCGGCTTGGATGGACCAAGTGTCTGGTTCAGTAGAGGGCGGACCCACGCTTTCACATACCTGGGGGCCACCGATGACAAACCGGCCACTGGGCTGCAGGTGGTAAACGGTGTCCTCGTCCAAATATTGGGCCGGAACCACAGCCTTGATGACCCGCTCCCTCAGGGCCTTGCGCATGGCCTCCAGGGAGACTGTTTCGTCGTGCTGCACAGAGATCACAATGGTATGGACGCGCATAGGGATGACCGTGCCGTCTTTCTGGAGATACTGGACTGTGACCTGAGGACGGACAGAAAAAAACGTTGTGTGATCACAGGATGAGGAGGTAGGCCATTTATCACACCATCTTCCAAAAGACTCGACTTCAACCAGAAAAATATCCATGTTTTGTGGCCAGAATGGTTTATATGTTTGGGCTTAAAAACCGAAGGACAATTATAATTATAATTCAAGAAGCATTTAAAGGTAGATGCTGAAAGGGTGCATGGTGTCCCAGGCAGCCTTGCTGCCCACCGCGAGAGGGAGGGGGAGGCAAATAGGGATTTGCCTAGGGAGCAGGGCAGTGGGGCGAGGGCTGATTTTGGCGCCCCTGCCCTGCCGGCACCCTAGTTTGCCTAGTGGGCAGGCCAGCTGCAGATGCTGATATGATATAATTTAGTACACATTAGAATCACAGAATCAGAATTGGAAGGCACCTCCAGGTTCATCTAGTCCCCCTGCACAATGCAGGAAACTCACAAATCCCTCCTCCTAAATTCACAGGATCTTCGTTGCTGTCAGATGGCCATCTAGCCTCTGTTGAAAAACCTCCAAGGAAGGCGAGCCCACCACCTCCCGAGGAAGCCTGTTCCACTGAGGAACCACTCTAACGGTCAGGAAGTTCTTCCTAACATTGAGCCGGAAACTCTCAACCCATTGGTTCTGGTCCTACCTTCCGGGGCCACAGAAAACAATTCCACACCATCCTCTATGTGACAGCCCTTCAAGTACTTGAAGATGCTGATCACATCACCCCTCAGCCGCCTCCTCTCCAGGCTAAATTCTGGCAATGTCAGGAGTGTGTGGCATATGCAAATGAGCTCTGGGACCTCTTTTTCTATGACGTGACCACTGTTCAAGGGTATCTTTGTCCAACAGATATCCAGTCGATTGACCATGGTTTCTATCCCACTCCACACGGAGCTCTGATTTCTCCCACCTACCGCTTACTCCTTCCTCCCTCCCCCCCCCCCCAATTAGGGCCCAGCCGCCAACTGACCTGGGTTTTGGAGTCAGGTCTGAGCCATGGGAGTTCACCACTGCGCCTCAGCTCGGCCAGTTTGGCATTCAGTTTGTGAGCCAGCACGATGGTCAGCGGCATGCATTCCTCCGTCTCGTCCGTCGCGTAGCCAAACATCAGACCCTGCAGCAGGAAAGGAAGGATCAACATTCATGGGCCAGGGCCTTCTCGGTGGCAGCACCGATGCTTATTTATTATTTATTTATTCCTTTAGATTTTTACCCTGCCCTCTCCGCAAGCGGACTCAGGGCGGCTAACAACTTATTCAACATACACAATCAGAATTTCAAAACAATAAAATACCATTAAAACATTTTAAAACATTTTACGGAGCTGTTTATGGGGAAGGCAACGGCAAGCCACCCCGTAAAAGTCTGCCATGAAAACGTTGTGAAAGCAACGTTACCCTGGAAACGGCTGGTGCTTGCACAGGGGACCTTTCCTTTCAGTTACAATATAGGCGGGATCTTCCTTTTCTAACAGTGATCCCATAATGATCGCAATTCCTCAGCAATGTAGGGTGGCAGTCCTCTCCTGGTTCAGTTGTTAAAGGCCTGTCGAAATAACTCAGGCCCTGCAAAACTGAGAGAGATCCCGCAGGGCCCTTACGGCCTCTGGGAGGGCATTCCACTTTTCTGGTGCTCCCACTGAGAAGGCCCTGGTTCGTGTAGAACACAGCCTGGCCTCCCTTGGTCCGGGGATAGACAATAGATGCGTCCCTGAACGCAGTGCTCTCTGGGGAACATGTGGAGAAAGGCGGTCCCACGGATAGGCAGGCCCCCGATCATATAGGGCTTTGGTTTGACTGTTAGCCAACTAGAGTTCACTTGCGGAGTGGGCGGCATATAAACCCAAGGCAAATAAATCAATACATACATACATAAATGGCAACCAAACAAAGAGGCTTCACTGTTTTTCATTCTCTTCCACAGGCACAGATGGTTTTAAAAGGGGGTTAGACATATTGATCAGGGCTTTTCTTGTAGCAGGAACTCCTTTGCATATTAGGCCACACCCACTGATGTAGCCAATCCTCCAAGAGCTTACAGGACTCTTAGTACAGGGCTTACTGTAAGCTCCAGGAAGATTGGCTACATCAGGGGTGGGTGACCTAATATGATGATGATGATATTGGATTTATATCCCGCTTTCCACTATGAATCTCAGAGTGGCTCACAATCTCCTTTATCTTCCTCCCCGCACAACAGACACCCTGTGAGGTGGATGGGGCTGAGAGGGCTCTCACAGCAGCTGCCCTTTCAAGGATAACCTCTGCCAGAGCTATGGCTGACCCAAGGCCATGCTAGCAGGCGCAAGTGGAGGAGTGAGGACTCAAACCCGGTTCTCCCAGAAAAGAGTCCACACACTTAACCACTACACCAAACTGGCTCTCAAAGGAATTCTTGCTAAATATGCAAAGGAATTCCTGCTTAAAAAGCCCTAATATTGATGGAGGAAAGATCCATCTATCAGTGGCTACTAGCTTTGGTGACTACAGAGAACCTTCACGTTCAGAAGTGGTAATCCTCTGAATCCCAGAGCCAAGAAGCAACGTCAGGGGGAAGGTCTTGACCTCTAGTCCCTGTTGTTGGCTTTCTAGAGGAGGAGGAAGAAGAGATTGGATTTATAGCTTGCCCTTCACTACCCGAAGGAGAGCAGCTTACAATCTCTTTTCCCTTCCCCTCCCCACAACAGAGATCCTGTAAGGCAGGTGGGGCTGAGAGAGCTCGGACAGAAACTGCTCTTGAACAGAACAGCTCTGAGAGAGTTATGACAGACCCAAGGTCACTCCAACAGTTGCATGTAGAAGTGTGGGGAATCAAACCCAGTTCTCCCAGCCCATGCGCTTAACCACTACACCAAGCTGGCTCTAGAGAACTGGTTGGCCACTGTGTGAGACAGGACGTTGGCCTAGCTGGACCACTGGCCTGATCCAGCAGGGCTCCTCTTATCAGGGGTAGGCCATGATCTCTATGCCCTGTTGTTGGACCTCCAGAGGCACTAGCTGGGCACTGTGTGAGACAGGATGTTGGATGAGGGCCCACTGGTCAGACACAGCAAGGCTCTTCTTATGCTCTTACGTGTGGCAGCCTGGTGGTGGGTAAAAAGGGGAAGGGGGTGCTAGGAACTATCTACCCGGGTCTCCTCAAAACCTGAAACCCATCCTAACCACAGCCCTTCACATCTTGCACATGTACCTTTTCTGCATCTGTCTTGACAATTCTGTATCTGTGCACATGGGGAATAGCTCTATTATTCTACTACCTGATCCAGTAACTGTTGCTTATTTGTTTAGGGCTGAAAAGCTCAATGCAATGGAAATCAGGCCTTAAATTCAGCAGGAGCTCACAGGAGCACAGCTCCTGTACCTTTCTGAGAGTTCCCCCTCTTCCTCCCCACCTGCCTTGTCCATTGAATAGGAGGTGCAGCCGCATAACAAACCCTGGATTAGGAGAGCGGGCAGCCAGCCAGCCACCAGGGGCTTTGCCACGCCCCCAGGAGTCCTCATTAACCCCTGGAGAAGCCCACACCACCCTTTCTCCAATTCTTATGTGATTTTGAGTGGTTGGTGTCTTGCTGGCCTTTTGTGGTGGCCAAGGAGAGCCTCAGGCGAACGAGGCCTGCTTGGGCTGACTGGATCTCTAGCCCACCCAAGCAGGCCTTGCTTGCCTGGGGTTCTCCTTTCCTGCATCGGGTTGCTATTGGCTGGGAGGCGGTGGCATATGCTAATGAGTTATGCTAATGAACTCCACCACCTATTTTTCTACAAAACGGCCCCTTGATGGAGACAGAATATATTTGACATTCTAGAGCTATCAATCTCAATTATTGGTGAGGGGTTTTTTTTTGGGGGGGGGGGGGGTTTACCTGGTCCCCAGCACCCACTTCTTCTTCTGCCCTGTGCAGATGTACACCCTGCGCGATGTCGGGGGACTGTTGTTCCAACGCCACGAGAACATTGCAGGTCTTGTAGTCGAACCCTGTGGAATGGAGTTCCAAAATATGAATGGCTTTCAGGTTCACAGGCTCAGCCTAACCCACCTATCTGGATCGCTGGGAAGGTAAAATGGAGGGAGTCACATCCACTCCCCCCTGAATCCTTTGGAGCAAGGAGAGGATTTTAAAAAGTATGAGAATCAGGGCTCCCTTTTGTAGAATATATCTTCAATCAGGAAATTTCTCCCTATAATTCTTATCACATGTCTTTGCTTTGCTTTTAACACAAGATCCTTAATGTTCTCTTTTTCCCTCTTGCACAAATTTTTTTTTATACTATGAAGATTATGATGATATTGGATTTATATCCCACCCTCCACTCCGAAGAGTCTCAGAGCGGCTCACAATCTCCTTTACCTTCCTTCCCCACAACAGACACCCTATGAGGTGGGTGGGGCTGGAGAGGGCTCTCCCAGCAGCTGCCCTTTCAAGGACAACCTCTGCCAGAGCTATGGCTGACCCAAGGCCATTCCAGCAGGTGCAAGTGGAGGAGTGGGGAATCAAACCCGGTTCTCCCAGATAAGAGTCTACACACTTAACCACTACACCAAACTGGCTCTCTATAACACAGGAGTGGAACTCTTTATTAAATTCTTTATTCTATTCTCATGCATTTCTTCATTTAATTCTTAGTTTAACAGGCATTTAATTTATACCTAGTATTTTTTCATGAATGCTCAATTTGCATTATTAGTTGTTCATAATTATTGGCAAAGCTGCAGTATTGCAGTCGGAGCCCTCTGCTCAATGTCAGACCCAGAGCCAAGGCTTGTACTTTGGTAGGATCCATTCCCAGGCCCCCCATGGAAATGCGGTATCCCAAAAAGTCGAGCTCTGTCTTGTGGAACTCACATTTGGACAGTTTGGCAAATAATTTGTGCTCGTACAGTGTTTGCAGCACCTCACTTGCCAACTGGATGTGTGAGGGCAGGTCTTGCGAGTATATCAAAACCTCATCCAGGTAACAGACCGTGCCCTTATATAGGTATTGATGCAATACTTCATTGATTAAGTTCATGAATGCCCCTGGCGCCCCCTTAAGGACGAATGGCATGACCAAGTACTCGTATTGGCCCGGGGTGTGCTGAAGGCTGTTTTCCACTCATCCCCCTCCTTGATGTGCACCCGGAAGTAAGCATCTCTGAGGTCAAGTTTAGTGAAGACTTTCCCTTGGGACACCTCTCCTAAGAGGTCCCGTATGAAGGGGAGGGGTACGCATTACTCATGGAAATCGCATTCAAGCCGCGGAAGTCAGTGCAAAGCCGTCTCTCCATCTATTAGCCTGCCCCCCTTGTGGCTCTTGAACATATGATGTTTATTCTATGTGGCTGTTCCGTTAAGCAAGTTTGGCCTCCCCTGGTATAGGGCCTATTGTAAGCTCCAGGAGGACAGGCTACATCAGGGGTGTGTGGCCTAATATGCAAAGGAGTTCCTGCTACAAAAAAAAAGCCCTGATTAGAATGACTGTTTGAATTTAGGGTTTAGACCGATTAGAATGACTGTGAGTTTAGGGGGAGGTGTTTGTGGGTTTCCTGCATTGTGCAGGGGGTTGGACTAGATGACCCTAGAGGCCCCTTCCAACTCTATGATTCTATGACACAAAGGGGAAACTGAGCGGGGAGACCAGAGGAAAAAGAGGAGACCAGAAGATCCAGAGAAGGCCATAGGCCAAGATGGCTTTTAAAAAGAACGAGACAGATTCATGGAGGACGTCTATCAGAGGCTACTAGCCATGATAAATATAAGGGAACCTCCATTTTCAGAGGCGGTCAGCCTCTGAATCCCACAGGCAACCTCAGGGGAAGGCTTCGGCCTCTGTGCGCTGTTGTCGGACCTCCAGAGGAACTGGTTGGCCACTGTGCGAAACAGGATGCTGGACTAAACGGACCACTGATCTGATCCAGCAGGGCTCTTCTTGTGCTCCTAAATGTTTATCAGCCCTTTCTGCCATATTCTCAATCAAAATGCCACCACCAATTCCAAACGCACAGACTGTGGTTTTTCCTAACCCAGGGTTGGGAAAAACCACAGTATCTGCGTTTGGAATAGGTGGTGGTATTTTGATTGGGAAAACAGCAGGGGGCGACACACTGTCCCCAACCACTATTTCACACAAACTCAAAATCTCTCCCTGCCCCCTTGTTCAGTATTTGGGAAGGGAAATAGTCAGAAATCTACCATGCATCTCCCATATCATGAATAGTCTGTGTTTTGTTTCTGCACCTGAAAAGCTATGTGATGAGGAAGCAAGGCAACAAGAACTCTTGGGGTTGCTGTGTTCCTGACGCGGATCAGGACCTCATGGAAATTTTTAAAGAACTACGAATGCTTTAAATATGGTGTCAGTGGCCAGGGGATGATGGGCGGCCTCCGTCACCTGTATTTTGGCCCTGACCTTAGACCAGGCCTCATTTTGGGCAGGAGCTCACAGGAACAGAGTTCTGGGACCTCTACATTTTATTGTGCTCTTTCTTTCTTACCCCCCCCCACACACACACACAAATCCTTGCTTCTAGGCTCCACTGTTCAAACCCCCCGTGAGAATTTTGCTGAACTCTAAGATTTGACAAACTTTCTCATATTCCCCCCCCACACAAAAAAAAATGGGAAAATAACCAAAACATATAAAGAAGACAGATGGAAATCTTCGTCATGCCACTGCGGCCACATAGGAGAAAGTACTTTAAAAAGTATGAGAGTAAGGTTTTACTATGACAATTCTAATTCAAGAAGCCTTTTAAGGTGGATGCTGAGATGATATAATTTAGTCCACCTTCCGATGATGTCAGGGGTGTGTGGCATATGCAAATGAGTTAGGCTAATGAGTTCCGGCACCTCTTTTTCTATGAATTGGCCCCTGCCTAAAACTGCATATCCTGTTAGAAACAACGCATATCCTGTTAGAAACAACTGCATATCCTGTCAGAAACAACGCATTTATTTTCCCTTCTGTAACATTTAGGGCAGGAGTGGCCAAACTTGCTTAATGCAAGAGCCACATAGAATAAACGTCATGTTTGAGAGCAGGAAGGAAGGAAGGAAGGAAGGAAGGAAGGAAGGAAGGAAGGAAGGAAGGAAGGAAGGAAGGAAGGAAGGAAGGAAGGAAGGAAGATGCAGAGGAGAGAGGTAGAAAGAAAGCAACTTTAACTTTGAACACATTCGCCAAACCACCAGCTGGCCTGACTTGGAGAAGTGATTTAAAGAGGCAAATGTCTTCTCCATGCCTGCTGACGGGGAGGTGGGGGCTTCAAGAGCAACACAATATGTGCGAAAGAGCCATAGCGTGGCCACCTCTGATTAAGGGCGAATTCCTCATGTGCTGACATCACAACCTTGTTCCCCTGATTTCGCCCCAAGGCTGGTTGCAGGGCCCAGCAGTTTCCCTGGAGAAATACAGCTGCTTTAGAGGGTGGCGTCTATGGCGTTATATACTGCTGACGTCCCTCCCCTCTCCAAACCCCGCCTTTCCGAAGCTCCGCCCCCCTCCAAACTTCCAGGTATTTCTCAGCCCACAACTGGCGCTCTGAAGAGGCACCATGCTGAAACTGGCATCCTTTCGTTTCCCCCCACACACACACACCTTTTGCGGAATCATCGTAACCGATGTGGCGAATCGTGTCTCGTACAACCCGCTGGTAATCCACCACAGCTCGGGAGGTGATCTCTCCGCAGAGTAGCACCATTCCTGTTTTGCACACGGTCTCTGAAAGAAAAGAGGAGGGGAAACTGTATTAGGCAGGCGGAAAAATTCCTCTAGAAATAAATACATTCTGTGCTCCTGGATACTGGTCCCTCACAAATGCTACAGTTTGGTGTGAGAGCCAATTTGGTGCAGCGGGAACCGGAGGCTTGGCTGCCCCAGGCAGTACAAACAATTGTGTGTGTGTAGTAGTTAGGAGTATCAGACTAGGATCTGGGAGACTCCAGTTCGAATCCCCCCTCACATCATCGATGCACACTGGAGGATGTTGGACCAGTGACATTCTCTCAGCCTAACCTACCTCACAAGGTCATTGCGATAAGCACACCCAATGCATTCATTTTCAAAACGAAGCAAAGGACCCCTGATGGCTTTTCGGGTTTGGCCCGTGGTGGCTCCCTTTGAGTCCTATGGAACGGTGCAAATCAGTGCCCTGAGACCCCTTGCAAGGATAAAAAGGTTTTGCTAGGAAACCCAGATGGCAGAATAGCTCTCCCATGAGGTGAAAAGGGGTGGATCAACATCTGGAGCAGAGGTTCATCAGTGGCTATTAGCCACAGGGTATTGATGGAAAAGAGCCCCGTGGCGCAGAGTGGTAAAGCTGCAGCAGTGCAGTCAAACTCTCTGCTCGTGACCTGAGTTCGATCCCGGCGGAAGCTGGGTTCAGGTAGCCGGCTCGAGGTTGACTCAGCCTTCCATCCTTCCGAGGTCAGTAAAATGAGTCCCCAGCTTGCTGGGGGGGAAAGCGTAGATGACTGGGGAAGGCAATGGCAAACCACCCCGTGAAAAGTCTGCCGTGAAAACGTGAAAGCAACGTCACCCCACTGAGAAACGACTGGTGCTTGCACAGGGGACTACCTTTAGCTTTTTACTGATGGAACTCTCTGGGGCAGTGATGCTCTGTATTCTCGGTGCTTGGGGTGGGGGGGGGGGAGTGGGAGGACTTCTAGTGTCCTGGCCCCACTGATGGACCTCCTTATGGCACCTGGGGTTTTTTATGGCCACTGTGTGACACAGAGCGTTAGACCACTGGCCTGAGCCAACCTGGCTTCTCTTATGTTCTCAGGTGGACTTCTTACCACAAGCCACCTTGGCGTTTGGATCTTGGCTCAGATGGGCGTCCAGCACCGCATCGCTGATCTGGTCGCATATCTTGTCTGAAAGAGAAACGAAGAGCCGAGCGTCAGGAAGCAATGTTAGCGCAGGGCACAAAACCATCCGGTGTCCTGTTACGTCGTTACCCCAGGCAGAGTTGGTGGTGGAAAGGGGCATCAGCTCCCAGTCAACTTATGGTGACCTCAAAAGATTTTCAAGGCAAGGGACAAAGAGATACCATTCCTGGCCTCTGCATTACAACACCGGACACTTCTGGTTGTCTCCCATCCAAGTACTAACTGATGGATGCCTTCCATATCCCTGATCCACCCCTCCCCACCCAGTATCCCTGTGGTTGCTAGGTTGGGGTTTGCAGCTCTACCCAGAGAGCCAGTTTGGTGTAGCGGTTAAGTGTGCGGACTGTTATCTGGGAGAACCAGGTTTGATTCCCCACTCCTCCGCTTGCACCTGCTGGAATGGCCTTGGGTCAGCCAGAGCTCTGGCAGAAGTTGCCCTTGAAAGGGCAGCTGCTGGGAGAGCCCTCTCAGCCCCACCCACCTCACAGGGTGTCTGTTGTGGGGGGAGGAGATAAAGAAGACTGTAGGCCACTCTGAGTCTCTTATTCTGGGAGAAGGGCGGGGTATAAATCAGCATTCTTCTTCTTCTTAACCATGAATCCCCATGGGTTTGGCTTTATGTGGGAGATGATAGCCGACTCCCTCTGCCTCTCAGGCCCGCACTGTCAGTAACTGCCAAATGACCTGACGCATGGCTTTCGTCACAAGGTCTCCAAAGGAAGAGTAAGTTTAAAAGTGGGCACCAGTCCAGAAAGTTTGAGAACCACCACCTCAAAAGCACTAAGACATTCCAGGGTTGTGATCCTGTATCCTGTCTTCCTGGTTTGCAGCGGTGAAGTCTCCAGCCAAAAGGAGTGCAGCTTTTCCTTTATTTATTTTTATTTCATTGACCTTAAATTCCTATCCCGCCCTCTCCGCAAGTGGACTCAGGGCGGCTCACAGTCCATTTAGATATTTGCATTTACCATTTAAAAACCAATCAAATACAATTACAATTAAAACATTCTAAAAAAACATTCTATGGCGCTGTCCTCAATATAGGCGGGTTCTTCTCCTGATGGTGATCAAATAGTAATCCTAGCTCTTTAGAGATGTGGGGCGGCAGTCTCCTCCCGGGCCAGATGTTAAATGTCTGTTGCAACAGTTATGTCTTGCAGAACTTTATCATCAGCCTTTGAACTAGAGTTGCCAATCCCCAGGTAGGGGAGCAGCTACGAAGCACTATGGCATCCGCAATAAACCAGCCTCAAATATGAAAAAACATAGATTTCTAAATATATAGTATAAAGAACTTATACAAAAGTGCAATACATATCACAAAAGTCCAATATATAATTATACAAAAGTGCAATATATAAGTTCTTTATGCTATATTTCTAAATCTACGATTTTTTTTCATATTTCTCTTTTCCACGTTACTCTGTTGGTTGCTGAATCCCCAGGTGGGGGCAGGGGATCCCCCGTTTGGAGGCCCTCCCCCCACTTCAGGGTCATCAGAAAGGGGGGGAGGGAAATGTCTACTGGGAACTCGGTTATTCCCCACGGAGAACGATTCCCATAGGGTATAATGGAGAATTGATCTGTGGGTATCTGGGGCTCGGGGCGGGGGGCTGTGAGGTAGCGGCACCAAATTTGCAGCATAGCCTCTGATGCCTCACCTCAAAACACCCTCCACGTTTTAAAACGATTGGACCAGGGGGTCCAATTCCGTGAACTCCAAAAGAAGATGCCCCTATCCTTCATTATTTCCAATGGAGGAAAGGCATTTAAAAGATAAGCAGTCCCTTTAAATGTGATGGCCAGAACTCCCTTCAGAGTTCAATTATGCTTGTTCCAACCTTGCTCATGGCTCCACCCCCAATGTCTCCCGGCCCCACCCCCAAAGTCCCCAGGATCCGTCCCCAGATATTTCTTCAATTGGACTTGGCAACCCTACTTTGCACATATGGCATATAGACGACAACTGCACAGGGGTGTATTTTTAGATCCTTGGAAGCAATGTTCCCTCTATGTTGCAGAGTCTTTGTGACCAGAGAACACCAGATATCTCCCTTACACAATGAAAACACTGTACTTAGTAACACAAACACGTGAAAAAACTCAAAACACTAGCAATGCTCGTGGGGAAAAGTCAAAATGTTATAACACACACACTGTCGCCAATAATTACATTAACCTGAAAAACGAAAAACAAACCACCAAGTTCCAATACAATTCCAGGCTTCCAAGGGGTATGCAAAGAACGTTCCATACTCAAGAGTAGTATGAATGTAAATTCTCCAAATGCGCGTAAAGTAGGTTCTCAACAGAATTTCGATCGCTATACTTCCCATTTCAATAAATATCTTTATCAAGAGATGTGCCTTTAAGCAAGCCTTTACACTGAGGCCTTCAAAAGCTATATATCAAATTCACAATATTTATTTTCTTATCTCTGGAGCCTTAAAGCCTCTGTAACTGGGCCAGTTTGGTGTAGTGGTTAAGCGCGCGGACTCTTATCTGGGAGAACCGGGTTCGATTCCCCACTCCTCCACTTCCAGCCGCTGGAATGGCCTTGGGTTAGCCCTAGCTCTCGCAGGAGTTGCCCTTGAAAGGGCAGCTGCTGTGAGAGAAGAAGAAGATATTGGATTTATATCCCGCCCTCCACTCCGAAGAGTCTCAGAGCGGCTCACAATCTCCTTTACCTTCCTCCCCCACAACAGACCCCCCTGTGAGGTAGATGAAGATACTGGATTTATATCCCGCCCTCCACTCCGAAGAGTCTCAGAACGGCTCACAATCTCCTTTACCTTCCCCCCCACAACAGACACCCTGTGAGGTGGGTGGGGCTGGAGAGGGCTCTCCCAGCAGCTGCCCTTTCAAGGACAACCCCTGCCAGAGCTATGGCAGACCCAAGGCCATTCCAGCAGGTGCAAGTGGAGGAGTGGGGAATCAAACCCGGTTCTCCCAGATAAGAGTCCGCACACTTAACCACTACACCAAACTGGCCCCACCCACCTTACAAGGTGTCTGTTGTGGGGGGAGAAGATCTAGGAGATTGGAAGCCGCTCTGAGTCTCTGATTCAGAGAGAAGGGCGGGGTATAAATCTGCAGTCTTCTTCTTCTGTTGTGGGGGGAGAAGATACAGGAGATTGGAAGCCGCTCTGAGTCTCTGATTCAGAGAGAAGGGCGGGGTATAAATCTGCACTCTTCGTCATTCACGACTCAGTACGACTCAGTGGAACGTACCTCCTGCTGGGCTAGTAGCTTCTTTTTCTGGAGCCAAGACAAAAATAAGTGAGCCACAGGCTAAAAAACAGAAACTCAGCTTAGAGGGAACACGGCTTGGAAGACTTTTATCGATGCTTGTCAGCAGACCAGCCAGCACTGTGGTTATGTTTGTCATTTCTTTTCTGTTTGGGGATTGCAATTAATTTTTAATTTATTTTTTTTTTTTAAAGAAAGGAATGCAAGCTAGACCGTGGGAGTGGGGGCCTGACTGAAAATGCGTCAGTCATGGGAGCCCGCTTGCACTGCAGACCTGAGGAGATCAGTTCCTTTTCCACTTCCTTAGCCTAGAGTTACCAAGTCCAATTCAAGAAGTATCTGGAGACTTTGGGGGTGGAGCCAGGAGACTTTGGGGGTGGAGCCAGGAGACTTTGGGGGTGGAGCCAGGAGACTTTGGGGGTGGAGCCAGGAAACTTTGGGGGTGGAGCCAGAAAACTTTGGGGTGGAGCCAGGAGACTTTGGGGTGGAGCCAGGAGACTTTGGGGGGTGGAGCCAGGAGACTTTGGGGGTGGAGCCAGGACCAAGGTTGTGACAAGCAGAACTGAACTCCCAAGGGAGTTCTGGCCATCACATTTAAAGGGACCGCACACCTTTTAAATTCCTTCCCTCCGCTGAAAATAATGAAGGATAAGGGCACCTCATAGAATTGGACCCCTTGGTCCAATCCTTTTGAAACTTGGAGGGTGTTTTGAGAAGAGACATTGGATGCTGTGCTGCAAATTTGGTGCCTCTACCTCGAAACACAGCCCCACCCCCCAAGCTCCAGATATCTACAAAAATTTCTCCATTATATCCTACGGGAATCGGTCTCCATAGGGAATAATGGAGTGCCCAGCAGACATTTCCCTCTCCCCCCCCCCCGCTTTCTGATGACCCTGAAGCAGGGGGAAGGCCTCCAAATCGGGGGATCCCCTGCCCCCGCCTGAGGATTGAGCAACCAAAAAAGAGCAACGCGGATAACGGAACAGGAAAAGGTACAACCCTCTGCAAAAACCAGCCTCCAGGGTAAAGAACAAATTAAACAGATTTTACAAAAGTATATAGCATAAGTAAATTCACAATGAATGCAAGCAAGGAACGCCCACATCCACACCCTCTCAAATTGCAAACATGCCCATGTACTCCGTATCAAAAGGGTGCAGGTGACTGTTCCACCGGTAGTGTTCCCGGTGCCTAGCTGTACCGAAAATATCTTCTGGCGCTTCGGTCTCTGTGGAGAACAATCCCAGTGGAACAGTCACCTGCACCCTTTTGATAAGGAGTATATGGATATTTTTGCAATTTGAGAGACTTGGGGTGTGGATGTGGATGCTCCTTGCTTGTATTCAATGTGAATTTACTTATAATGCTTTATACTTTTGTAAAATCTGTTTAATTTGTTCTTTATTCTGGAGGCTGGTTTTCGCAGAGGTTTGTATCTTTTCCTGCCCCATCTGGGGATTGGTAACCCTACCTTTGCCTGTATAGCGAAACCTCTCCTCCAGGCTGAAGTGACTATTTTATTTCTAGCCAAGCAGCTGAAGACTTGCCTTTGCTAACCCCCGTTTCTCGGGACCTCTTTTCCTTCACAAATGAAAACTTAAACCACGGGCTGGGAGGATCTTTGAAATGCCAGCCATTCACAGAGTACGGAGGGTCTGGCTCCTTTTCCTAGCATCTGATCCCCGCCAAATACACGCGCATTCCCCCGTACGTTGTGGACAGTGTCACTTGAGACGATTGGCCAATATTAACTCGCTGACCGGGGACATCTCAGAAACCTGACTCTACGGTCAGAAATAGGAAATGCTCCCCTACGCTTGCCCGTACCTAGGCTGCTGTCTCCCACCTGCTAGATACGTGACAACTTCATCCCTCTGTTAAACGCTTCTTGTAGAATTCTCCCCATTCCTTGATAGGCTGTGTCCCTGTGGGCTGAAGGAAACCAAAGGAACAGACCATGTACTTTTATCCTGCAGATTCTACTGTGATTTACGTGCATCTTATCTGGATCCTATATTGCAATCCCTGGAGGGAAAATCTGATGAAAGCAAGATAGTAAGCTTACTAGCCTCAAATAAGGCTGAAACCATCGAAGTGGTGGCAAACTTCCTTTACTGTGCTTATAAGATGAGAATGTTTGTTTAACCACCTTTTCCCCCCCTGCTTCCTTGATGTGATACTGTTCTTATGCCAATAAAGGTTCTGTGACTGACTGAATCCTCCCCAGTGCCATGTCAGAGCCATTAAAGCCAAGGATAATTTCAGCCACGCGTGCCAAATGATCGTTAGCCAGGGGTCGTTTTGTAGAAAAATAGGTAGTGGAGCTCATTAGCATAACTCATTAGCATATGCCCCCCCCCAGTCAAAAGCAACCCAATGCAAGAAAGGAGAGCCCCGGGCAAGTGAGGCCTGCTTGGGTTGGCTAAAGATCCATGTACGGGTCAAATGGCCATCAAGCCACCCATTGCCCAAAATCACATCAGAAGTGGAGAAAGGGTGGCGTGGGCTTCTCCAGGGGTTAATGAGGGCTGCTGGGGGCATGACAAAGCCCCTGGTGGCTGGCTGGCTGCCTGCTCTCCTAATCCAGGGATTGTTGTGCAGCTGTACCATGGACAAGGTAGGTGGGGAGGAAGAGGGGGAACCATCAAAAAGGTTCAGGAAATGTGCTCCTGCAGAATCTGAGGCCTACCGTTAGCTATTTCTGCCATGTATTGATCAGAAACCTGAAAGGTGCTGAGAACATTTAAATCTAGGGTCACCAGGCCCCCTGGTCCCACCTCCCTGTTGCCAATCAGCTGGCCGATGGGGGAGGACAACCCGCAAAAGAGGGGGAGCCATCAGATGTGCAGTGACGATCCTACATCACTGCCCACACATCCAGGACGTTGGGGCGATGCTCCGGTATTTGGACAAAAACTCTATGGTAGAAGCCAAATTTACCACAGAGGGGTTTTTTTCCTCAAATAACACCACCTCAGTGGGAGCTAGGCCTGAAAGAAAGGAGAAAGGGGGGCATTTAAGGGAAGGGGTTTTTTAAAGAAGGAACACACAGAGGAAATGTGGTAGGGTGGATTGGTAAGAGAGGGGACACAGGAGCTGGGAAGAGTCTGAAGGAGTAAAGTGAATGGTAACTGGCCGCATTTGTAGTTTGAGCAAGGGCATTTCTTTGTAACAGGAACTCCTTTGCATATTAGGCCACACACCCCTGATGTAGCCAATTCTCCTTACAGGAGGAGCTTACAGTAGGCCCTATATTAAGAGCCCTGTAAACTCTTGGAGGATTGGGGTGTGTGGCCTAATATGCAAGGGAGGTCCTGCTACAAAAAGAAAAGCCCTGGTTTGAGCAATACTATTCCGTTGCAGAGTCACTCCAGTCAATGTTTATTGAAACAAAATAGCTTAAAGCGGAGACATTATTTGGCCTTGGTCATTTTTGTTAAGCGGATCAAAATGTATGGAAATCTACAAGGCCTTTCTTTTGAAATGAAGATGGAGCACTGGAGGAGATAGTGATTTTAAGTGGATTTTTGTGCCATATTTTAAAGCGCACAGCAACTTGGTATTGCCATAGCCAATCGTGTGTGTGTGCAAGCCTTGGATTCAGCAGGAGCTCACAGGAGTGCAGCTCCTGAATCTTTTTGAGGGTTCCCCCTCCTCCTCCCCACCTACCTTGTTCATTGAATAGGAGGTGCAGTGCTGCTTCATAACAATCCCTGGATGAGCTCCACCACCTATTTTTCTACAAAGCGACCCCTGTGTGTGTGTCTGTGTGTGTCTGTGTGATACCAAACTGTCCCTTATGGGAACTAACTTGTCTGAACTAAAATGTTTACCCAGAACTGGTTTCGTGCTTTTCTTGACAGTTGCGTAACAGGGGCACACACGTGCCAGATGATTATACAAGCCCACCAACTTTGAACTGTCAAAGGTTTACATTACACGTTAGCTATTGGGAGGGGAGAACAAATTAACATAACCACAAAAATACAGATCGGGTTATTTCTCTTGCCACACAATTTGAGGTAGTAAAAATGGAGCCCAGCTCCAAGGGATGAAATCAAAGAGAGCTGAGTGCTTGGGGGCGGGGAGTGCAACAGGCTGTTGAGTTGTGCTTGGGGGGGGGGGGGGACAGGCTGTTGAGTTGTTTCACTGAAATCCAGAAGTCTTACAAAACAGAGTGACCCCAGAAATTCGTCTTGTTATAGCGGCTGCAGGGCCAGGTTAGGATCTGGGAGACAGGTTCTTTTGTTTTCTTTTCTTAATATATTTTTTATTATTTAATTAAACAAATATACAAATATATAAAGGTCAAGGTAATCCCCTGTGCAAGCACCAGTCGTTTCCGACTCTGGGGCGACGTTGCTTTCACAACGTTTTCATGGCAGACTTTTTACGGGATGGTTTGCCATTGCCTTCCCCAGTCACCTACACTTTCCCCCCAACAAGCTGGGGACTCATTTGACTGACCTTGGAAGGATGGAAGGCTGAGTCAACCTGGAGCCAGCTACCTGAACCCAGCTTCCGCCGGGATCGAACTCAGGTCGTGAGCAGAGAACTTGGACTGCAGTACTGCAGCTTTAACACTCTGCGCCACGGGGCTCTTCTACAAATATACAGGGATGCTATTTAGACACAATTTGAAGTATACCACCAGCTACTTCAAATAAGCTACAAAGTCCCAGTATTACTTAAAAATATAACATTTGTGTGTACAAATGATTATGTGGAACTATTTCATAACCTGTTAAATATTCTACTATATGAAATCAAACAGATGTGAATTGTGCTTCATATTTACCGGCAGAAAATAACGTCACAGTGCTAGAAAGCGTAGGCATAATAAACTTTTCCCATAGGCTCTGCTGCCACTCGACAATTGTTGGTTTAGTCTGTGTTATGGGAGACAGGTTCGAATCCCCACTCTGCCGTGGAAGCTCGCTGGCGACTTCGGTCTCTTGGCCTCGCCTACCTCGCAGGGTGCTTGTGGTGAGCGTCAACTGGGGGAGGGGAGAATGCTGCCACAAGCTGCTTTGGTATTCCAACAGGCAGAGAAATGTGTTCACTATTTCCATAAATAGAGTTGATTTCACTGGACTCAGACTGGAGTAACTGGAGAGGATTGTGCTGGAACTGGCCTTAAGCAGCGGTAGAATTCTAGCAGGAGCTCCTTTGCATATGAGGCCAGAGCCCGATGTAGCCCATCCTTCAAGAGCTTACAAGGCTCTTTTTGTAAGCTCTTGGAGGATTGGCTACATCAGGGGTGTGTGGCCTAATATGCAAAGCAGCTCCTGCTAGAATTCTACCCCTGGCCTTAAGTATATTCAAAGTGGCATTATTTGCGCTGGGACTTTATAAGGGGTACACACAAAATACTGGCTTTTCCCAATTTGGGTCCATTGGACTAAAAAAAAAATATCAGTACATCTGAAGCTGCCTTATACTGAATCAGACCATCGGTCCATCAAAGTCAGTACTGTCTTCTCAGACTGGCAGCAGCTCTCCAGGGTCCCAAGCTGAGATTTTTCACGCCTACTTGCCTGGACCCTTTTAGTTGGAGATGCCAGGGATTGAACCTGGGACCTTCTGCTTTCCAAGCAGATGCTCTACCACTGAGCCACCGTTCCTTCACTACATATGAAGGTGCCTTCTACTGAATCAGACCCCCCTTGGGTCCATCAAAGTCAGTCTTATCTACTCAGACTGGCAGCGGCTCTCCAGGGTCTCAAGTTGAGGTTTTTCACACCTATTTGCCTGGGCCCTTTTTTGGAGATGCCGGGGATTGAACCTGGGACCTTCTGCTTACCAAGCAGATGCTCTACCACTGAGCCACCGTCCCTCCCCATTTCATGATATTCCTGAATCCCAATATTGATCGGTATGATATTGAGATTCGGGAAATAATTGGGGCCGGGAGATCTCCCACTTTGACAGCTGATCACCAGTTGACAGCTGATCACTGGCTGTGAGAGCCAGTTTGGCGTAGTGGTTAAGTGTGCGGACTCTTATCTGGGAGAACCAGGTCTGATTCCCTACTCCTCCACTTGCACCTGCTAGCATGGCCTTGGGTCAGCCATAGCTCTGGCAGAGGTTGTCCTTGAAAGGGCAGCTGCTGTGAGAGCCCTCTCCAGCCCCACCCACCTCACAGGGTGTTTGTTGTGGGGAAGGAAGGTAAAGGAGATTGTGAGCCGCTCTGAGACTCTTCGGAGTGGAGGGCAGGATATAAATCCAATATCATCTTCTTCTTGGCAGAGATCAGCTCCCACGGAGAAAATGGTAGCTTGGAAGGGTGGGCTCTAGAGCATCGTACCATGCTGAGGCCCCTCCCCTCCCAAACCCCGCCCTCTCCCAGATTCACCCCCAAAGTCTCCAGGTATTTCCAAAACAGACCTGGCAAACCTAAATAAACGGGAAAGATCCATAGGTACAGGGTGTTTTTTGTAGCAGGAATTCCTTTGCATAATAGGCCACACACCCCTGATGTAGCCAATCCTCCAAAAGCTTACGGGGCTCTTAGTACAGGGCCTACTGTAAGCTCTAGGACAGGGGTGGCCAACGGTAGTTCTCCAAATGTTTTTTTTGCCTACAACTCCCATCAGCCCCAGCCATTGGCCATGCTGGCTGGGGCTGATGAGAGTTGTAGGCAAAAAAACATCGGGAGAGCTACCGTTGGCCACCCCTGCTGTAGGAGGATTGGCTACATCAGGAAGGTGTGGCCTAATACGCAAAGGAGTTCCTGCTACAAAAAAAAAAGCCCAGCATAGGTACGACTGTGCTTGTTGCCCACCTCAAATTAAAAAGCACCCAGATGAAAGAAAGATGCAAATGCGCATTTCTTCTGCTTTTGCATTAGCACTGCACAAACACAGAGCTCAGCGACTGGACATCTCTGGACCAAATCCAGTCCACCAAGAAATGGAGATGCACGGGCGATGGTGTGGCCCCAGCAACACACCTGTCTGGCAATCTAGTTTATAGAATGAAGCCAGCGGCTAACCACGGGAAATGGTGGAATTGGCGTAATACCCAGGCAAATGCCAACCCCACTCCAGTACAGACCTGCCAGTGGTATGCCAGAAATGCCTAAAATCAAGCCCTGACCTGTGGTTAAGCATGTAGCGCTGGCAAGCCCTAAATGTGCTTCTGCACATTGCGATGCCCTGCTACCTTATCACAACTATAAATGGAAGTCTAGAGCAGGGGTCCTCAAACTTTTTAAATAGGGGGCCAGTTCACTGTCCCTCAGACTGTTGGAGGGCCGGACTGCCATTACTGTACAAGGCCGCGGGCTGTCAGTTCTCCGTCCTCTGCATCTCTCTCCCTTCCCCACACCACACACCCCGGCCTGGGAACTCACCTCACCTCAGTATCACCTCACACTCTGTCTCCGCTGCCTCAGCCCAGTGCCGGAAGTGTGCGTTGCTAACGCGAGTTTAGGTCGAACGTCACTTCCGGTCTGATTTTGCCATAACTCGGCAGGCCGCATAAACGTCCTCAGTGGGCCGCATCTGGCCCGCGGGCCGTAGTTTGAGAACCCCTGGTCTAGAGACATCAGTGTTTGCATAGATGGTCCCCCCTCCCACCCTTCAGGATCTGGAACGGGGTGTGGGTTCCGAACGCTATCATATTTCCAGGTACCCGAGCAGCCTGGGACCAGCTTTGAATCCTTGCTCACAGACAAGGCCTCTTGATTATTGTCGCTGTTGCGATTTCAAATCAGTTTGACACGTGGCCCGCGATCCTGCCAAAGTTATGTACATAGATAAGCGCTATCGAGTCACAACTTGCTTCTGGCGACCTGGCTGGGGGCTTTCAAGGCGGCTGAGAAGCAGAGGTGGTTGGCCACGGCCTTCCTCTGCAGAGCCTTCTTTCGTGGTCTCCTTTCCAAGACCTGACTCGGCTTAGCTTCCGAGGTCTGGCGAGATCGGGCTATACCCGGGGCAGCCAAACTTGCTTAATATAAGAGCCACACAGAATAAATGTCAGATGTCTGAGAGCCGCAAGACATGAACATCCAAAGTTTGGGAGGGGAGGAAGGAAGGGAGGAAAAGAGGAATAGATGGTGGAGAGGTGGAAAGAAAGCAACTTTAAATGCATTCTCCAGGCTGCCAGCCAATGGGGTGGGGCTTCAAGAGCCACACAATATGTGTGAAAGAGCCACTTGTGTATTAGAGGCTGTTGTTTTTGTTTATAAAGAACCAGACAAATCAGCATCTTGGCACCCTGACCCCCAGAAGACGACAATTACAGGAAGCACTGAGCATAAGACAAGGGTGGCCATACTATGGCTCAGGAGGCACATGTGGCTCTTTCACACATATAGTGTGGCTCTCCAAGCTCCCACTGCCCTGTCAGCCGGACGTTTCTCTCTTGAAATGACTTCTCCAAGCCAAGCCAGCCAACGACTTGGAGAAGACATTTAAAGTTAAAGTTGCTCTCTTTCCACCTCTCCCTGCCCCATCTATTGGCCTGCCTGCCTTCCTTGCGGCTCTCAAACATCTGACGTTTATTCTAAGTGGCTCTCACATGAAGAAGAAAATGATAATATTGGATTTATATCCCTCCTTATACTCTGAATCTCAGAGCGGTCACAATCTCCTTTACCTTTCCGCACAACAGACACCCTGTGAAGTAGATGAAGATATTGGATTTATATCCCGCCTTATACTCTGAATCTCAGTCTCAGAGCAGTCACAATCTCCTTTACCTTTCCCGCCTCCCCCCGTGAGGTGGGTGGGGCTGAGAGAGCTCTCCCAGACGCTGCCCTTTCAAGGACAACTCCTACGAGAGCTATGGCTGACCCAAGATCATTCCAGCAGTGGAGGAGTGGGGAATCAAACCCAGTTCTCCCAGATAACAGTCCGCGCTCTTAACCGCTACACCAAACTGGCTTCCCTGAGCAATGTTCCCTCTAAGCTGCAGAGTCTTGTAAGCGAAAATGCTCCTTTGTGAGCTATTGGCATCGAAGTTGTGAACTCCTGCATAAATTATTGTGCTCTGGGGTCAGCCTTCCTGAGCGAAGACAAAAATGTGTGAGCTGGAGGCTAAAAATCTGTGAGCTAGCTCACACTAACTCAGCTCAGAGGGAACACTGCCCCTGAGTCTTAGGCTCAAAGCATTGGCCATTTAGCAAGTTTGGCCACCCCTGGTCTCAGACCTCAGTCTTTCCTGACCCAATGAGCATCGAATACATAACAGGAAGTGGGAGCACAGTGATGACCTCACTCAGGGGTCCAGGCCAGAATCTCAAGCTACTAGAGCAGGGGTCCTCAAACTACGGCCCGCGGGCCAGATGCGGCCCGCTAAGGACGTTTATGCGGCCCGCCGGGTTATGGCAAAATCAGACTGGAAGTGACGTTCGACCTAAACTCGCGTTAGCAACGCACACTTCCGGCACTGGGCTGAGGCAGCGGAGACAGAGTGTGAGGCAATACCGAGGTGAGGTGAGTTCCCAGGCCGGGGTGTGTGGTGTGGGGAAGGGAGAGAGATGCAGAAGACGGAGAACTGACGGCCCGCGGCCTTGTACAGTAACGGCAGTCCGGCCCTCCAACAGTCTGAGGGACAGTGAACTGGCCCCCTATTTAAAAAATTTGAGGACCCCTGTACTAGAGCACACAAAAGGAAGTAAGGGATAGGGACCGAAAGGTGTATCCTGGTGAGAAACAAGGCATGACTCCCAACCCTTTCCTGCCACAACTTCGTTCCCCAGTCCTGCTGCCCCTCTGAGCGCGTGCGCAAAGAACCACAGGAGGTGGGAGATCCCCTCCCTGCTCTCTACGCATGTCCCCTAGCAGTGTGGAGTCTCCAAAAAAAGCACAGGAAAAGATAGCTCTATGGCAGGCAGGCCTCGGATTCAGCGGGAGCTCAGCTCCTGAACCTTTCTGAGGGTTCCCCCTCTTCCTCCCCACCTACCTTGTCCACTGAATAGTAGGTGCAGCTGCATAACAATCTCTGGATTAGGAGAGCGGGCAGCCAGCCAGCCACCAGGGGCTTTGCCACAACCCCAGCAGCCCTCATGGACCCCTGGAGAAGCCCACACCACCCTTTCTCCACTTCTGATGTGATTTTGGGTGGCGGGTGGCTTGTTGGTCTTTTGACTGGGGGATGGGCGGCCCAGGAGAGCCCCAGGCGAGTGAAGCCTGCTTAGGCTGGCTGCATCTCAAGGCAGCCCAAGCAGGCCTCGTTCACCCGGGGTTCTCCTTTCTTGCATCGGGTTGCTTTTGGCTGGGAGGGGGGTGGCATATGCTAGCGAGTTATGCTAATGAGTCCACCACCTATTTTTCTACAAGACCCCTGATGGCAGGGGCATCAAACATGTGCCCCGAGGGCCGGATCAGACCCCCTGAGAGCTCCTGTCAGGCTCGCGAGCGACTCAATGTCATCTGCTTCCTTCTCTCTTCCTTGCTTCTTTCTGCATCACAGCTTGCTTTGCCAGGCTTGCCCAATCGCACAGGAGCTACAGAGCAAAGCCTCTATTTCCCCCATTGGCTGACCAGCACACGAAGCAACTTATGTCCAAAAGCTAGCAACGCCCAGCTGTTTCATGTTTCCCCCCCGAGTCTTAGGCTCAAAGCGTCGGCCACGAGATTTCTGTAACGAATGTCAATCAATCAAAAGTAGGCTTGCAACTTAACAGGTGCGCACCCGAGCCGCCTACTCAAGATTCCCACAACACAAACGTTGTCTCCGGATTTGGATGCAACAATTTGGAGCAAGAGACTTCGGTTATCAGTTAATAAACAAAGCAAGAGTGCTGATCTTTTAAGCATCTTTTAATTTTTTTATATAAAAATATGTTTAACTGTGTTTGTCCGTGCCCTTTATAAAGTTTATATCTCTGCTACCTGGCATTCCATTTTACGACACACGGGCTGGCCCAATAAGGTCTCATTTATGTCAGGTCCGGCCCTCATAACAAATGGGTTCGACACCCCTGCTCTATGGCAGAGGTCCCCAACCTCCGGGCCGTGGACCTGTACCGGTCCATGGCCTGTTAGCAACGGGGCCTTGAGTTGTATAATGATTTCATTACATATTACAATATAGTAATAATAATGATGATGACATTGGATTTATACCACCCCCCTCCACTCCGAATCTCAAGAGCGGCTCACAATCTCCTTTCCCTTCCTCTCCCACAACAGACACCCTGTGAGGTGGGTGGGGCTGAGAGAGCTCTTGCAGAGCAGCTGCCCTTCCAAGGACAACCTCTGCCAGAGCTATGGCTGACCCGAGGCCATTCCAGCAGCTTCAAGCGGAGGAGTGGGGGATCAAACCCGGTTCTCCCAGATAAGAGTCCGCACACGTAACCATCACACCAAACTAATAGAAATGAAGTGCACAATTGTATCATCTGGAAAACATTCCCCACCCCCACCCCGGTCAGTGGAAAAATTGTCTTCCACAAAACCAGTCCCTGGTGCCAAAAAGGTTGGGAACTGCTGCTATGGCATCTCAGGCAGTGCTCGGTGAGACCCATCAGGACACGGAATTGAAGAACACGATGCTAAGGCACAGCTTGTTAACCTGGTGTCGTAATATCAGCTGCTATAAACTGGGGGTGAAAATCTCCTCTCTGGTGGAGTGCCCTGGCTCCAACTACAGTGGGTTTATCCTTAACGGCAAAGCGTCACATGGCCTTCCGCGACTGCCTTGAAAAGTTCAACCATGCGCAAACGCCAGCGTGAACTTTCCCGCACTATGGGACGTTGGTTTTACTCCCTAATAGCTAAACCCGTCCTCAAAAAAAAAAAATCCGCTCGCTGTTACACAACCGCACAGAAAGCCCTGAATCGTGACGCAAGCTTTCCGGATGCCCAGAAGTCACCTGGGTACATCAAACAGTCTCCAGAGCTCCGCCGGCCTTGTCCGAAAGAGCATTCGCCTCTCCCTCACCTGCTGGGAGCGTGCAACCTGTGTTCCGGTAATGACCAGATAAAATCAACCTGCGCGGTGCAGCCAGCCGGTAGAACCTAACTGATAACTTGTCCCTGCCGCCTAGTTAAGTAATGCCACACTTAACCATTTGTTTCGCAGCTTAAGGAAATAAAATTCACCTGCTTCTCTTCTATCACCTCCCGCTCCTCTGCAATTGCCCCAGAAGGGGGAGACAGGGTCTCTCCTTGGGATGAGGGATGCCAAGACTCCAGGCGGGGCCTGAGGATTCCCCTGGAATTACAGCTTATCTCCAGGCTACAAAGCTCAGATCCCCTGGAGAAAAGGAACAGAGGTGGCCAAATCTGCTTAACGTAAGAGCCTCACAGAATAACGTAAGAGCCTCACAGAAACGTCAGGTGTTTGGAAAGCCACATGACCAAAGTTCTCTCTAAACTGCAGAGTCTTGTGAGCAAAAATTCTACTTTGTGAGTTACCGGCTTTACAGTTGTGAGCTACTGCATGAATTATTGTTCGCTAGGGTCCTCCTTCCTGAGCTAAGACAATAATGTGTCAACTGGAGGCTATAAATCTGTGAGCTAGCTCATGCAAACTAAGTTTAGAGGGAATGCTGCACGTGACGTGAATGTCAGATGCTTGAGAGCTGCAAGACATGAACACCAGATGCCTGAAAGCTGCAACGAAGGGAGGGAGGGAGGGAGGAAGGAAGGAAAAGAGATGGGGCAGGAAGAGGTGGAAAGAAAGCAACTTTAACTTTAAATGCACTGTCCAAGCTGCCTGCTGGCTTGGCTTGGAGAAGTGATTTGGACAAACAAATATCTCCTCCAAGCCAGCCAACACGCTGGTGGGAGCTTTGAGAACCACACAAAATGTGTGAGAAAGCCACATGCGGCTCCAGAGTCCCGAGCTGCAGTTTGGCCTCCCCTGCTTTGGAGGGTAGACTCTATGGTATTGTATCCCAGTGGTCCCTGTCTTTTCAGGTTCCATCCCCAAATTTCCAGGGGTTTCCCAAGCTGGATCTGGCCACCGTACCCAACCCCCAACCTCTGTCAATTACCAGGAAGGAGCTGGTAACCCTACTTGGAACTGCTAGACCCAGCTGTTACGAGCGATGATTTATGGTTTTACGATATAGTTAGCATGAAGAAAAATTCCAGACAGGGAACACGGCCTGCTGCTCGGACAAAGACGAATGAGGCCCTCCTTCTGAAGCTCCAAAAGAAGCCAGACCGCTAAGTGAACTCAGTTTTGCAAGAAGGGGTATCCGCAGATTTTGTGAATATACGTGTCCTTTTGCTTTCCCTAGACTTGCAGCAAGAGCAATTAACAGGCAACTTTTATTACCTTTTAATGGTTTCCCACCCAAATGCTATCCAGACCAAATGGCCTTTCAGTGCGTTTATTGCACTATTTTGCCCCTGGATCCTAACTTTGTACCAACTTTGCATTCTCAACCACTGCCCGCCAGCTACAAGGAGCTCTGCTCCCTGTACCCCATTCCATCGTCTGAAGAAGTCGGTGAGCACACGAAAGCTTCCATTCCGAAAAAAACTTTGCTGGTCTTAAAGGGGCTACTGGACTCCTACTCTGTTCCGCACACTTGTGAGTTATGCGAGACTTTTTGTCAAGAAAGCTTTGCAGGATGAAAGGTTCTGCATTAAAAACACACACACACCCCACAACAACGACTGTCATGCCCAAAAGGGAACACCTGATAAAATGCATCACGCTGTCATTTCTAAATATATATATCTTCCTTAGCACTGCGGAGGAAGGGGGTCCACCAGCTCCGCCTCTCAGGTGCAGTGCCGTAGAGCAGGGGTGTCAAACATGCGTCCCCTGCTCGAATACAGCAGTGGTTGAAAAGAAATGAAATAATGGCTTAAAAAAAAACCCACCCAATTTCAGATGCACATTGGGTTGCCAAGTCCAATTCAAGAATAATCTGGGAACTTTGGGGGTGGAGCCGGGAGCAAGGGTCCCACACGTTCCCCAGAGAGTACTGAGATCGGGAACTCAAAATCTCCTTGTGGTCCCCGGGCCAAAGGAAGCCCGTTTGAAAACCACAAGGGACAGGGTCTTCTCTGTAATGGCCCCTTTCTGGTGGAACCAGCTGCCGGAAGAGGTAAGGGACCTTGTTCAATTCCGCAGGGCCTGTAAGACAGTCCTCTTCCGGCTGGCTCACAACTAACCGGCACTGAACTTGAACTGAGTGTAGCTGTAAGATCGCTGTATGGTTTATGTTTTGTATATAACTGTAACAAATGTTTAGATTTTAACTATGTAAATTATGAAATATTAACTTTTTATGTTTAATTTTATACTCTATGCTAGTTTTTATATGTTAGTTTGTATATGTTGTAAGCCGCCCTGAGCCACCTGGTGGGAAGGGCGGGATATAAATTACAAATAAATAAATAAATAAGGGTGTCACAAGCATCACTGAACTCCAAAGAGAGTTCTGGCCATCACATTTAAAGGGACCGCACACCTTTTAAATGCCTTCCCTCCATTGGAAATAATGAAGGATAGGGGCACCTTCTTTGGGGGCTCACAGAATAGGACCCCCTAGTCCAATCTTTTTGAAACTTGGAAGGTATTTGGCTGAGAGGCACTGAATGCTATGCTGCAAATTTGGTGCCTCTGCCTCCAAAAACAGACCCCCCCCCCCGAGCCCCAGATACTCGCAGATCAATTCACCATTATGCCCTATGGGAATCAGTCTCCATGGGGAATAATGGAGTGCCCAGCAGACATTTCCCTTCCCCCCCCTCCTGCTTTCTGATGACCCTGAAGCGGGGGGAGGGCCTCCAAGCCGGGAGATCCCCTGCGCCCACCTGGGCAGTTACGGACCAGCCAGGGTGTCAGCTTGTCCGATGGCAAGCGGGCCCCCTTAAACAGACAATATTTTAAAAATGTTAATGACCTCTTAGTAGCATGAAAATATAATACAAGTTCCAGTATTATTCCTGTAATGCAACTAAAATCTATGTTGTATTTAGGGTTGCCAGCCTCTAGGCGGGGCCTGGGGATCTCCCACTTTTCCAACTGATCTCCAGCTGGCAGAGATCAGCTCCCCTGGAGAAAATGGCAATCTGTATTTACATTTAGTATCTACTGTATACTGCCAGTAATAACGTACAATCAGGGCTTTTTTGGTAGCAGGAACTCTTTTGCATATTAGGCCACACACCCTTGACGTAGCCAATCCTATTGGAGCTTACAGTAAGCCCTGTACTAAGAGCTCTGTAAGCTCCAGAATGATTGGCTACATCAGGGGTGTGTGGCCTAATATGCAAAGGAGTTCCTGCTACCAAAAAGCACTGCGTACAATATATGTGCACTGTAATTACCGAAATATATATTTATTTCGCAGAAGCTTTAATTGTGCCTTTTCCCCACTTACGTGTTTGTTTGTTTGTTTTACAAATTTAATTTATTTCTTACAACAATGAGTCTTATAGTTGTGGGTGGGCCCCCTTTGTCTCCTCTTGGCAACCAATAATTTTAGACTAGGGTTGCCAAATCCAATTCAAGAAGTATCTGGGGACTTTGGGGGTGGAGCCAGGAGACTTTGGGGCAGGAGCCAGGAGACATTGGGGGTGGAGCCAGGAGACATTGGGGGGTGGAGCCAGGAGCAAGGCTGTGACAAGCATAACTGAACTCCAAAAGGAGTTCTGGCCATCAGGTGTAAAGGGACCGCACACCTTTTCAATGCCTTCCCTCCATCGGAAAAATGAAGGATAGGGGCACCTTCTTTGGGGGCTCATAGAATCGGACCCCCTGGCCCAATCCTTTTGAAACCTGGAAGGTCTTTTGGGGAGAGTCCCCAGACGCTGCGCTGAAAATCTGGTCCCTCTATCTCAACAAACAGCCACCCTACCCAGTCCAGAACACCCGCAGATCAATTCCCCATTATACCCTATGGGAATCTATCTCCTTAGGGAATAATGGAGTGCCAGCAGACATTTCCCTAGCGCCCCCCCCCCCCCCGCGCTTTCTGATGACCCTGAAGCGGAGGAGAGGGCTTCCAAACCGGGGGATCCCCTGTCCCCCACCTGGGGATTGGCAACCCTAGATGCACCGAGCCTTGGGTGCAACGCACCCCTCCTCGCCGCCCCCCCCCCTTTGCTCCTTCGCCCCGCGCGCGGGATCGGCTCCCTCCTCCTCACCGGGGTGCCCTTCTCCCACCGACTCCGAGGTGAACATGAAGACGGCCTCGTCGTGGAGCACGTGGTCGCACAGGCTCTCCAAAGTCCCGTTCATGACTTCTCCTTGGCGCCTCCAAACGCGCCCCGCTTTGGACTCCTTTTCCGGGGGGCGGGGGTGGGAAACAAAGATCTCTCCGGGGCTGGGAGCCTGCGGCGGCCGAGCTCGTCTCCCCTTCTCGGAAGGCACACAAAAAAGCTTCTTCTTGGGAGCTTCGGTCGAGCTCCCTGCTTGGAAAGACCGACGGCCGCCCGTGCGCAAAAAGCGGCGCGCCACGGGAACGTTGGCTCCCTCCTCCTTTCCTTTCCCCGCCTGTCTGGCTGCAGCTGTCACTCGGCCCGGCTCCTATATATGGAAAAGCGAAAGTGCCTCCCGGATCATGTGAGCCAGCTGGAAGAGCCCATCGCCTCGCTGGGAGAGGGGGGGAACGGCTGCGGGATGCCAGCCTCCAGGGGGGGAGCTGGGGATCCCCCGGAACGAGAGCGCCTCTCCAGACCGGACATCAGTGGCTCTGGAGAAAAGGGAGGCTTTGGAGGGCGAGCTCCGAATGTCTTCCCGCACGCTCCCATCTCCACGTCTCCAGGATTTCCCCAGCCTGGATCTAGGAATCTTTTCCCATCCTCCTCCCCACCACCCCCCCCGCATCCGTTGACGGGGGGTGGGGGACGACTCGGGAACCCGAGTTGGAAAGAAATCATAAGAGAGAATCGGCGGGGTCGTGGCCAATGTTCCTTCTAAGCCAGCGGTCCCCCAACCTGTTTGTTTTAGCTTGGTGTGGTGGTTAAGTGTGCAGACGTTTATCTGGGAGAACCGGGTTTGATTCCCCACTCCTCCACTTGTACCTGCTGGAATGGCCTTGAGTCAGCCATAGCTCTCTTATCTGGGAGAAGCGGGTTTGATTCCCCACTCCTCCACTTGCACCTGCTGGAATGGCCTTGGGTCAGCCAGAGCTCTCTTATCTGGGAGAAGCGGGTTTGATTCCCACTCCTCCACTTGCAGCTGCTGGGATGGCCTTGGGTCAGCCAGAGTTCTCTTATCTGGGAGAAGCGGGTTTGATTCCCCACTCCTCCACTTGCACCTGCTGGAATGGGCTTGGGTCAGCTAGAGCTCTCTTATCTGGGAGAACCGGGTTTAATTCCCCACTCCTCCACTTGCAGCTGCTGGAATGGCCTTGGGTCAGCCAGAGCTCTCTTATCTGGGAGAACCGGGTTTGATTCCCACTCCTCCACTTGCACCTGCTGGGATGGCCTTGGGTCAGCCAGAGCTCTCTTATCTGGGAGAAGCGGGTTTGATTCCCACTCCTCCACTTGCAGCTGCTGGGATGGCCTTGGGTCAGCCAGAGCTCTCTTATCTGGGAGAAGCGGGTTTGATTCCCCACTCCTCCACTTGCACCTGCTGGAATGGGCTTGGGTCAGCCAGAGCTCTCTTATCTGGGAGAACCGGGTTTAATTCCCCACTCCTCCACTTGCAGCTGCTGGAATGGCCTTGGGTCAGCCAGAGCTCTTATAGGAGTTGTCCTTGAAAGGGTAGCTTCTCCCCAGACACCACACAGGGTGTCTGTTGTGGGAGAGGAAATAAAGGAGATTGTGAGCCGCTCTGAGACTCTGAAATTCGGAGCCGACAACAATGTTTTGTTCTTCTTATGACCACGTTGTAGTATATAGTAAAATAATTGTACAACTCAAGGCCCAGTTGCTAACAGGCCACGGACCAGGACCGGTCCACAGCCCAGGGGCTGGGGACCCCTGCTCTAAGCTGCAGCGTCTTGTGAGCAAAAATTTTACTTTGCGAACTACTAGCATAAATCAGTGCATAAATCAGTGTGCGCTGGGGTCATCCTTCCTGAGCTAAGACAAAAATGTGTGAGCTGTAGGCTAAAAATCTTTGAGCTAGCTCATGCTAACTCAGCTTAGAGGGAACACTGGTCGTGGCCCCAATCCACTTCCCTGCTGCACACATCCAGCTGGAGCTTCGTCTTGTGCAAGGGCTCCGGTCGGGGCACATGCATTCCGTAGAGTGTCTGCTGGCAACACAGGGGGGATTTGGGGGTCACCTTGAGAGACCGTTTTCACATTTGGGGGGGATTGGATTGGGGTTGGATAACAGGAACTGCCATTCGGCAAGGGAAGGGAGAGAGGGAGGGTTGGGGAGCTAGGGTTGCCGGATGCAGGTTGGGAAACACCTGGAAATTTGGGGGACAGAACCTGGCAAGGACGGGGGGGAGGGGTAACCAGCCATATGTAGCCCACTCTCCAAAGCAGCCATTTGCTCCAGGGGAACTGATCTCTGTTGGCCGGGGATGAACTGTAATTCCGGGGGATCTCCAGGTCCCACCTGGAGGCTGGCATCCCTACTGGGAGTTGATGCAATTTGGCCAGGGATTGGTTTTGCTCACCTCTCTCTCCTTCTTCTGTCATCCCTCGCTAGCTGTCCTGACATGGGTTTGTGGGGGACGGCCCAGTTCCCAAGGGACAAGAATCACAAGCACAAAAGTGTCTTGGGAGAAAGGCCTTTGTTAAGTGATTTCCATACATTACATCACAAGAGACTTTTATTTATTGCACGTCACACCCGGGATACCTAATGACATAGCCATCAGTCTGGTATTCCGACTTAAATTGCCTTTGCCGTTGTTTCAGCCCAGTCAACACACGCTAACAGTCACCAGACCCCAACTTGTGATTCTTTTAAGGCGCTAAAAAACATTTCCATGATTTTGCATGCTAACTCACTGCCCAAATTCTCTATATTCTGGACTGCTTGCCAGTCCATACTATTGTCTGATGAAGTGTGCCTCTAGCACACGAAAGCTTATGTTCGGAATAAAACTTGGCTGCTCCTAAAGGTGAAACTTGACTCCTGCTTTGTTCCATAAAAAGGTAAAGATAGACCCTTGTGCAAGCACCAGTCGTTTCTGACTCTGGGGTGACGTCGCATTACAATGTTTCCACAGCAGACTTTTTTACAGGGCGGTTTGCCATTGCCTTCCCCCGTCACCTACACCAGGGGTCCCCAACCCCCGGACCATGGACCGGGACTGATTGTGGCTTGTTAGTATCCATGCCATGAGTTGTATAATTATTTCATTATACATTACAATGTAGTAATAATAATAAAAAGACAACATTGGATTTATATCCTGCCCTCAACTTCGAATTTCAGAGTCCCAGAGTGGTTCACAATCTCCTTTGCCTTCCTCCTCCACAACAGACCCCCTGTGAGGTGGGTGGGGCTGAGCTTGCCCAGAAGCTGCCCTTTCAAGGACAACTCCTATGAGAGCTATGGCTGACCCAAGGCCATTCCAGCAGCTGCAACTGGAGGAGTGGGGAATCCAACCTGGTTCTCCCAGATAAGAGAGCTATGGCTGACCCAAGGCCATTGCAGCAGCTGCAAGTGGAGGAGTGGGGAATCAAACCCGCTTCTCCCAGATAAGAGAGCTCTGGCTGACCCAAGGCCATTCCAGGAGCTGCAAGGGGAGGAGTGGGGAATCCAAACTGGTTCTCCCAGATAAGAGAGCTATGGCTGACCCAAAGCCATTCCAGCAGCTGCAAGTGGAGGAGTGGGGAATCCAACCCGGTTCTCCCAGATAAGAGAGCTATGGCTGACCCAAGACCATTCCAGCAGCTGCAAGTGGAGGAGTGGGGAATCCAACCCGGTTCTCCCAAATAAGAGAGCTATGGCTGACCCAAAGCCATTCCAGCAGCTGCAAGTGGAGGAGTGGGGAATAAAACCCGATTCTCTCAGATAAGAGAGCTATGGCTGACCCAAGACCATTCCAGCAGCTGCAAGTGGAGGAGTGGGGAATCCAACCCGGTTCTCCCAAATAAGAGAGCTATGGCTGACCCAAAGCAATTCCAGCAGCTGCAAGTGGAGGAGTGGGGAATAAAACCCGATTCTCTCAGATAAGAGAGCTATGGCTGACCCAAGGCCATTCCAGCAGGTGCAAGTGGAGGAGTGGGGAATCCAACCCGGTTCTCCCAGATAAGAGAGCTATGGCTGACCCAAGGCCATTCCAGCAACTGCAAGTGGAGGAGTGGGGAATCAAACCCGGTTCTCCCAGATAAGAGAGCTATGGCTGACCCAAGGCCATTCCAGCAGCTGCAAGTGGAGGAGGGGGGAATCAAACCCGGTTCTTCCAGATAAGAGAGCTATGGCTGCCCCAAGGCCATTCCAGCAGCTGCAAGTGGAGGAGTGGGGAATCCAACCCGGTTCTCCCAAATAAGAGAGCTATGGCTGACCCAAGGCCATTCCAGCAACTGCAAGTGGAGGAGTGGGGAATCAAACCTGATTCTCCCAGATAAGAGTCCACACGCTTAACCACCATTAACCACCACACCAAACTAATAGAAATAAAGTGCACAATTGTATCATCCTGACACCATGCCCCACCCCACCCTGGTCCGTGGAAAAATTGTCTTCCACAAAACCAGTCCCTGGTGCCAAAAGGGTTGGGGACCACTGGTCTATACTTTCCCCCAGCAAGCTGGGTATTCATTTCACCATTCCATACATTATGTTATTATTGTGCTTAGTCATTTCTGGCAAGGTTGAGATGGATTGTCTATGCAATCTGGAGACTGACCACCCTACTGGCAGAAGAGGATCCTGCCAGAAACCCTAGGCCTCTGCAAGTGCCCAGCTGGTTGTATGCTGGCACCCTCCCTGCACCCATGGCCAGCCCTAGACTGCCTGGCACCTTAGACAAGGCTAGTTCCCCCCCCCAAAAAAAACACACACACACTGACAATGTCACCAAGTCACATGGGGGGCGGCCTAGGCAATCGCCTAGTCTGCCTAGCGACAGGACTGGCCCTGCCGTTTCCTACTTGCATAAAGCTGCCCCTAGAAGGGCTTTTTGCTGAACTTCTAGAACAGGGGTGTTGAGCTCAGCACCCGAGAGCCAGTTTGATGTAGTGGTTAAGTATGCAGATTCTTATCTGGGAGAACTGGGTTTGATTCTCCACTCCTCCACTTGCAGCTGCCGGAGTGGCCTTAGGTCAGCCATAGCTCTCGCAGGAGTTGTCCTTATTTCTCAGCTCCACCTACCTCACAGGGTGTCTGTGGTGGGGGGGAAGGTAGAGGAGATTGTGACCGCTCTGAGACTCTGAAATTCAGAGTATAGGGCAGGATATAAATCCAATATCGTCTTCTTCCTCCTCCTCCTCCTCCTCTGCTTCTTCTCATTTGTTATGAGGGCCGGATCTGACATAAGCGGGGCCAGGCTGGGCCATGTGTGTACTGCCTCTGTGCCGGACCCGGAAGTTACAACTAGTGCAGAACGTGGCGGCCAGGCTGTTGCTTGGTCTCCCAAGATGGGAACATATACGGCCGGGGCTACGCGAGCTGCACTGGTTACCGATTGTATACCGGGTCCAGTACAAAGTGCTGGTTATTACCTTTAAAGCCCTATATGGCCGAGGACCGGCCTACCTGAAGGACCGTCTCTCCCCGTATGAGCCCCAGAGAGCACTGAGGTCAGTAGGAAAAAACAGACTGACTACCCCTGGGCCAAGAGAAATTAAACTACAGAACACTCGCACACGAGCCTTTTCGGCTGCGGCCCCATATCTTTGGAACCAACTCCCAGAGGAGGTGCGGGCCCTGCGGAACTTTGATCAGTTCCGCAGGGCCTGCAAGACCATCCTCTTTAAATTAGCTTTTATGAACAGCTGAATTATAATTTTACAACGAAGAAATATCCGCCATCAGCATTAACTAGAATATAGCGCCAATGATAATGTTATGGTTTGTTTTAATTAATGCACGAACTGGTTTTTAAGGTTAAATTAATGCTCAATTTTAATGTTCTTAATGTAATTGTTTTATTAATGTACCATTGGTCATTGTGTTGTTTATTACTGCTCTATTTATTAATGTACCATTGGTCATTGTGTTGTTAGCCGCCCTGAGCCTGCTTCGGCGGGGGAGAGCGGGATACAAATAAAATTTTACTTACTTACTTACCTATTTAAGATTAGTTAGCAGAGATATGAACTTTTGAAAGGACTCAAACAAACACAACTAAACAAAACACACCTTAAAATGAAACGTGCTCAAAATATTCGCACTTGTTGGTCTTAAAGGTGTTTTATTTGTATTTCTTCCAGGGGATCCAGTATTTCTCCAGTATGTCTGTTGTGTATGGGGTGGGGGGGAAGGTAAAGGAGATTGTGACCGCTTTGAGACTGAAATTCAGAGTATAGGGCTGGATATAAATCCAATATCATCACCATCATCTTTTTCATCTTCTCATTTGTTATGAGGGCCGGATTTGACATAAATGGGGCCGGGCTGGGCCATATGTGTACCTATTTTAAGATTAGCTAGCAGAGATATAAACTTTTGAAAGGACTCAAACAAACACAACTAAACAAAACACACCTTAAAATGAAACGTGCTTAAAATATTCGCACTTGTTGGTACTTTTTTTGTATTTCTTCCAGGGGGTCGCCAAAGGAAGCTTTGAGGTTGTCCTCTGCAGCTCCTGTGCGATTGATCAAGCCTTGCAAAGCGAGCTGAGATGAAGAAGGAAGCAAGAGAGAGGGAGAAGGAAGCAGACAAGAGCCAGTTCCTCAGGGCCTGATAGGAGCCCTCCAAGGGCCTGATTCGGCCCCCAGGCCACATGTTTGACATCCCTGCTCTAGAATGTGTTTTATACACTGTATGAAGAAACTGGAAGTGTTATTGATCTATTAAGTCTATCTATTTCTCGCTTGGCACTTCTGGTGTAAAAACCCGCATTTGTATACAGCCTGCATTTAGAGCGAGCATTCAGCTTAAAAGCTGCTGGCTTGCACCCTCTTCTTCATTTGCGAGATGCGGTCATGTGCGCAAATAGCGTGAAAGAGGCTCAAAGGTTCTCTGCGTGCTCCCTGAAGCGTTCACTTGTGCAAAATGAACATCATAAGCATTTCTGCCTAACCAGGAATGTCCGCAGCAGCTCAGATCTGTGAGGCGTCTTTCTGAATGTTAAGAACAACACACGTTCTGCATCTGGGTTCTTGCAGTCCCGCAGTGTGCCATTTTGACACGCGCTTAGACATCTCTCGCACATACGAAGCCGCCATATACTGAATCAGGTCGATATTGTCTGTTCAGACTGACAGTGGCTGGCCAGGATTCAATGCAGAGGTTTTCCCGTGGCGCAGAGTGTTAAAGCTGCAGTGCTGCAGTCCTAAGCTCTGCTCAGGACCTGAGTTCGAAAGCTGGGTTTTCGGGTAGCCGGCTTGAGGTTGACTCAGCCTTCCATCCTTCCGAGGTCGGTAAAATGAGGACTCAGGTTGCTGGGGGGGGGGAAATGTAGATGACTGGGGAAGGCAATGGCAAACCACCCCGTAAAAGGTCTGCCGTGAAAATGTTGTGAAAGCAACGTCACGCCAGAATCGGAAAAGACTGGTGCCTGCGCAGGGGACTTTCCCTTTCCCTTTCCATATCACCTGCTACCTGGTCCAAGAAGAAGAAGAAGAGGAGGAGAAGGAGGAGATTGAATTTATACCCCACCCTTTGCTAGCCAAAGGAGTCTCAGAACGGCTCACAATCTCCTTTTCCTTCCCTTCCTCAGAACAGACACCCTGTGGGGTAGGCAGGGCTGAGAGAGCTCTCCCAGAACTGGAGATAGGGTTGCCAATCCCCAGGTGAGGGCAGGGGATCCTCTAGTTTGGAGGCCCTCCCCCAGCTTCAAGGTTATCAGAAAGCGGGGGACGGGGAGGGAAATGTCTGCTGGGCACTGCATTATTTCCTATGAAGACCGATTCTCATTGGATATAACGGAGAATTGATCCACGGGTATCTGGGGCTCCGAGGGGCTGTTTTTTGAAGTAGAAGCACCAAATTTTTAGCATAACATCCAGTGCCTCTCCTCAAAACATTCCCCCCAAGTTTCAAAAAGATTGGACCAGGGGGTCCAATCCTATGAGCCCCCAAAGAAGGTGCCCCTATTCATAACATTCAAATGGAGGGAAGGCATTTAAAAGGCGTGTGGTCCCTTTCAGTGTGATTTCCAGAACTCCCTTTGGAGGTCAAGCATGCTTGTCACACCCTTGCTCCCAGCTCCACCACCAAAGTCTCCTGGCTCCACCCCCAAAGCCCCCAGATATTTCTTGAGTCGGACCTGGCAATAGGGTTGCCAAGTCCCCTGCGGCATCCGGCGGGGGATTTTTTTTTAATGGACTATCGTACCATAGAGTTTTCCCCTTCCAAATTGCTAGAGTGTCTGAGAAAACCATAGAGTTTTCTTGGAAATGCCCAGAGTGGCCTGCGCGATGGCATCACTTCCGGGTGACGTCATTGCACCGGTGATGATGGGGGAGGCTCCCCCTGCCGGCCCAATGTGGGCCAGCAGGTTGGGAACTAAGAGACAGTAGTCTGGAAATCAGTTGTAATTCCAAGAGAACTCCCGGCCCTACCCGGGATTTGGGCAACTCTTATCTCCGGACATGAATAATTGATCCTGCCAGAACATGGCGGGCGTGTGCGGAAGGACTCTCCAATCAGGTTTTGTGAAACTTGAGCCTCCCATAGCCAACGCTTACTGACCTCTGACTGGGCACAAACATAAAACCAGTCTGCTGTGTCTGGAGTGATTTCAGGCACAGAGTCGTTTTGGCACGCCGGGCCATTGCTGACTCAGCAGCTCAGTAACAAAATATTTAATCTGGCTTCTCCACTCGGACTGGTCGGTTTGTAAAGTGGATCCAATCTGCATTCCGCCGTGACGTGAATAGTGAGGGTCGTTCTCGTCACCTAGATTAAAGATGCAGGCGATCGATGTTATAATAATCTTATTGTTAGCTTTATAATTCTACCTTTTAAATTCTCTCTTCCAAAGAGCTCAGGGTTGTATGTGTCTTTCTCCTCTCGGTTTTGTCTTCACAACAATCCTGTAAGCTCTTCCTTTACTCATCAACCCTGTAACGTTGCTTAGGCCAAAAGGGAATGTTCATCCCGAAGTCCCCCATGAGAGCTTTCCTGTCAAGTGAAGAACAGAAATTGAACCTTCCCAATCTCAGTCTAGAACCCTCTGAATACTGAAATGAATCCCTTTGGGAGCTCTGCTAAGCATCCTTTTTTCATTTAAAGAAATCTACAAAGACTGTGTAGCTGAACAACAAAACATGTATACCGGTTGACAGATCGGATCCAAAGAGTGCTTGCATTAATGGTTCCTCATCCTCTTGGAGAGGAGGAGGAGAAGAAGAAGAAATTGGATTTATATCCCGCCCTGTACTCTGAATCTCAGCGTCTCGGAGCAGTCACAACCTCCTCTACCCCCCCCCCCCACAACAGACACCCTGAGAGAGCTCTCCCAGAGGCTGCCTTTTCAAGGACAACTCCTACAAGAGCTATGGCTGACCCAAGGTCATTCCAGCAGGTGCAAGTGGAGGAGTGGGGAATTAAACCCAGTTCTCCCAGATAAGAGTCCGTGCACTTAACCACTGCACCAAAGTGAGGAGTGCCTCAAGGATCTGTCCTGGGGACTGTTTTGTTTAATATCTTTGTAAATCATTTTGATGAGGGAATAAAAGCCTACAAGGAAAGGCTGAAGGAGCTGGGTATGTTTAGCCTGAAGAGAAGACGACCGAGAGGCGATACGATTACCATCTTCAAGTACTTGAAGGGCTGTCATACACAGGACTGTGTGGAGTTGTTTTCTGTTACCACAGAAAGTCGGACTAGAACCAACAGGTTGAAATTAAATCGAAAGGGTTTCTGGCTCAACATTAGGAAGAACTTCCTGACCGTTAGAGCGGTTCCTCAGTGGAACAGGCTCCCTCGGGAGGCGGTGCGCTCTCCTTCCTTGGAGGCATTTAAGCAGAGGCTAGATGGCCATCGGACAGCAATGCAGATCCTGTGAACTTAGGCAGATAATGGGAAGGAGTGCAGGAAGGGTTGCATCGTTTTCTGGGCATGGAGCAGGGGGTCACTGAGGGGGGAGGTATTTGTGAATTTCCTGCATTGTGCAGCACCTCTCCGGGTTCTCACATCACCAACTTTCTGAGCATTTTAACTGGAGACGCCGAGGATCGAACCTGGGACCTTCCGCATGCCAAGCAGAGGCTGTGCCACTGAGCCCCTTTGCTTGGTCGGTGCCCACCTGAAGTTTCATGACTCCCACCTGCTATGTATTATTTTGCCATAGAATGGGATATTTCAAATATCCAGAATGCAACTGAAGGCAGACAATCATCCATCGTTCCGTGGGGCATCTTGGATCTTTTAAGTGAGCCCCCACGTTAGCATGTGAGAGCAAGTTGGATGTCGTGGTTAAGTGTGTGGACTCTTATCTGGGAGAACCGGGTTCGATTCCCCACTTCTCCACTCACAGCTGCTGGAATGGCCTTGGGTCAGCCATAGCTCCCACAGAGGTTGTTTTTGAAAGAGCGGCTTCTGGGAAAGCTCTCTCAGCTTCACCTACCTCACAGGGTGTCCGTTGTGGGGAGGGGAAGGGAAAGGAGATAGGGAGCTGCTCTTTGAGATTCGGAGTGAAGGGCGGGGTATACATCCAAAATCATCATCATCAGGGGTCATTTTGTAGACAAATAGGCGGTGGAGCTCATCCAGGGATTGTTATGCAGCTGCACCTACTATTCAATGGATGTGGAACTCTCAGAGGGAGGAGGTGGAACTCTCAGAGGGAGGAGGTGGAACTCTCAGAGAGGTTCAGGAGCTGTGCTCCTGTGAGCTCCCATTGAATCTGAGGCCTGATCTTCTTCTTCTCCTTCTTCTTCTTCCTGCCAATATGACGGCAACCCCTCTTTCAATTTAACTCGAATGCTTTGATGGGGAAGGCTGAGTTTCCTTCGAAACCAGCTCCCTCAGGGCATCAAGAACCCTTGGCAGCCATTCCGCTTGAGCAATGGATAATTATCACCTAAGTAAAGAAATCCACCCACTCTGTTCTGGGGTGTGTGTGTGTGCAGGTTCCCCTGCAGTCCCTGCGCAAAACCAACATTGTTGAAGAGAAGAATGCGCCCAAGAGGTGTGTCGCCCCGCAGCCAATCACCTCTGACTGCTCGAGAGGTGGGAGAAAGCCAGGGGGGACGATTGGGTGTCTCATCGCCACACCCCCAGAAACTCTGATGAGACACAGCTGCAGGGAACTGGGAAGGCCTGGTGTCAGGATTATGTGACTTGTTTCGCATGATCCCTGTCGGCTTTCCCAACCTTCCCCGGGCCCCCTCCCGCTGCCGGGCCTTCCCTGTACATCTGCCATCAATCAAAAGCTCCTGCATTTACTTCTCAAAACAGGAGTCCCACATAGGGTTGCCAAGTCCAATTCAAGAAAAACCTGGGGACTTTGGGGGTGGTGCCAGGAGACTTTGGGGGTGGAGCCTGGAGCAAGGGTGTGACTAGCATAATTGACCTTTTTTAAAAGCCTTCCTTCCATAGGTAATGATGAAGGATAGGGGCACCTTCTTTTGAAGCTTATAGAATAGGACCCCCTGGTCCAATCTTTTTGAAACTTGGAGGGTATTTTGGGGGAAGGCACTGGATGCATTGCTGCAAATTTGGCCCCTCTACCTCAAAAAACAGCCCCCCAGAGCCCCAGATACCTGCGAATCGATGGTGCGGTCTCATTTGGAGTACTATGTGCAGTTCTGATCGCCGCACCTCAAAAAGGATATTATAGCATTGGAGAAAGTTCAGAAAAGGGCAACTAGAGTGATTAAAGGGCTGGAACACCTTCCCTATGAAGAAAGGTTGAAATGCTTAGGGCTCTTTAGCTTGGAGAAACGTCAACTGAGGGGTGACATGATAGAAGTTTACAAGATAATGCATGGGATGGAGAAAGTAGAGAAAGAAGTACTTTTCTTCCTTTCTCACAATACAAGAACTCGTGGGCATTCAATGAAATTGCTGAGCAGACAGGTTAAAACGGATAAAAGGAAGTACTTCTTCACCCAAAGGGTGATTAACATGTGGAATTCACTGCCACAGGAGGTGGTGGCGGCCACAAGCATGGCCACCTGCAAGAGGGGGTTAGATAAAAATATGGAGCAGAGGTCCATCGGTGGCTATTAGCCACAGTGTGTGTGTGTGTGTGTGTGTGTATATATATATATATATATATATATATATATATATATTTGGCTGCTGTGTGACACAGAATGTTGGACTGGATGGGCCATTGGCCTGATCTAACATGGCTTCTCTCTTATGTTCTTATGAATCAACCCTCTATTATTTCCTGTGCAAATAAGTCTCCATAGGGAATAATGGATTGCCCAGCAGACATTTCCCTCCCCTCCCCCCACTTTCTGATGACCCTGAAGCGGAGGGGAGGGCCTCCAAACCGGGGGATCCCCTGCCCCCATCTCGGGATTGACAACCCTAGTGCCACGACCTCTTTCTCCCTGAAGCAGTGTGAAAGCAACATCACCCCAGAGTCGGAAACGACTGGTGCTTGCACAGGGGGCTTTCCTCAGCCTTTGTTATCTCAGTATTTCCATGTTCCTTGGGGCACCTTTGAATTCCTAAATAAACCAGTCTATTTGAAACAAAACAAAGGACTTCATTATTGGGAATCTCGGGGCTTGACAGAATCCTCACACGGGTATGGAAGCTCACCATTGGGCTAGCTGTACTATTTCCGCCTAGCTGTAAAACTCTTAAGGATTTTTAAAATCCCTGTATTGTTTTGCTGCCTTAGAGACCGCAATGCTGATTTTGTGGCTCAGTATGAATACTGGCAGATGGTGAGAGAAGAACAAGAAGATATTGGATTTATATCCCGCCCTATAGTCTGAAGTGGCCCCGTGGTACAGAGTGGTAAAGCAGCGGTACTGCAGCACTGAGGTCTGAACTCTCTGCTCACGACCTGAGTTCGATTCCGGCGGAAGCTGGATTCAGGTAGCCGGCCCAAGGATGACTCAGCCTTCCATCCTTCCGAGGTTGGTAAAATGAGTCCCCAGCTTGCTGGGGGGAAAGTGTAAAAGAATGGGGAAGGCAATGGCAAACCACCCCGTAAAAAGTCTGCCGTGAAAACGTTGTGAAAGCAACGTCACCCGAGTCAGAAATGACTGGTGCTTGCACAGGGGACCTTTCCTTTCAGAGCGGCTTACAATCTCCTTTACCTTTCTCGCCCCCCCCCCCCGCCCCACAAACAGACACTCTGTGAAGAGGGTGGGACTGAGAGGGCTCTTACAGCAGCTGCTCTTTCAAGGACAGCTCTGTGAGAGCTATGGCTAACCCAAGGCCATTCCAGCAGCTGCAAGTGGAGGAGGGGGGAATCAAACCCAGTTCTCCCAGATAGGAATCCACACACTTAACCACTACACCAAATTGGCAAAGGAAGGGCAGAAAGGAATGAATCAGTGCTCAGCTCTCGTGGCCTTTTCTTACAGGCCTAGGGCGATGCCAACCACCACTTCAGAGTTAGGAAGGAATTTCCCCCCAGGTGAGAATTCATACCTCATTGTAATTCCACCTAGTAGTTAGGCTAGGTGAGGGGTGGCCAAACCATGGCTCGGGAGCAACACGTGGCTCTTTCACACATATTGTGTGGCTCTCAAAGTCCTGACCATCCTGTCGGCCAGTTTGGAGAAGGCATTTCTCTTAAAACCCCTTCTCCAAACCAAGTCAGCCAGTGGCATGGAGAATGCCTTTAATTTTGCTCTCTTTCCGCCTCTCCCTCCCTATCTATTTACCTTCCTTCCTGCCTGCCTTGTAGCTCTCAAACATCTGACATCGAGGACCTGCCTACCTGACGGACCGTCTCTCCCCATACGAGCCCCAGAGAGCACTGAGGTCAGTGGGGAAGAACAAGCTGACTATCCCTGGGCCAAAGGAGGCGAGATTGCAGAACACCCGCGCACGGGCCTTCTCCATCGCAGCTCCATGCCTGTGGAACCAGCTCCCGGAAGAGGTGCGGGCCCTGCGGAGCCTTGACTAATTCCGCAGGGCCTGCAAGACCATCCTTTTTAGGTTGGCCTTTGCAGACTCCTGATCAAGGATCGCTGATGAATGGATCCACCAAAGTGATTTTGCCTCAGTGATCTTCGCCATCACACAAACTGACAGAATAGCGCCAGGAATATCACTGTTATTGTTAATCTATGTTAAATGTGAATTAGTATGGTTATAAGATAATGTTGATTTTAAAGCTTTGTATAACTATTGTGCTGTATAACTATTATATGGATGTTGTTAGCCGCCCTGAGCCTGCCTAGGCGGGGAGGGCGGGATATAAATAAAATTTTATATTATTATTATTATTATTATTATTATTATTATTATGTCTGTGGCTCTCAAACATCTGACCTTTATCTTATGTTAAGCAAGTCTGGCCACCCCTGGGGTTAGGTTGTTCACTAAGGTATTGACTTTTCCAGTCAGTAATGGGAAAACCTTGTTTTATTTACTCGTCTTTCTAAAGGAGAAAAACTCCACTTCTCAGCTTCATGGGGTCGTCATATAATTTAGCTTCCCGTGTCCTCCGTATTCTCCGTGGGTCCATCCAGAGAGCGTTGAAGTTTGCCGATTCCAGGGAAACTGATGGGAACTTAGGGGGGAAAAACCCCAAAGCCCTCAAGCCTTTACTCTATCGCTGCGTCTTCTTCCTCTGACTCAGCAATAGTTGGCAGCGCGTTCTAAACAGAAGAGAAAAGGGAGCGGTTAACAGCTGTGGTCCCTGGAGCTCATGAAACCAGCCGCAAGCCCCACGAACAAGCAGATGGCTGCTTTTTTCCCCCCTTGGGTTTTTATGAAGAAAACCAGGGTGCCGTGTCATCAAGGGAAGTAGGTGACATAGGGTTGCCAATCCCCAGGTGGGGGCAGGGGATCCTCCGGTTTGGAGGCCCTCCCCCCCGCTTCAGGGTCATCAGAAAGCGGGGGGGGGAGGGAAATGTCTGCTATGAACTCTATTATTCCCTATGGAGATTTTTTTCCCATAGAAAATCATGGAGAATTGATCTGCGGGTATCTGGGGCTCTGGGGGGGGGGGCTGTATTTTGGGGTAGAAGCACCAAAGTTTCAGTGTAGCATCTAGTGCCTCTCCCCAAATTACCCCCCCCCCCCAAGTTTCAAAAAGATTGGACCAGGGGAGGCCAAATCTGAGCCCCAAAAGAAGGTGCCCCTATCCTTCATTGTTTCCTATGGAAGGAAGGAATTGAAAAGGTGTGCCATCCCTTTAAATGTGAGGGCCAGAACTCCCTTTGGAGTTCAATGATGCTTGTCACTGCCTTGATCTTGGCTCCACCCCTAATGTCTCCTGGCTCCACCCCCAAAGTCCCCAGATATTTCTTGAATTGGACTTGGCAACCCTAAGGTGACATGCAGCAGGGCCCACAAGCATGTGCCAAAACGTGGCCAAGGTTAAACCGGGAAAAGGAACAACCATAATGCATTTTAAAGGTATTTCCTGTCCTCGTGTATTTCTTGTAATCTCTGAAGTACAGTCATCCGTGGATAGGATTGCCAAATCCAATTCAAGAAATAGCTGGGGACTTTGGGGGTGGAGCCAGGAAACTTTGGGGGTGGAGCCAGGACCAAGGGTGTGGCAAGCAGAATTGAACTCCGAAGGGAGTTCTGGCCATCACATTTAAAGGGACCGCACTCCTTTTAAATGCCTTCCCTCCATTGGAAATAATGAAGGATAGGGGCACCTTCTTTGGGGGCTCATAGAATTGGATCCCCTGGTCCAATCCTTTTGAAACTTGGAAGGTGTTTTGAGGAGAAGCATTGGAGACTAGGCTGCAAATTTGGTGCCTCTACCTCAAAGAACAGCCCCCTCCCCTGGAGCCCCAGATACACACAGATCAATTCTCCGTTATACCGTATGGGAATCGGTCTCCATAGAGAATAACAGAGCTCCAGCAGACTTTTCCCCCCCACCCCTGCTTTCTGATGAACCTGAATTGGGGGGAGGGCCTCCAAACCGGGGGATCCCCCGCCTCCACCTGGGGATTGGCAGCCCTATCCTTGGAGGATAGTGCAAAAACTAGGAAAGGGACCGCACGATGGAGTTGCCATACTCTTAAACTACTACAGACTGGAACGTGAAGTAATTAGGGTTGCCAGCTTCCAGGTGGGAGCTGGAGTTCTGGAATAATCACAACTGATTTCCAGACAGTGGAGACTGGTTGCCCTGGAGAAAATGGATGCTTTGGAGGGCGGACTCTATGGCTTTGTACCCTGCTGAGGTACTTGCCCTCCTCAGGCTCCACCCTGAATTCTCCAGAAGTTTCCCAACCTGGATCTGGCAACCCCGCCCCGCATCCCATAGAGGGGACCCGGCAACTCTACTCATGGCTGAAGGTCAAAATTTAGTGTCGTGAACTGCCCTCGACCTGCCTGTGGAGGCCTCGGAAGTCTCTTCTGACACCGAAGTAAACAATGAAGTAACACTGACCCCTGTGATCGGCCATTGTTATGAAACCTCTGAATTGTCTGGGCCTAGCATGATATTAGGGTTGCCAAGTCCAATTCAAGAAATATCTGGGGACTTTGGGGGTGGAGCCAGGAGACATCGGGGCGGAGCCAGGAACAAAGGTGTGACAAGCATAATTGAACTCCAAGGGAGTTCTGTCCATCACATTTAAAGGAACCGCACACCTTTTTAAATGACTTCCTTCCATAGGAAATAATGAAGGATAGGGGCACCTTCTTTTGGGGCTCATAGAATGGGATCCCCTGGTCCAATCGTTTTGAAACTTGGAAGATACTTTGAGGAGAGTCACTAGATACTATACTGAAAATTTGGTGCCTCTACCTCAAAAAACAGCTCCCCCAGAGCCCCCGAAACCTCCAGATGAATTCCCCATTATACCCTATGAGAATCAATCTCCACACAGAGAATAATGCTCAGCAGACATGAGAGGATGCAAGGACTACAAGTCCCAGCATGCACCTCGTGAAGGGAGGCCGGACTGGAGCGAATAGCAGGCCGGCGGTGGGCGGGTCTTTGTGAGCCGGAGGAAGGGAGAAGCCCGAAGCCAGGCATGGAAAGAGACATGACGCCGTTCCACCCCCACCCCCGCTATCGGATTTTTTGATAGCGGGGGATTAGGCTGCTAATGCAGGGGTCCCCCGGCAGGGCGGGGAGTTGGGAAGCCTACATGATATTGCTAGAAGTACCCCTTTCTTCCACAGTCTGGTCAACCAGGCCAGTCATTTCCGGTAGCTTCCGTTCAGAGACCTGTTTTTCCAGGTTACCACTCAAGCTCCTAGCTGTAGGCATTAGCAGCTGCCTGCCCTCAGGTGTTCTAGGATGGAGAGGATGCCTTCCTTTTCTAGGTCGGGGTAGAAGCACAGCATGTTCTGCATTAGGGACGCTGTCGTGGGTGTCGAACTCATTTGTTCTGAGGGCCAGATCTGACATAAATGAGACCTTGTTGGGCTGGGCCATGTCGGGTTGGGCTGGCCCATGTTGGTCTGGGCCATGTGTGTACCTATTTAAAATTAGGTAGCAGAGATAGAAATTCTATGAGGAATACAGACAAACAGGTATTTTTGTTTTAAAAAAACCTTAAAACATGCTTAAAATGTTCGCACTCATTGAAAGATGCTTTCTTTATATTTCTCCCATGGGATCCAGGGAACTAGGCAAAGGAAGCTCTGGCTCCTTCCTGCCTTCCCCAGGGGACTGGGGGGGGGGAGCCTCAGCCAATAGAAGGAAGAGAGGCTTGGCTCAGTAGCTCTGCTGTGCAAGTCTTGCAAAGCAAGCTGTTATGCAGAAGGAAGCAAGATGTAGGGAGAAGGAAGCAGATGACAGCCAGTTGTTCGGGGGCCTGAGAGGAGCCCTCCGGAGGCCTGATTCGGCCCCCAAACTGCATGTTCAACACCCCTGCATAACGTTTGCGAATATTTCTTGTGGTCCTTTGTCCCTTTTTTATTTTAGGCACTGGTTCACTAGGGCACTATAAAATGGTTTTGGTTGCATTCCTTTGGAGTAGATCTGGACAGAGGTCACCAGGACTCCCCGCACCTGACCAGGCAACAAAGGAGGAGGAGGAGGGGCCACAGTTGCAACCTATCAGCGGATCGGCAGGAAAAGCTGCGCGGAGGTCGGCGCTCTCCAGACGTTCAGCGCTGGGGAAGGCGGCGGTGTGGGGGGGGGACCAGTGAGTCGCTGAAAAAGCAGCTGCCACTGCTTCCCCCCCCCACTTCCCTCCCATACGACTCGCACTGCCCCCCCCCCGGGCGCCACCACACCCGCCTGTCCCCTCCTTCCCTTCTCCTCACCTTCCCCCCATGTGATCAGAGCACGCCACTGCTGCCTGCCCTTTCTTTCCCTTCCCCATCCCCTTGCCTCCCCCCCCCCCATCATAGCGTGCCACACCTGGGCAGTACCGACCCCGATGCAACGTGCATCTTATCTTTCGGAGAAGGCACTGGAGGCACCGGAAGGGAGGGGAACCAAGCAGTGCGCTATGATAGGGGGGGGGGAGGCAAAGGGACAGGGAAGGGAAGGGAAAGGAAAGGAGGGGCGGCGGGGGTGGGCGGAGGAGGCAGGCAAACTAGGCACTTGCCTGGGGCACCGGGAGGGCGAGGAAGCCCAATTCGGTGCCCCCACCCTCCCGACGCCCTAGGCAACCGCCTAGTTTGCCTAGTGAGTGAGCCGACCCTGGTAGTACGGCTGAGCGAGCGACTCCATCGAGACTTAGTGGTCTGGCAGAGGGACGCATGCCTACGAGGAAGGCGGTCGCAAAGTCCTGAGTTTTAACCGGAGCTTCTCCAGTGCTAATGGGGACATCACCGGAGGCCCATTTAGCCCCTGCTTGGGGCTGGGCTCTCTGTGGAAGCAAGGAGTCGCTTTCGGCACGACCAGCAACCACCTCTCGCACCCTTGCTTGTACTCTTGGCTTTCTGACTTCCGGCACCTGACGACTTCCCTCTCAGCTCTCTGACTCAGCTTCGGTTTGAACTCTCTGGCTTGACCCCAGACTGGACTTGGACTGTGCCCAGCCCGTACAATGTGTTGATCACCCTTTAATCATTAATCATTCCATGTGTTAATCTCCTAGTTGCTGCATTCCTATGGTTATCTGCTTGGTATTTATTTATTTTTCTTTTATTTATTTTCCACCCTTACCTCGAGGTGGGCTCAGGGTGGCTAACAGGTATGGTTGCCAATCCCCAAGTGGGGGCAGGGGATCCCCCAGTTTGGAGGCACTCCCCCCGCTTCAGGGTCATCAGAAAGCCAGACCAATTCCCATAGGATATAATGGAGAATTGATCCGTGGGTATCTGGGGTGCTAGGGAGGCTCTTTATTGAGGTAGAGGCACCACATTTGCAGTGTAGCATCCAGTGCCTCTCCTCAAATCATCCTCCAAGTTTGAAAAAGATTGGACCAGGGGGTCCAATTCTATGAGCCCCCAAAGACGGTGCCCTTATCCTTCATTATTTCCAGTGAAGGGAAGGCAGTTAAAAGGGGCGCCAGTCCCTTTAAATGTGATGATCAAACTCCCTTTGGAGTTCAGTTATGCTTGCCACACCCTTGCCCACGGCTCCACCCCCAATGTCTCCCAGCTCCACCCCCAAAGTCCCCAGAGATTTCTTGAATTTGACTTGGCAACCCTCCTTACAGGTCACGTAACATTGCGATGAAGACAAATAACGGATAAAAACCATAGAAGGCTTTAAAAAAGCTATGTGCCACTGCCACATTCGTTATCACCAGATACTGGAAATCTTCTCGGATTGGCTTTGGCAAGCACAGGAATTGTGTGCTCAGGATCAAATAACTGACTCTTTAACACGTCACAACACAGACCAATACGAACTGAACTTCGCAGCTGTCTGGTTTCCCTTTCTGGAATATTTCAAACCAAGAAGAATATATATGTTATCTACTGCATTTTCCTTTTTTGCTGCCTTTTTTCTCCTTTTTAATACGTTCACAGGAATCAACTCAATTATTCTTTTCCCTTTGTTATTTAGTTAGTGGCTTTACATGGATTGTTAAAGACATATGTACGATTGAATCTGCTTAATAGAGTTGTTAAAGTTTAAAAAAAAATAGGGTTTAAAATTCACACAGTTCAAAATCAACGTCACATAGAAGACGGAATGGAGGTTACCACTGTATTCATGTGTTACCACTGTGGTAACACGTGAATAAAAGCCTTCTGGGCAGTGTCGTAGGATATCCAGCTGCTGACCACTAGGCCAAACTGACAGCAGGGATGGCCAGAGATTAGGGTTGCCAATCCTCAGGTGGGTGAAACTATAGGATTTTAGCGTATACTTGCGTAAATAAAAAAACCGCTAAGAGACACCATAATTTTTAAATGACAAAACGGTGTAGTGTGCAGGTCGGTGGTGTTCTGGCCAGGCTTGCACGTAGAACTTCAAACGAACAAGAACATGCATCGAAAGGATATTCCCGCAAGACAGTTCAAAAGCAGTTCAACAAAACTTTTCCAGGATTCAATTGATGGAGTTAAAGGAAGCCCTTCCAAAGACGTCTGTTCTAGATATCAAGACGTTTCGTCCGTCTTTCTTCAGTTTGGAGGCTTATTTATCGCTGGAACCCAATCTTTACAATATATTCAAAGAAGACCAACAAGGTTCAAAACGTGTCTTTTAGATTTCCAGGATCTCCATCTGGATTGGATTCCAGTGAAAAATAAGCCTCCACACTGAAGAAAGACGGACGAAACGTCTTGATATCTAGAACAGACGTCTTTGGAAGGGCTTCCTTTAACTCCATGAACTAAATACTGGAACATGGATATTCGTTTATGATTGGAAAAGTTTTGTTGAACTGTTTTTGAACTGTTTTGTGGGAATATCCTCTCGAAGCATGTTCTTGTTCATTTGAAGTTCTATGTGCAAGCCTGGCCAGAACACTACCGACCTTCACATTACACTGTTTTGTCATTTAAAATTTATGGTGTCCCTTAGCGGTTTTTTATTTACACAATCCCCCAGTTTGGAGGCCTCTCCTGCTTCAGGGTTATCAGAAAGTGGGATGGGGGGAGGGAAATCTGCTGGGCACTCCATTATACCTAATGGAGGCCAGTTCCTATAAGGTATAATGGAGAATTGATCTGCAGGTATCTGGGACTCTGGAAGGGCTGTTTTTTTGAGGTAGAGGCACCAAATTCACAGCATAGCATCTTGTGCCTCTCCTCAAAACACCCCCCCCCCCAAGTTTCAAAAAGATTGGACCAGGGGGTCCATTTTTACAAGCCCCGCAAAAATGTGCCCCTATCCTTCATTATTTCCAAATGGAGGGAAGGCGTTTAAAAGGCATGCAATCCCTTTAAATGTGATGGTCAGAACTCCCTTTGGAGTTCAATTGTGCTTGTCACACCCTTGCTCCTGGCTCCACCCTAATGTCTCCTGGCTCCACCCCCAAAGTCTCCAGATATTTCTTGAGTCTGACCTGGCAACCCTACCAGAGATGAAGATTTGGACATCCACAGCCTCAACCAAAAGCCCGGTGGAACAGCTCCGTTTTACAGGGCCTTTGAAATTGCAGTTATCTGCTGTTTGTACTTACTTCAGATTGCTCCATTTCATCTATCTCCTCGACCCGGGTCAAATGGGGAGCGCCGTATTTATCTGTTAACTCCGCCAAGGTCTTGGACTGCACCTCCCTTTCCGCTGCCACCTTTGCCTACGATTTAAAATTCAGTTTAAGAACATAAGAGAAGCCCTGTTGGATCAGGCCAATGGCCCATCCAGTCCAACACTCTGCGTCACATAAGAACATAAGAGAAGCCCTGTTGGATCAGGCCAGTGGCCCATCCAGTCCAACACTCTGCGTCACATAAGAACATAAGAGAAGCCATGTTGGATCAGGCCAGTGGCCCATCCAGTCCAACACTCTGTGTCACATAAGAACATAAGAGAAGCCCTGTTGGATCAGGCCCTTGGCCCATCCAGTCCAACACTCTGTGTCACATAAGAACATAAGAGAAGCCATGTTGGATCAGGCCAATGGCCCATCCAGTCCAACACTCTGTGTCACGTAAGAACATAAGAGAAGCCATGTTGGATCAGGCCAGTGGCCCATCCAGTCCAACACTCTGTGTCACGTAAGAACATAAGAGAAGCCATGTTGGATCAGGCCAATAGCCCATCCAGTCCAACACTCTGTGTCACATAAGAACATAAGAGAAGCCATGTTGGATTAGGCCAGTGGCCCATCCAGTCCAACACTCTGAGTCACACAGTGGCCAAACCACCCCCAAAGTGCAGGAGGTTCACAAGTGGGGCTAGAAGCCCTTCCACTTTGCCCCCCCCCATGCACCAAGAATACAGAGCATCACTGCCCCAGACAGTTCCAATAATATGCTGTGGCTAATAGCCACTAATGGACCTCACCTCCATATTTTTATCCAAACCCCTCTTGAAGTTGGCTATGCTTGTAGCCACCACCACCTCCTGTGACAGTGAATTCCACATGTTAACCACCCTTTGGGTGAAGAAGTACTTCCTTTTATCGATTTTAACCCGCCTGCTCAGCAATTTCATTGAATGCCCACGAGTTCTTGTATTGTGAGAAAGGGAGAAAAGTACTTCTTTCTCTACTGTCTCCATCCCATGCATAATCTTGTAAACTTCTATCATGTCACCCCGCAGTCGACGTTTCTCCAAGCTAAAGAGCCCCAAACGTTTTAACCTTTCTTCATAGGGAAAGTGTTCCAAACCTTTATATCATTCTAGTTGCCCTTTTCTGCACTTTTTCCAATGCTATAATATCCTTTTTGAGGTGCGGTAACCAAAATTGGACACAGTATTCAAAATGAGACCACACCATCAATTTATACAGGGGCATTATGATACTGGCTGATTTTCAATTCCCTTCCTAATAATTCCCAGCATGGCGTTGGCCTTTTTTATTGCAACCGTACACTGTCTTGACATTTTCAGTGAGTTACCTACCATGACCCCAAGATCTCTCTCTTGGTCAGTCTCTGACAGTTCACACCGCATCAACTTGTATTTGTAGCTGGGATTTTTGGCCCCAATGTGCATTACTTTGCACTTGGCCACACTGAACCTCATCTGCCACGTTGACGCCCACTCACCCAGCCTCAACAGATCCCTTAGGAGTGCCTCACAATTCTCTCTGGTTCTCACCACCCTGAACAATTTAGTGTCATCTGCAAACTTGGACACTTCACTGCTCACTCCCAACTCCAAATAATTAATGAACAAGTTAAAGAGCATGGGACTGAGCCCTGCAGCACCCCACTGCTTACCATCTTCCACTGCGAAGACTGCCCATTTATACTCTCTGCTTCCTATTAATTAGCCAGTTTTTGATCCACAAGAGGACCTGTCCTTTTACTCCATGACTCTCGAGCTTACTAAGGAGCCTTTGATGAGGAACTTTATCAAAAACTTTCTGGAAGTCAAGAAAAAAAACATCTATTGGGTCCCCTTTGTCCACATGTTTGTTCACCCCTTCAAAGAACTGTAACAGGTTAGTGAGGCAAGATCTTCCCTTACAGAACCCATGCTGAGTCTTCCTCAATAACTTGTGTTCATCGATGTGCCTACTCACTCTGTCCTTGATAATGGTTTCTACCAACTTTCCCGGTATTGAAGTCAGACTGACTAGCCTGTAGTTTCCCGGATCTCCTCTGGAACCCTTTTTAAAGATGGGAGTGACATTTGCTACCTTCCAGTCCTCAGGAACAGAGGCAGATTTCAATGAAAGATTAAATATTTTTGTCAGGAGATCCAGAAGTTCACCTTTGAGTTCTTTCAGAACTCTTGGATGTATGTCATCCGGACCTGGTGACTTATTAGTTTTTAATCCATCAATCAGTTGTAGGACCTCCTCTCTTGTCACCTCAATCTGACTCAGGTCTTCCAACACTCCTTCCAAAATTAGTGGTTCTGGAGCGGGCAAATGCTTCTCATCTTCCACAGTGAAGATGGAGGCAAAAAATGCATTCAGCTTCTCAGCCATTTCCCTATCCTCCTTCAGTAATCCTTTTACCCCTTGGTGATCCAAGGGCCCCACTGCCTCCCTGGCTGGTTTCCTGCTTCTAATATATTTGAAGAAATTTTTATTGTTGGTCTTTATGCTTTTTGCAATATGCTCCTCATAGTCCCTTTTTGCCTGCCTGATCACAGTTTTGCATTTGATTTGCCACAGCCTGTGTTCCCTTTTATTAATCGCACTTGGACTAGTTTTCCATCGCTTAAAGGAATCCTTCTTACCTTTTACAGCTTCCATTACTTTGTTTGTGAACCATGCAGGCCTTTTCTTATACCTGTTTGTGCCTTTCCTAACTTGTGGTATATATTTTATCTGAGCTTCTAGGATTGTAGTTTTAAATAGCCTCCAAGCTTCCCCAAGGGTTTTGACTATTTACCTTTCCTTTCAGTTTCCTCTTCACATGCCTCCTCATCTCAGAGAATTTACCCCTTTTAAAGTTAAACATGGTTGTGCTGGTCTTTTGGGGCAACTCCCTATTTATACAAATGGTGAAATCAATAACATTATGGTCACTGCTCCCAAGCGGTGTGATCACTTTTACATCTCTCACCAAGTCTTGAACATTATTTAGGACCAAATCCAGGATCGCCCCACCCCTGGTAGATTCTGTGACCATCTGCTCCATAGCACAGCGTCTAGAAACTCAATCTCTTTCTCTTGACCAGAACACATATTGACCCAATCTGCGGGTACTTAAAATCACCTATTATGACACAGTTTTTATGTTTAACCACTATCTTTAATCCTTCCATCATATTATAATCGTCCTCTATCTTGTGATTTGGTGGGCGATAACAAACTCCCATAGTTAAATTTCCTTTTGGGCCCTCTATTTCGACCCAAAAGCATTTCTAGAAGGGAATCTAATTCTCTGATCTCAGTCTTACTGGACTGTATACCCTCTCTGACATACAGAGCCACCCCACCTCCAACCATTCCCTCCCTATCCTTCCGATATAACATATTCAGGAATCACCGTGTCCCACTGATTCTCCTCATTCCACCAAGTTTCTGAAATTCCCACAATGTCTATGTTTTCCCCCAATACTAAACATTCCAACTCACCAATTTTACTTTGAACACTTCTGGCATTTGTATACAAACATCTATAATTTCCCAGGCAAGTTAGGTTCGCAACCTTCCTCCTGCTGCCTCGAGACTTTGGCAAACAGTCCATACTGTTTGTCACCATCTCAGTGGACAACTCTGATCCATAGCCTGGTAGAAAAGTAACAGCTAACCCTTCATCTCTTTGAGATGAGTCCTCCCGAACCAGAGACATTTCATCTCCAGAGACATTTTCCCCAAGATTTAGTTTAAAAACTGCTCTGCCACCTTTTTGATTTTAAGCACCAGATGCCTGGTTCCATCTGGGGACAAGTGGAGACCGTCTCTTTTGTACAGCTCCCGCTTGTTCCAGAAAGCATCCCAGTGCCTAACAAACTTAAACCCTTCCTCCCTACACCATCGTCTCATCCACACATTGAAACTTCTAATTTGTGCCCATCTCTTCAGCCTTGCACATGGAACAGGTAGCACTTCTGAGAAGGCTACCTTGGAGATCCTGGTGTTAAGTCTCTTGTCTAGCAGCCTAAATTTTTCCTTCAGGACCTCACAACTGCATTTCCTCACATCATTGGTGCCAACATGCACTATGACCACTGGCTCCTCCTCAGCACTATCAGCCTATCAACAACACAAGTAATGTCTGCTACCTTTGCACCAGGCAGGCAAGTCACCATACGGTCAGTACAGGGTTTTGCCACCCAGCTGTCTACTTGCCTAAGGATCGAATCACCAACTACTAAGACCCTCCCCCTCCCTTCCCAGGGATGGTTCCTTGGTGCGAAAGGATACCCGCTCACCAACTGAAGAAGAGATCCCTTCTGAGGGCGCATTCCCCTTATCCTCAGCCCGGTGCCGTTCCCTCTCGACCCTCATGCTCCCTGGCAGCAACGGGGCTGCCACGTTCAGATTGGGGCTCATCTAACACGTCCCCGAGAGTCTTCTCCAAGTGCCTGACTGTCTCTGCTTCTCCAGGTCAGTCACCTCAGCCTCAAGGGTATGAACTCGTTCCCTGAGGACCAGGAGCTCCTTGCATTGACCACACACCCAAGACTTCTGTCCTGTGGGCAGATAGTCATACATGTGACACTCAGTGCAAAACACTGGAAAGCCCCCACCCCCCTGCTGGCATTCTACCTTCATGATAGCTTTTTAAAAAATATACAGTTCCCTTTTAAATCCCGTTTGTTTATGTGGCTCTCCTTCTGGAGGGTCTACTTACCTTTTTGGGAACACAAGGAAAATAGGGATTTGGGTTCCTGGTCCTTACACAGTCCCCAGGCTAAGAGCCACAGGCCAAGATCCCTATAGCTTGTACCAAAAGCTCGCGCCTCTGGCAAAAGGTGCAGCTTAATAATGAAAAGAGGGTGGGGCCTCACTGCCCCAGGAATACAGCCACTCCTAATCAATCAGCAACAATCACCTTCAGCCCACTCAAACCAAACAAACAGCAGTTCCCCAGCAACCACAAACTCAGAATTTTCAGCAATCACACAGTCACACAAACTCAGAAATTCTCAGCAACTTCCCCAGCAGTTTAGAAAGCCAAACCTCACCCTTATAGCACTTCTTATCCGCTCTCTCTCAGAGCTCTCTGAAATGTGTGAGCTAGCTCACCATTTCTCAGCTTCTGGCTCACACATTTTTGGCTCAGCTCAGGAAAAATGGCCCAGAGCATGCTAATTTATGCGATTGCTCACAACTTTAATCCCAGTAGCTCACAAAGAAGAATTTTTCCTCACAAGACTTCACAGCTTAGAGGGAGTATTTCACCACTGCTCTGAGCATCAGTGGAAGAAAAAAAAAGATCAAAACCCAACAGTATCATGTGCAGCCATCACGTCACTTCCAGTGAAAACCCAGAAGTGACAGAGGATTTTACCATAGAGTTTCTGTTGATTCCTAGAGCTACCCTCGTTCACTTCCAGGTTTCCACCAGAATCGACGTGCACCATTTGAGATGTTCTGCCTCCCTCATAGTCCCACCTCCGAGCCTGCCACTGATTGAAGCAAAGCGTGGGGAAACAAATTTCGTGAATATTTATGAACGAATTTATGAATGCGTTTTGTGATTTGGACCTTAGCATATTGAAAACAGGCAGTTTAAGCATATTGAATACAGAAAATCCAGTTATTTGCTTAACAGCGTGTTTGTTATTTCTCCACGGTTTATTTTTTCCCCCCCTCAGGACTTCACCTTATCCTGTGGAACTCTCTGTGTTACTAACAGTTTCCCCTCTAAGCTGAGTTAGTGTGAGCTAGCTCACAGTTTTTTAAGTGTCCGGCTCACACGTTTTTGACTTAGCTCAGAAAAAAAATGGCCCCAGAGCAAATTAACTTATGCAGGAGCTCACAACTTTAACGCCAGGAGCTCACAAAGTAGAATTTTTCCTCACAAGACTCCACAGTTTCGAGGGAATATTGGTTACTACCCCTGATCTGAAGCAGGCAGGCCCTTGACTAGGGTTGCCAAGTTCCCAGGCCACTCTAGGAGCTTCTGGGAAAACTCTATGGTTTTCCCGGATGCTCTGGCAATTTGGGAGGGAAAACGCTATGGTACATCAGAGGCTGCAGGGGACTTGGCCACCCTACCCTCGACTGTGAGTTTAAGCTTGGGAGGAAATGCTGGTGGATACTGGATGCACACGGAAATGTTCCTCTCACCTCCATCTCTTCAATCCGCTTCTGCTCTAAGATGAGTTCTTCGGCTCTCTCTCTGTCGAGCCTCTCCTGCTCTTCACGCTCACGTTCCAGTTCGGCCTGCAACCGTTTCACAAGTTAATGCAGAGTTAATGAAAAGCAAGGATTGTTTTGTAGAAAAATAGGTGGTGGAGCTCATTAGCATAACTCATTAGCATATGCCACCACCCCCCACCAGCCAAAATCAACCCGATGCAAGAAAGGAGAGCCCCAGGAGAGCGAGACCTGCTTGGACTGGCTAGAGATCCAGCCAGCCCAAGCAGGCCTCATTCACCTGGGGCTCTCCTGGGCCGCCCCTCCCCACAGACAAAAAGCCAGCAAGCCAAAAATCACATAAGAAATGGAGAAAGGGTGGCGTGGGCTTCTCCAGGGGTTAATGAGGGCTGCTGGGGGTGTGGCAAAGCCCCTGCTGGCTGGCTGGCTGCCCGCTCTCCTAATCCAGGGTTTGTTATGCGGCTGCACCTCCTATTCAATGGACAAGGCAGGTGGGGAGGAAGAGGGGGAACTCTCAGAAAGGTACAGGAGCTGTGCTCCTGTGAGCTCCTGCTGAATTTAAGGCCTGATCTCCATTGCATTGAGCTTTTCAGCCCTAAACAAATAAGCAACAGTTACTGGATCAGGTAGTAGAATAATACAGCTATTCCCCATGTGCACAGATACAGAATTGTCAAGACAGATGCAGAAAAGGTACATGTGCAAGATATGAAGGGCTGTGGTTAGGATGGGTTTCAGGTTTTGAGGAGACCTGGGTAGATAGTTCCTAGCACCCCCTTCCCCTTTTTACCCACCACCAGGCTACCACACGTAAGAGCATAAGAAGAGCCTTGCTGTGTCCGACCAGTGGTCCCTCATCCAACATCCTGTCTCACACAGTGCCCAGCTAGTGCCTCTGGAGGTCCAACAACAGGGCATAGAGATCATGGCCTACCCCTGATAAGAGGAGCCCTGCTGGATCAGGCCAGTGGTCCAGCTAGGCCAACGTCCTGTCTCACACAGTGGCCAACCAGTTCTCTAGAGCCAGCTTGGTGTAGTGGTTAAGCGCATGGGCTGGGAGAACTGGGTTTGATTCCCAACACTTCTACATGCAACTGTTGGAGTGACCTTGGGTCTGTCATAACTCTCTCAGAGCTGTTCTGTTCAAGAGCAGTTTCTGTCCGAGCTCTCTCAGCCCCACCTGCCTTACAGGATCTCTGTTGTGGGGAGGGGAAGGGAAAAGAGATTGTAAGCTGCTCTCCTTCGGGTAGTGAAGGGCAAGGTATAAATCCAATCTCTTCTTCCTCCTCCTCTAGAAAGCCAACAACAGGGACTAGAGGTCAAGACCTTCCCCCTGACGTTGCTTCTTGGCTCTGGGATTCAGAGGATTACCACTTCTGAACGTGAAGGTTCTCTGTAGTCACCAAAGCTAGTAGCCACTGATAGATGGATCTTTCCTCCATCAATATTAGGGCTTTTTAAGCAGGAATTCCTTTGCATATTTAGCAGGAATTCCTTTGAGAGCCAGTTTGGTGTAGTGGTTAAGTGTGTGGACTCTTTTCTGGGAGAACGCGGTTTGAGTCCTCACTCCTCCACTTGCACCTGCTGGAATGGCCAGGGATTGTTGTGCAGCTGCACCTACTACTCAATGGACAAAGTAGGTGGGGGGGAGGAGGTGGAACCCTCAGAAAGGTTCAGGAGCTGTGCTCCTGTGAGCTCCTGCTGAATTCAAGGCCTAATGAAAAGGCTTTTCACTGTGGGACAGGGGTTCCCCACACAGTACCTACTGGCACCTGTCCTAGTTCCTGCCTAATGTTCGTAGAAAGTGGTCTTGGCAAGGGCTGAAACCTTTTGGTCAGAAAGCTTTCTGATTGGCCAAGGGTTGGGCCCGGGAGGGGGGAACTTATCCTAAAAATGAGAAAGATCCATCCGATGTTTCTACATCACTACCCACATGACCTGGAAGTGACGCCAGGGCAGCCTTCTAGTATTTGGACACAAACTCTATGGTAGCAGCCGATTTCACCATAGAGTTTTTGCCCGAATTCCAGAGCATCACCCTGACATCCCGGAAGTGATGTCACTTCTGGGTCACGTGGTCCGTGACGTAGACAATGTTGTTGCATGTTGGATGGACCTCTCCACTGCTCCTGGTAAGTCCCCTCTCCCCTGCCAGTTGGCAATCCTATTTGGCTCCACTCAGCTCCCGCCCCTCCCTGAACCCTCTCAGCCTTCATCCCGTATCTCCCTGTTTGGAATTGGCCACCCTACTTCCAGCTCCTTTGCTTTATATTTCCTCTGAAAATATGTCTAGCTGACTTAGAGGGCCAGTTTGGTGTAGTGGTTAAGTGTGTGGACTCATATCTGGGAGAACCAGGTTTGATTCCCCACTCCTCCACTTGCACCTGCTGGAATGGCCTCGGGTCAGTCAGAGCTCTCGCAGAGGTTGTCCTTGAAAGGGTAGCTGCTGTGAGAGCCCTCTCAGCCTCACCCACCTCACAGTGTGTCTGTTGTGGGGAGAGAAGATATAGGAGATTGTAAGCTGCTCTGAGTCTCTGAATCAGAGAGAAGAGCGGGGTATGAATCTGCAATTCTTCTTCTTACCATCTGAACTAGTCGCTTCTAAGCTTTGAAGCATTTGAGGGCTGGAAGCAAGTCCATCCTTATGATTGCCCTCTGTGAAACTGTTGTCGCTGAAATGAGTTTCCCTGTTCATGTTGGAAGGCTCCCAGAATTCTTTGTGCTTTCAAAACTAGTCCATTAGGAAGAAGGACTAAACTGCAGCCTCCCTTCCGGACCGTCTAGTTTCCAATGTCCATAAAGTGATAGGGAAGCCCATCCAAACGTGGACTTATGGGCTGAAGCAGTATATCCTGCAAGGGACTGTTCAGCATTGGGGTCCCGTTCTCATTGGGGGTAGGAAACCTCCTGCTCCCGCTCCCATCGCCTGCTGCTACTGCTCAGAGTGGTCACAGCGTAAACGGGACCACGGAGGAAAGACTGAGCCACAAAACAAAGGAAAAGGAAAGGAAAGAACTCTCCATGTAAAATGCAATTTTAACTTGTAGTGAATAATCAGTATTAAAATACAAAACAAACGTTACCAGTACAGGTCACCAAGTTAAAACCTCATAAGTTACTCAGTGCTCCTACTAACCTGATGTGGCTAAAAGCCACTATATTACATTCAGTCCAGTGTTTAAAAATAGGTGGTCCAATGGAGAACTGGTCCGCTTTGCAAGCCGTTTCGGATCTCAGATCCTTCTTCCAGGGACCATTCTTATGAGTGTTGTACAGTTTTCCAGGTCCAGTAGTGCCAAATGAATTCCTCGCTTTCTCTAATTAGCACACATAGAAGCAGGAACGCCATAGTAAATGCTATCCTTATCAGCCTGCATTGCTGAGGTTTTAACTTGGTGATAATGTACTGGTAATATTTGTTTTGCATTTTGATATTTATTATCCACAACAAGTTAAAATTGCATTTTACACGGAGAGCTCTTTCTTTTTGTTACCGCTCAGAGTGGTAGCAGGACAAACAAACAGCATTGTGTGCGGCCAGATAGCTCTAGAAATGGTGAGAAACAATATGGTCTATGCAGGGGTGTCGAACCCATATGTTACGAGGGCCGAATCTGACATAAATGAGACCTTGTTGGGCCAAGCCACGTGTGTACCTTTTAAGATTAGGTAGCAGAGAGATAAACTTTATAAAGGACACAGACAAAAACAATTAAAGATTTTTTTAACAACAGTTTTTGGTCTTGAAGGTGCTTTCTTTGTATTTCTCCCATGGGATCCAGGGAACTGGACAAAGGAAGCTCTGGCTTTTCCTTCCTTCCCCAGGGGACCAGGAGAGGGAGCAGCCTCAGCCAATAGAAGGAAGACAGGTTTGGCTCAGTAACTCTGCTGTGTGATTGAGAGAGCCTGGCAAAGCAAGCTATTCCTTCTCCCTTCCTCTCCAAGGGAGGAGCCTCAGCCAATGGAGAAAACAAAGACTTTGCTTTGTAGCTCCTGTGCAATTGAGCAAGCTGTTACGCAGAAGGAAGCAAGAGAGAAGGAGAACGAAGCAGATGACAGCCAGTTGCTTGAGGGCCTGATAGGAGTCTTCCGGGGGTCTGATTCATCCCCTTGGCTGCATGTTGGACACCCCGGTCTATGGTTTTACCACAGAGTTTACCATAGAGTTTCTAGTGATTCCTAGAGCTACCCATGTAACTTCCAGGCTTTTTACTGGAAGTAACAGGACACTGCAGGCAGCATGGCAAGCTCCCCATATCCTCACCCACAGCCCTCCTGCCGGTTGCCAAGCGCTGTCTGGCAATGCTTGTCCAGTAGCCCACATCTAGAAGCTGAAGAATCCATTGTAAAGGAGGAGAAATGTTCATGACCTTTTGGTGGTACTTTCCTACCTGTCTCTCTTCTTCGAGCTTCTGCTGGATCAAAAGTTCTTCTTCTTTCATTCTTTCAAGCATCTCCACTTCTCTTTGGGCCTCCTCACGCTCACGCTCCAGCTCCTCTCTCTCCAGTCTTCTCTAGCCGTGCAATTAAAAAGACCCACACACACAATGAAAGAGCGTGTCATTTTGAGCTCACCAGGAAGTTCTTTGGTGCAGCCTTTTTCAGAGTCACTTCTGTCATGAGTGATATTCCCTCTAAGCTGTGGAGTCTTGTGAGCAAAAATTCCACTCCGTGAGCTACTGGCATTAAAACTGAGCTGCTGCATAGATTAGTTTGCTCTGGGGCTATCCTTCCTGAGCTATGGCAAAATGTGTGAGCTAGAGGCTAAAAAACTGAGCTAGCTCACACAAGGGCTGTCAAGCCCCCAGTCCAGACCGGGGTTCTTCCACCCAACCTGCCGGCCCACACTGGCAGGTGACGTCATCGCGCCAGCAACGTCGTATGCCGGCCACTCTAGGCGTTTCTGGGAAAACTCTATCGTTTTCCTGGACGCTCAAGCAGTTTGGGAGTGAAAACTCTATAGGTACCATTAAGTTTTTCCCTCTCAAAATGCTAGAGCGTCTGGGAAAACCATAGAGTCTGGGGGGGGGACTTGGCAACCCTAGCTCACACTAACTCAGCTTAGAGGGAACACTGCTTATGAGGAAGGAGTACTGTAGAGTTGTGTGCTTATGTTTTTCTGATTTTGTTTTGTCTTTTATAGGGCTGCTTCCATACAGATGACTCCCTCCACCTGAGCTCTAGAACCATGACTGACGCATCCACGCTAGACTCTTCCACTTGGGTGTTCCTGTTGCTTGAGGTGAGGAGGTATTTCTCTGTTCTGCGTGTTTTGCTCCCTCTACTGGTCAATGTGATATTACTCCACATTATGTCTGGTGTATCTCCCTGCAGATTTCAACTTCAAGTTTTTATACTGGACATACCACACTGTAATATCAAATCAACCACCAGGGGGAGCAAAACACATGCAAAACAGAAAAAAGAAACCCAAAGGAACAGAAACACACAAGCAAAAAACCCAAAAATGTAGAAAATGTCTCAGCTTCCATGGTGTCCCCTCCTTCTCTTCAGTGGTTCCAGACCTGGAAGTGATTCCAGTTCTCTCTAGGAATTGCCAAAAACTCTATGGTTTTACTGCAGTGTTTCTGGTGATTCCTAGAGAGGTGTGACATCACTTCCCCATTTTCCAGGAACTGACAACATGCTGTTCATTGACATCCACCCCTCCATGTCCCCGCCTTCCAGTCATCACCTCCAGCTGAGGCCTGGCAACCCTGTTCAGAAAGCGTTCACTAGTTAGTGAGGTAATAGTGAAACAAAAGCAGCAGAAATCTTTTCAAGTGACACAACATCATTGATAGTATATTAACACCCCATGTTAGGCTCTTCCAAGATTAAAGGCTAGCAATAGAGATTGATACTGTTATGGAAATTTGTGCTTTTAAAGCTCACCCGCAATGCTTCATCCATGTTCTTCCTGTATTTGTGAATCCAGTGGGCCAAGTACTCTATCGGGTCCGCCGGCCGGCGTTCAGCCACTTCGGCAAGTCCTTCCGCTAAGCACGCGCCGAGGCATTTTTTGAGATAGGCAGTCTCCATTTTCTGCTTCTGCAGCAAGGATTAGTTAGTATGGAGCTCATTTTTAAAAAAATATTTATTTACTGTAATCCTACATAGTAGGCTTGCCAATCCCCAGGTCCCAGCAGGGGTTCTTCCGCTTTCTCAGACTCCTTCCCACCCCCAGTCAGCTAGCCGGTGGGGGGAAGCCCCACCCCCAGAGGACCATGTGCCTTTGGCAGCTTCAGTCTCCGATTGAAAGGCTTCCTCTTGGGATGAGGTGTCTGTGTTACTTTGAAGAAGTTGGCAGCAGCTCGTGAGTAGAGACGCCAATCCGTCACTTCAGAGTCACCAGAAATGGGGCAGGGGGTGGTGGTGGGGGGGACAGGAGGGAAACGTCTGAGCACTTCATTATTCCCTATGTGGAGATCGATTCTCATAGGGTTTAATGGGGAATTGATCTGGAGGTTTCGGGGGCTCTGGGGGAGCTGTTTTTTGAGGTAGAGGCACCAAATTTTCAGTATAGTATCTAGTGCCTCTCCCCAAAGTACCCCCCACGTTTCAAAACGATTGGACCAGGGGGTCCAATTCTATGAGCCCCCAAAGAAGGTGCCCCTATCCTTCATTATTTCCTATGGAAGGAAGATATTTAAAAAGGTGTGCTGTCCCTTTTAAATGTGATAGCCAGAACTCCCTTGGAGTTCAATTATGCTTGTCATACCCTTGTTCCTGGCTCTGCCCCCAATGTCTCCTGGTTCCACCCCCAAAGTCCCCAGATATTTCTTGAATTGGGCTTGGTAAACCTACTACATAGTGCTTCTCCTAGACACCCAAACCAGTTTGGAATAAAAGAAGACAATGAAAGCTTACCAGAAACCTAGGGTTGCCAGGTCTCTGTTGGAAAAATACCTGGAGACTTTGGGGGTGGATCCAGGAGACGGCGGGGTTTGTGGAGGGGAGGGGCTTCAGCAGGGTCCAATCCCACAGAGCCCACCCTTCCAAGTAGCCATTTTCTCCAAGGGAGCTGATCTCTGCCAGCTTGGAGGCTCCCTTGTAAATTGTCTCAGAGTCTGAGCGCCTGCCCCACTGCCCACAGCCCCCTTCTCAAAAGCCTCTTTGGCAAAGCTGCGGGGGAGAGGCAGAGAGAGGCAAACTTGGCAGCGACGCCAGCAGCAGCCGTACCAGGCGAGTCGGGCAAAGAGCAGCTCAGTTGCTGGCTGCTTGTGCAGGCTGAAAAGGCTGCAAGCTGGGAGGAAACTGCGGGGGGGGGGAGCCTTTCCAGGGCCCCTAAAGGCGTGGGGGCTCAGAGGCCAGTGCCCACTAGGCCTAATTGTTAATCCGGCTCTGTTCCTTAGCTGCCACTTGACTAAAAGGTGTATTTAAGAACACGGAGAGAGGGGAAGAGAGATATTTATCTAAAGACTACTCACCCTCCTGGTACAATCAAAACTCTCAATAATCCTTTCTTCTCTCCCCTGTTGCCCCTGCAAATAAAGCTCTGTGGGTACCCAGAGAAGGAAACAGTTCAATCGGGATGCTTCTGTTTGGTATCCTAGCAACGGACCGATGTTCTATCCACCTCTGCAGGCAACCGTCTCCCTGAAGGTTCTTTAGCTTCCTTCCTTCCAGAGGCGTGATGTTGCTAATCAGATAGCAAATTCCTCATACCTAGAAGCTGAGATGTACCACGACTGACAAAGTGCTGTAGAGTTAATACAGCTTACACTTGCTGTTTGTTTCTGGTTCTGAATACAATACCAACGGCTTCACCTATCCCAAGGGTGTCAAACATGCGGCCTGGGGGCTGAATCAGGCCCCTGGAGGGCTCCTATCAGCCCCCTCCCCAGCAATGGACTGTTGCCTGCTTTCTTCTCCCTCCCTCTTGCTTCCTTCTGCATCACTTGCAAACCCGTGAGGTTCCCCCCCCTCCCAGCTTGCTTTGCCAGGATCTCTCAATCGCGCAGCAGAGCTACTGAACCAAGCCTCTTTCTATTGGCTGAGGTTCTCTCCCTCCTGGTCCCCTGGGGAAGGAAGGAAAGAGCCAGAGCTTTCTTTGCCCAGTTCCCTGGATCGCATGGGAGAGATACAAAGAAAGCACCATGAAGACCAATAAGTGCTAAAGTTTTAAGCATGTTTTATTTTAAGGGGTTTTTTTTAAAAAAAATCTTTAATTGTGTTTGTCTGTGTCCTTTATAAAGTTTCTATCTCTGCTGCCTGGCATTACATTTTAACACACACATGGCCAGCCCAACAAGGCCTCATTTATGTCAGATCCGGCCCTCATAACAAATGAGTTTGACACCCCTTGGGTGTCATTCCTATGGGGGGTGGGGTAAATGAAAAAAGGGTTTTTTAAAGCAACTATTTTTAAAAAAAAATATTTCATAGAAGTTTTGCTCACACAGAATGGCAGGAAATCTCAGTAAATCTTATCAGTATATTTGGTCAGGGTTTTTTTGGTTTTTTTAGCAGGAACACACAGGAATGCAGTTCCAGCTGGCTTGGTGTCAGGAGAGGTGGCCTAATATGCAAAGGAGTTCCTGCTGGGCTTTTTCTACAAAAAAGCCCCCTGTGGAACAATGATGGTATCAGGGGATGTGGCCTAATATGCAAATGAGTTAATATTGCCAAGTTTTGTCCAGTCCAAAAAGCATGATACTGACGTGCAGTAAATCAATCTCCTAAGAAGTATATTGCAAAAAAGGGTAAACTTTCATGTATTCAAATAGTTCCAGTTCACAGTCAAAAGGGGAGAAAGAAAAGCCTAATCTAAAGAGGACTTTCCCTATCACAAATGGCCAGCTAGGGTTGCCAGCCTCCAGGTGGGGCCTGGAGCTCTCCCACTTTGACAACTGATCTCCAGCTGGCAAATCATTTAGGAGTTTGCAGATAGCCCATGTCACTGGCTTAAAATAGTCAGGAAATGTGCCCTCTTTTTTGCTTTTCAGAACATGGTAACCCTACATCATGCCCTCTTTCCCCGCACTCCCACCCCACCTTTGCCTCTGTGTGTCCTGAACCTCAATCCAGGCTCCAGATGGAAAGTTCTGTGGAACTCCCAAGTTTTGCTCATTGCTTTGCGGCAATTTTGTTGGACCGCAGAAAAGAGGCATTAAACTGCTGTTGCTTTTGCAATTCGGGCTTAACTGCTGAACAGCCTGATCCTAGCCACCGTTACACAGAAGTAAGCCCCACTATTAGGGTTGCCAATCCCCAGGTGAGGGCAGGGGATCTCCCAGTTTGGAGGCCCTCCCTACGCTTCAGGGTCATCAGAAAGGGGGAGAAAGGATATGTCCGCTGGGCACTCCATTATTCCCTGTGGAGACCGATTCCCAAAGGGTTTATTGGAAAATTGATCTGCGGATATCTGGGGAGGCTGTTTTTTTTTTAGGTAGAGGCACCAAATTTGTAGCATAGCATCCAGTGCCTCTCCCAAAAATACCCTCCAAGTTTCAAAAAGATTGGACCAGGGGGTCCAATTCTATGAGTCCCCAAAGAAGGTGCCCCTACTCTTCATTATTTCCAGTGGAGGGAATGCATTTAAAAGGTGTGCGGTCCCTTTAAATGTGATGACCAGCACTCCCTTTGGAGTTCAGTTGTGCTTGTCACACCCTTGCTCCTGGCTCCACCCCCAAAGTCCCCGGATATTTCTTGAATTGGACTTGGCAACCCTACCCACTATATTCCGGGAACTTGCTTCAGTGCAAACTAGAGTTGCCAATCCCCAGGTGGGGGCAGGGGATTCCCTGGTTTGGAAGCCCTCCCCCCGCTTCAGGGTCGTCAGAAAGTGGGGGGAGGGGAGGGAAATGTCTGCTGGGTACTCTACTATTCCCTATGGAGATTTATTCCCATAGAAAATCATGGAGAATTGATCTGCAGTTATCTGGGGCTCAGGGGGGGGGGGCTGTGTTTTGGGGTAGAGGCACCAAATGTTCAGTATAGCATCTGGTGCCTCTTCCCAAATTACCCCCCAAGTTTCAAAAAGATTGGACCAGGGTGTCCAATTCTATGAGCCCCCCAAAAAGGTGCCCCTATCCTTCATTATTTCCTATGGAAGGAAGGAATTGAAAAGGTGTGCCGTCCCTTTAATTGTGATGGCCAGAAGTCCCTTCGGAGTTCAATTATGCTTGTCACAGCCTTGATCTTGGCTCCACCCCTAATGTCTCCTGGCTCCACCCCCAAAGTCCCCGGATATTTCTTGAATTGGACTTGGCAACCCTAGTGCAAACATAACCCAAGAACACAACCTCGTCAGCAAACCAATACAAACATACGGAGGCACGTATGCAAAGCAGGGGCCTTCTCGGAAAGCCTATTGGTGGAGACAAGCCACCACCGCGAGCCCTTGAGCCAATCGGGAGCCTCCTATCCGCGCGCGTTCATGCAGGAGGCCAAAGCATTGTGACGCAACGCGGGGGAGGGGATGTGTGTGAGTGTGCGCGCGCGCGCGCGCAGGGGGGGGGTGCCCGGTTGCTAGGCAACGGTGTGCGTCCGGGTTCCAGGTGATCTCGCGCCCTGGACAAGTTTTCAGGTAAGGGGGAGTTGCAGAAGCCGGACCCAGAGGGTCGGGGGAGGGAGAAAGGGAAGCTCCCTATTGCAAGTGAAATGTTCTTCAGAGAGGCAGACTTGGAGGGAAGGCAGCGGGCACTCGGCTGCATAGTGTAAAACTTTTCCTTTTTTTGCAGAGTTGGCCGCTCCAAGGTTGGGATATTTGGGGGTGAAGCCGGGGGGGGGGGGTGGTTAATGCCATGGTTCGCCTTCCAAAGCAATTTTAAAGTGACTTTTTAAAATGGTTTAAAGGGTTGCAACGGGTCCAGAGGAGGGCAGCAAAGATGGTGAGGGGTCTGGAGACCAAGTCCTCCTAGGAAAGGTTGAAGGAGCTGGGGATGTTTAGCCTGGAGAGGAGGCGGCTGAGAGGTGATAGGATCACCATCTTCAAGTACTTGAAGGACTGTCATCTAGAGGATGGTGTGGAATTTTTTTCTGTGGTCCCAGAAGGTAGGATCAGAACCAATGGGTTGAAATTAAATCAAAAGAGTTTCCGGCTCAACATTAGGAAGAACTTCCTGACAGTTAAGAGCAATTCCTCAGTGGAACAGGCTTCCTCTGCAGGTGGTGGGCTCTCCTTCCTTGGAGGTTTTTAAACAGATGCCCATCTGACAGCCTGTGAATTTAGGGGGAGGAGTTTGTGAGTTTCCTGCATTGTGCAGGGGGTTGGACTAGATGACCCTAGAGGTACCTTCCAACTCTATGATTCTAGCTTAAATAATAATCTTTTAATTTTTTTAACTGTTATAACCCTCACATCATCAAATTTTAACATGCAGATTCTTTGTGGGACTTTTTATAAGATGACTGGTCAATGACTGTAAATAATAAACTGAACTGAACTGAAGTTTGGGATATTTGGGGATGAAGCCGGGGGGGGGCGGGGTTAATGCCATGGTTCGCCTTCCAAAGCAGTCTGTTTTCTCTAGGGGAGCTCATCTCTGTTGTCTGGCGATCAGTTGCTGTTCTGGGAGATCTCCAGGTCCCACCTAGAGTTTGGCAAGCAGACAGGTGTGACCTATAAACGGCACTGATCATCATCTGGGGTATTTATTTATTGCTTCAATGGCTATCCCTTCATTGGGTCTAAATGTTAAAGTATAGAAGCTTTGGGTAGGGATAAAGTTACTTGCATTGTGAATTTTTGTGTGTGTGTGCCGTGTTTTTCTCTGCAAAGCACTTTTTCTCTTGCTGCCTAAGGACAAGCGCTGTGCAAACTGAACATTCTTACAAATTTGTTGCACTAAAAGGTGAGGCTAGTGTCTGCTCTGAGTGTTCTCGGGGGGTCGTTTTCTAGAGAAATAGGTGGTGGAGCTCATTAGCATATACTGCCGCCGCCCCCCCCCCCCTGCCAAAAGCACGAAAGAGAGAAAAAGCAAGAAAGGAGAGCCCCGGGCAAGCGAGGCCTGCTTGGGCTGGCTAGAGATCCAAGCAGGCCTCGCTCGTCTGGGGTTCCCCTGGGCCACCCCCCACAATCAAAAGGCCAGCAAGTCACCCAAAATCGCATAAGAAGTGGAGAAAGGGTGGCGTGGGCTTCTCCAGGGGTTAGTGAAGGCTGCTGGGGGCATAGCAAAGCCCCTGGTGGCTGGCTGGCTGGCTGCCCGCTCTTTTAATCCAGGGATTGTTACACGGTTGCTCCTACTATTCAGTGGACAAGGTAGGTAGGTAGGAAGGAAGAGGGGGAACCCTCCGAAAGGTTCAGGAGCTGTGCTCCTGTGAGCTCTTGCCGAATCCGAGGCTTGAGCGTTCTGTTCTCTGGCTCTCATGAACGGAGGAGTCCCACTGGATCAGACCAGGGTCCCTCTCGTCCAGAATCCTCTTTCACCCAGTGGCCCACCAGTTGTCCTGGAGGCCAAACAAACGGGGCACAGAGGCCGAGGCTTTCCCCCAATGTTCCTCCTAGCAGTGGTATTCGGAGGTATACTGCCTCTGGATGTGGAGGTTCCCTTTCATCATCACGACTTACTATCCATGGATGTGTCCAGGGCTTTTTTTCTTAGCAGGAATGTAATTCCAGCTGGCTTGGGCGTGGGTGGGTGTGACTTAATGCGCAAATTAAGGGTTCCTGCTGAGCTTTTTCTACAAAAAAAGCTCTGTGGGAAACAATGGTGATGTTAGGGGTGTGGCCTAATATGCAAAGGAGTTCCTGCTGTTTTTTTTTCTCTGCAAAAGAGAGCCAGTTTGGTGTAGTGGTTAAGTGTATGGACTCTGATCTGGGAGAACCAGGTTTGATTCCCCACTCCTCCACTCGCACCTGCTGGAATGGCCTTGGGTCAGCCATAGCTCTGGCAGAGGTTGTCCTTTCCTTGAAAGGGCAGCCACTGTGAGAATCCCCTCAGCCCCACCCACCTCACAGGGTGTCTGTTGTGGGGGAGGAAGATAAAGGAGATTGTGAGCCACTCTGAGACTCTTCGGAGTGGAGGGTGGGATATAAATCCAATATCATTGTTTAAAACCCTGCGTGAAACAATGGTAACATCAGGGGATGTGGCCTAATATGCAAATGAGTTCCTGCTGGGCTTTTTCTACCCCAAAAGCCCTGGATATATCTCTCCTCCATGAATCTGCCTGATCCCCTTTTAAACCTAGCTATGGTCACGGCTATCCCTACATCTGTTTATTTGATATTTATTTATTTATTATTTTACATGTTGGAAACCTGAATCTTCAGTTTGCAGTTTGGGGACTTCCACCTTAAACAAGAATAGCTAACCACCTAGTGGTGCATGACGCTGAAAGAGCTAGAACTTCTGGCTGCCAGATGCTCCTAGGATCTCCTGGCTATGCTACACCCTGCTGTACAATAATCATTGATTAATTATTAATTACCAGCTTATTTGGGGGGCTGTTGTAAGGATGAATGAGGAATGTATGAGAAGTCATATGAATAGGAAGGAGCTGAGGCTAGGCTTCCCAACCCATCCCCCGGCAGGGCGGGGGACCCCTGCATTAGCAGCCTAAAACCCCGCTCCCTAAAAATCTGATAGCGGGGTGTGTGGGGGGGGTGGAACGGCATCGTGTCTCTTTGCCTGCCTGGCTTCAGGCTTCTCCCTTCCTCCGAGTTACAAAGACCCACCTACTGCCGGCCTGCTATTCGCTCCAGTCTGGCCTCCCTTCGCGAGGTGCATGCTGGGACTTGTAGTCCTTGCATCCTCTCACGTCTGCTGAGCATTCTCTATGTGGAGATTGATTCTCATAGGGTATAATGGAGAATTGATCTGGAGGTTTCGGGGGCTCTGGGGGAGCTGTTTTTTGAGGTAGAGGCACCAAATTTTCAGTATAGTATCTAGTGACTCTCCCCAAAGTATCTCCCAAGTTTCAAAACGATTGGACCAGGAGGTTTCATTCTATGAGCCCCCAAAGAAGGTGCCCCTATCCTTCATTATTTCCTATGGAAGGAAGACATTTAAAAAGGTGTGCGGTTCCTTTAAATGTGATGGCCAGAACTCCCTTGGAGTTCAATTATGCTTGTCACACCCTTGTTCCTGGCTCCGCCCTGATGTCTCCTGGCTCCATCCCCAAAGTCTCCTGGCTCCACCCCCAAAGTCCCCAGATATTTCTTGAATTGCACTTGGCAACCCTAGCTGAGGCTGTCTCTTTCCCTGCTATGTATATATCCTCCCTTCCATCTCTTCATGCGCTACTCTGTAAACCTTGTCAGTGACTTCTTTTTCACAACCCCAAGAACACATGGAAGAGATGCAACTGGATTGACTCCTAAATATCGTGGTGATTGCATTTTTGACAACTTTTGTAACGCTCCCGTCGGGATAGAAGGCAGCATGAGAAGGCAGTCGGGTCTCATCAGACCTTGGAAACTAAGCAAGGTTGGTTCTTGGATGGGAGACCACCAAGGAAGGCTCTGCAGAGGAAGCCAATAGCTTCTTCTGCTTCTGCTTCTTACTTGCCTGAAAAGCCACTTGCTGGAATGGCCAGAAGTCAGAAGTTAAGCAAGATCAGTAATTGGATGGGAGATCGCCTAGGAAGGCTCTGCAGAGGAAGGCAATGTAGTGTGCTCCTGTGAGCTCTTGCTGAATCCAGTTTGGTGTAGTGGTTAAGTGTGCGGATTCTTATCTGGGAGAACCGGGTTTGATTCCCCACTCCTCCACTTGCACCTGCTGGCATGGACTTGGGTCAGCCATAGCTCTCGTAGGAGTTATCCTTGAAAGGGCAGCTGCTGTGAGAGCCCTCTCCAGCCCCACCCACCTCATAGGGTGTCTGTTGTGGGGGAGGAAGGGAAAGGAGATTGTGAGCCGCTCTGAGACTCTTCGGAGTGGAGGGCGAGATATAAATCCAATATCTTCATCTACCTCACAGGGTATCTGTTGTGGGGGAGGAAGGTAAAGGAGATTGTGAGCTGCTCTGAGACTCTTTGGAGTGGAGGGCAGGATATAAATCCAATATCTTCATCTACCTCACAGGGTATCTGTTGTGGGGGAGGAAGGTAAAGGAGATTGTGAGCTGCTCTGAGACTCTTCGGAGTGGAGGACGGGATATAAATCCAATATCTTCATCTACCTCACAGGGTGTCTGTTGTGGGGGAGGAAGGTAAAGGAGATTGTGAGCTGCTCTGAGACTCTTCGGAGTGGAGGGCGGGATATAAGTCCAATATCATCATCATCATCATCATCATCATCATCATCATCATCATCATCATCACTTCTAATAATAATAATAAATTTTTATTTATACCCCGCCCTCCCCGCCAAGGCAGGCTCAGGGCGGCTTACAAGACATGGTACATATGCCGTGATATAACAATAAAATCAAAATAATAGCAATCAAAATACAATTCATAAATTTAAGTTAATTTAAATTAAATAATTATCTAAAAACCAGTATAATTTAATGATGCTACAGTCTCAGTTTATATAAAACGGCTTAATATTATTGCCAAGGTTCCCCCTTAAAAAGCAAGTTGAAAGAGGGCGGTTTTACAAGCCCCACGGAACCGATTAAGGTCCCGTAGGGCCCGCACCTCCTCTGGCAGCTGGTTCCACCATTGGGGTGCCATTATCAAGAAGGCCTGCTCCCTTGTTGTTTTTAGTTTGGCCTCCTTTGGCCCAGGGATTTTCAGACGGTTTTGTGAACTAGATCTCAGTGCTCTCTGGGGAACATGTGGAGAGAGACGGTCCCTAAGGTAGGCAGGTCCTCGGCCATATAGGGCTTTAAAGGTAATAACCAGCACCTTGTAACGAACTCGGTACACAATTGGCAGCCAGTGCAGCTCCTGCAGCCTAGGCCGCACATGTTCCCACCGAGGTAGTCCCACTAACAGTCTGGCTGCTGCATTCTGCACTAGCTGCAGTTTCCGAGTTCAGTACAGGGGCAGCCCCATGTAGAGGGCGTTACAGTAGTCTAACCTCGAGCTGACCGTTGCATGGATCACTGTTGCCAGGTCGCCGCGCTCCACAAAGGGGGCCAACTACCTCGCCTGCCTGAGATGAAAAAAGGCAGATTTAGCAGTGGCTTCTATCTGGGCCTCCATTGTCAGGGAAGGCTCCAGTAGCACTCCCAGGCTCCTGACCCTGCGCACTGGTACCAGTGACGCACCGTCAAAAGCTGGTAGGGAGATCCCCTCCCCCAGCCCGCCGCAGCCTAAGAAAAAGGACCTCTGTCTTCGCTGGATTCAATTTCAGCCTGCTCAACTTAAGCCAACCTGCCACGGCTTGCAACTAGGGTTGCCAATCCCCAGGTGGGGGCAGGGGATCCCCCGGTTTGGAGGGCCTCCCCCGCTTCAGGGTCGTCAGAAAGCGGGGGGAGGGAGGGAAATGTCTGCTGGGAACTCTATTATTCCCTAGGGAGATTTATTCCCATAGAAAATCATGGAGAATTGATCCATGGGTATCTGGGGCTCTGTGGGGGGGGCTGTGTTTTGGGGTAGAGGCACCAAATTTTCAGTATAGCATCTAGTGCCTCTCCCCAAAGTACCCCCCCCAAGTTTCAAAAAGATTGGACCAGGGGGTCCAATTCTGTGAGCCCCAAAAGAAGGTGCCCCTATCCTTCATTATTTCCTATGGAAGGAAGGAATTGAAAAGGTGTGCCGTCCCTTTAAATGTGATGGCCAGAACTCCCTTTGGAGTTCAATTATGCTTGTCACAGCCTTGATCTTGGCTCCACCCCTCATGTCTCCTGGCTCCACCCCCAAAGTCTCCTGACTCCATCCCCAAAGTCCCCAGATATTTCTTGAATTGGACTTGGCAACCCTACTTGCAACGCCTGGTCCAGATTTCTCACTTGCCTCAAAAGCCCCTTTCTGAGCTCACCATATATTAGTTGCAACTTTCTCAACAAGAAAGGTGGGCTATAAATGAATAAATAATTAAATGCAAACAAAGAAAATGCATTAAAATGCAAGTAATATTCAGCGCATCTGAAAATGTACCATCATGACCCACAAAGTAACTAGAGCAGAGGTGGCCAAAACTGCAGCTCGGGAACCACATGTGGTTCTTTCACAAATATTGTGTGACTCCCAGATGTCAAGGAGGAACTTAATGCATGTTTACTCTCTAGTTAGCCTGCTTAGCATCAAGATCTCAGTCAGCCTCTTGAGTGCTGACCCATAGGTAGGCAACTCTTTCCACTGTGGGTGCAGCAGAGAAGGAGGGGGAAATGAGGCAAGTTTGCAAGCTCTTCTCCATGCCAAGGCTGCCCAGAGACCTCGAGTGGGGAAAGACAATGTAAAAGCCAAAGGAGGGACAGAATTAAAGAGGGCTACACATGGCTCCCCTTTAGTTTCATAGCTCTTCTAGGAGCTGTATTTACTAACCTTGGTGTCATGGCAAAGAGAGATGCAAAATGATGTAAACAGTGGTCAGTGATTTTTATGGTACATGTATGTTTCCTTCTCTCACTGGTGCCAAAAAAATAATTCCCTAACCTTTCCCTGGGCTGGCCTTATGGGGACTATTATTTCCAGCTTTTGTTTTTTTAAAAAGTCTCCTTCTAGCATGGTTGTGTTGTAAAGTTGAAACATATGTATTTTTTCTTTCTGTGCAGAGAAAGTTTTACTAAAGACCTGTGTGTATATTGGTTCACGTCTTGTGGCTCTCTAACATCTGATGTTTATTTCTATGTAAGCAATATAAGATAACCACCGGAAGCAATAAAACTTTCATGCAAAGCGTGTAAATATGCATTTTTAGTGAAGTTAAACAAAAGCAGAACTAAGGAACACTGAACATTCTTTAAATTTTTCCCACAGAGTCTCTCAACAGTCACAAAGAATGATAGCCTCTTCAGATAAGACTTAGTGAAGACGTGGGTGAAGTCTTTTAATTTCTTAGTGTTCCACTCTTGATGGTGAGAATAAGGAACCGCTTTTAAAAGGACTCCTCATGGTTTCAATAGTTAGTTCTTCCTCAGCCTCTTTCTCCTGAAATTACACGGAGCTACAGCTCTACTCTTTACAACATGGATCCACGCATGCTCTAATTTGCTGCTACTGGCTCTATTTCTGTGTGGCTGTTACGTTAAACAAATTAAAAAATGCCTGTTCATTAGGCTTCTAGGAATAAATATAATCCAATGCGTCATATCAGTGCAGGGTCTGGCTCGAGATGGATGTACAATATCTCAAGGAATGCCTCGGGAACTGCTTAGTCGAGGGGCTCGCGCGAGTTGCTGAACGTCAGCCAGCAGATCCAATCGATTTCCTGGCATGCTGGATTTACAGATACAAGCAAAATTTAAATGCAGAAGAAAAGGTACCGCAGCTCTCTTTTTCAATAAATAAATACATTGATGAAATCAACTTGCTTCAACCTGTTTCAACCTGAATTCCCTAATCTTTCCTGGTGCTGGTCTTATGGGGACTGTTATTTCCAGCTTTTGTTTTTTAAAAAGTCTCCTTCCAGCATGGTCAACTTGCTTCAACCTGGTGTAGTGGTTAAGTGTGCGGACTCTTTTCTGGGAGAACCGGGTTTGATTCCCCACTCTTCCACTTGCAGCTGCTGGAATGGCCTTGGGTCAGCCATAGCTTTGGCAGAAGTTGTCCTTGAAAGGGCAGCTGCTGTGAGAGTCCTCTCAGCCCCACCCACCTCACATGGTGTCTGTTGTGGGGGAGCAAGGTAAAGGAGATTGTGAGCCACTCTGGGACTCTGAGCTACGGAATGGAGGGCAGGATATAAATCCAATATCTTCTTCCTCTTTTTCCTAATCTGCCAAGGTTGCTTTTTTTCTCCCTAGCGGACAATAGAGAGAGCCCAGCTGGAACAGGAACGAGAAGAGGCCCTGGCCGAACTGGAGAGGATAGAGAAGCTGAAAGCAGAAGAACTTCAGGTGGCTCAGAAACATGAAGAACAGCAGAAGGTGAGCTTTCGGAGGAGAGCTGGGTTGGTCAGCAGTAGAATAGCTAGATTCGAGTCCCCAGTAACATCTTGTGTGTGTTGTTGTTGTTTTGCAGTCAAGTTGCAGCCAACTGATGGGATCCTGTGGGGTTTTCAAGGCAAAAGATATTCAGAGTCTGCGTGGCAGCTAGGGTTGCCAATCCCCAGGTGGGGGCAGGAGATCCCCCGGTTTGAAGACCCTCCCCCCACTTCAGGGTCATCAGAAAGTGGGGGGAGGAGAGGGAAATGTCTGCTGGGCACACCACTGTTCTCTGTGGTGACTGAGTCCCATATAGGGAACATTGGCTCTCCAGATGTTTTTTGCCTACTACTCCCATCAGCCCCAGCCATTGGCCATGCTGGCTGGGGCTGATGGGAGTTGTAGGCAAAAAACATCTGGAGAGCCAACGTTCCCTACCCAATTGATCCGTGGGTTTCTGGGGCTCCAGAGGGGCTGTTTTTTGAGATAGAGGCACCAAATTTTCTGCATAGCGTCCAGAGCCTCTCCCCAAAGTACCCTCCAGGTTTCCAAAGGATTGGACCAGGGGGTCCAATTCAATGAGCCTCAAAAGAAGGTGCCCCTAGCCTTCATTATTTTCAATGGAGGGAAGGCATTTTAAAAGGTGTTCGGTCCCTTTCAGTGTGACGGCCAGAACTCCCTTTGGAGTTCAGTTATGGTCGTCACAACCTTGCTCCTGGCTCCATCCCCAAAGTCTCCTGGCTCCACCCTTAAAGTCCCCGGATATTTCTTGAATTGGATTTGGCAACCCTAGTAGCAGCCCTGGGCTTCTTTGGTGGTCTCTCTTCCAAGACTTTTTTTTGGTAGCAGGAACTCCTTCGCATATTAGGCCACACCCCCCTGAGATAGCCAATCCTCCAAGAGCTTACAATAGGTCCTGCAACAAGAGCCCTGTAAGCTCTTGGAGGATTGGCTACATTAGGGTGTGTAGCAGGAACTCCTTTGCATATTAGGCCACACACCCCTGATATGCAAAGGAGTTCCTGCTACAAAAAAAGCCCTGGTACTAACCTTCAGAGCCCCGCATGGCCTGGGACTGACATATCTGAGGGTCCGCCTCTCCCCATACGTGCCCCCAAAGAGCTCTACATTCAACTAGTCAGCATCTACCGATTGTCCCTGGCCCGAAAGATCTCCAGATAGCCTCAGCCGGGAGATCTGGAGAATCAATAGAAATGGTATTGTTGGAAGTGTAGGAAAAGGAAAAAAAAGAGAAGTTTGTCTCTTTCCGTGGCTCTTGAAACCAAAAAGGTGGGGCGTGGTGGCCTTTCATTCATTTAAACTTTTGTTCGGGAAAGGCTTTTACGGAGCGATGCTGTGAAAAGAAGACGCTTGGGGATTCCCCTGAGAAGAGTGGAGTGTCGGATTTGCCGACCGTGGTGGAAATCGACGAAAGCCATTTAAATGGGGTATGTAACCAATTTAGGAACGTGTTATGCATATGTGCAGTGTACAGGGCTTTTTTTTTGTAGCAGGAACTCCTTTGCATAGTAGGCCCAATGCAAGAAAGGAGAGCCCTGGGCGAGCGAGGCCTGCTGGGGCTGGCTAGAGATCCAGCCAGCCCAAGAAGGCCTCGTTCACCTGGGGCTCTCCTGGCCGCCCCTCCCCACACTCAAAAAGCCAGCAAGCCACCCAGTGCCCAAAATCACATAAGAAGTGGAGAAAGGGTGGTGTGGGCTTCTCCAGGGTTTAATGAGGGCTGCTAGGGGTGTGGCAAAGCCCCTGGTGGCTGGCTGGCTGGCTGGCTGCCCACCCACTCTCCTAATCCAGGGATTGTTATGCAGCTGCACCTCCTATTCAATGGACAAGGTAGGTGGGGAGGAAGAGGGGGAACTATCAGAAAGGTTCAGGAGCTGCACTCCTGGGAGCTCCTGCTGAACCTGAGGCCTGTTGGCAACCAGAACGATTCCTCTCTCTTTTCCTGCACTATTCTAACTGTATTGTTTTGTATGAAATAAGGTGTGGCCGGTACAATACTTGGATGTGATTTTCTTTCTTGGGCCATCTTCTCCACTTGATGCTGGCAATAGCTGCGTCGCCCCTACAAGCGTTTATGAAGTCGCCCGTAGCCAAACACAATTTATTTATTTTTTTACAAAAAGAATTATTTTTTGCGGTGGCGTACTCAGGCGTATTAATTTTTTTCCACCGGCAGAAAAGGACTGAAGGGAAGGGCGGGAACCTTCCGGAAGAAAATGAGGCTACTGAATTTGAGCCAAAGGTCTCGGTAGCCGGGCTGGATCCAGGCGAATCACACACTGCAGAAGGTGAAGCTGAGGAGATACTTCAGGGGGTGAGCGACGCTGTCAGTCTCCGGGAAGCCTTGACCGAGCCCATTCCAGAGGAAGAACTTCAGCAGATTTCAGACCACAAAGAAGGAGACCAGTCGGAACTTTCGGAAGAGAGTGAGAACGAAGACGATACCCAAACCAGCGGCGACACTCCAGATGAGAAATACAAATCCAGTCACGATGTGAATCCTAATAACAGTACGGTCCCCTCTCCTGTTAATTCTGTGGGACTTACTTCTGAGTAGAATAGGGTTGGCAGCAGGGTTGCCAAGTCCCCCCCTGGCCTTCCTTGCTTTGGATGCTTCCTTTGGGTTGCCACCTTTCCCCCCTGACTTGCTTCTGTACCTTTAACCGATACTGCCTCTAAGCTGTGGAGTGCTGTGAGCAAAAATTCTACATGAACTACTGGTATTAGAAGAAGAAGAAGAAGAAGACTTCAGATTTATACCCTGCCCTTCTCTCTGAATCAGAGTCTCAGAGCGGCTTACAATCTCCTATATCAGGGGTGGCCAACGGTAGCTCTCCAGATGTTTTTTGCCTACAACTCCCATCAGCCCTAGCTATCGGCCATGCTGACAGGGACTGATGGGAGTTGTAGGCGAAAAACATCTGGAGAGCTACCGTTGGCCACCCCTGCCCTATATCTTCTCTACCCACAACAGACACTCTGTGAGGTGGGTGGGGCTGAGAGGGCTCTCACAGCAGCTGCCCTTTCAAGGACAACCTCTGCCAGAGCTATGGCTGACCCAAGGCCATTCCAGCAGCTGCAAGTGGAGGAGTGGGGAATCAAACCCGGTTCTCCCAGATAAGAGAGCTATGGCTGACCCAAGGCCATTCCAGCAGCTGCAAGCGGGGGAGTGGGGAATCAAACCCGGTTCTCCCAGATAAGAGAGCTATGGCTGACCCAAGGCCATCCCAGCAGGTGCAAGTGGAGGAGTGGGGAACCAAACCCGGTTCTCCCAGATAAGAGAGCTCTGGCTGACCCAAGGCCATTCCAGCAGCTGCAAGGGGAGGAGGGGGGAATCAAACCCGGTTCTCCCAGATAAGAGTCCGCACACTTAACCACTAGACCAAACTGACTCTCTATTAAAGTTGTGAGGTACTGCATAAATTAGTGTGCTCTGGGGATCCTCCTTCCTGAGCTAAGGCAAAAATGTGTAAGCTGGAAACTAAAAAACTGAGCTAGTTCACACTAACGCAGCTTAGAGGGAACAGTGCCTTTAGCAGTAGCTTGCTGCTCTGAAATGAGGCAGGTGAAGCTTAGCTTTCTGGCAAAGCGTCTAAAACCTGCTGAAACCGCTGCAGCTGACTTCAGTACAGGAGTAGGGACGGTGATGCAGTTTGCAGCCCCGTACAGTGCAGGTGCCAGCCTCCTGTGTGCCACCTACACAATAAAATTTGTTTTCAAAGTGTATCCCGTTGAATATGTTGTTGGCTTGCCGAAGTTTGGATCGTTTGGTGAGAAGCAGAAACTTAGCAGAGTCTCTTTCTCTAAGTGGCAAATATACAGCAAGAACCCAGTGTCCCAGGCAACCTCTTCCCCTAGAACAGGGGTGGCCGAATTGTGGCTCGGGAGCCACATGTAACTCTTTCCCACATATTGTGTGGTTCTTGAAGCCCCCACTACCCTGTCGCCTGGCTTGGAGAAGGCATTTCTCTGTTTCAATCGCTTCGCCAAGCCAGCCAGCAGCTTGGAGAGTGCATTTAAAGCTTAAAGCTTAAGTTGCTTTCTTTCCACCCCCTCTCCCTCCCTCATCTCTTTGCCTGCCTGCCGTGTCTTGCAGCTCCTGACATATATACTATGTGGGTCTTACACGAAGCAAGTTTGGCCACCTCTGCCGTAGAAGCTATTAAAAAGATAAAGCTAGTCACCTGTGCAAGCACCAGTCATTTCCCACTCATGGCAGACCTGAACCTAGCCATTGCTCAATAATTAATCATTAATTAATAATTGGCTCAATAAGAGCCCCGTGGTGCAGAGTGTTAAAGCTGCAGTGCTGCAGTCCTAAGCTCTGCTCACGACCTGAGTTCGATCCCTGGCGGAAGCTGGGTTTTCAGGTAGCCGGCTCCAGGTTGATTCAGCCTTCCATCCTTCCGAGGTCGGTCAAAGGAGTCCCCAGCTTGCTGGGGGGAAAGCGTAGATGACTGGGGAAGGCAATGGCAAACCACCCCATAAAAAGTCTGCTGTGAAAATGTTGTGAAAGCACCATCACCCCAGAGTTGGAAACAACTGGTGCTCACACAGGGGACCTTTCCTTTCCTTGCCATTGTCTTCCCCAGGCATCTACACTTTATCCCCAGCAAGCTGGGTACTCATTTTACCAACCTCGGGTAGATATTACAGGCTATTTTCTTTAAAAAGAGAGATGGCATTATCACTGTCAGAAAGTTTTGGTTCTGATCGTTTTAAAAAAGCGTTCAGATGGAGCGGAGGTGATAATCCATTTACAGTATCAGGTTTGCACTGTTCGAGATAATTCAGTTTGGGGTTTGAAGGAAACCAGTTTACATCCAGAGCAGGGGTGGCCAAACTGTAGCTCGGGAGCCGCATGTGGCTCTTTCACACATATTGTGTGGCTCTCAAAGCCCCCCACCGCTCTGCTGGCCAGTTTGGAGAAGACATTTGTCTCTTTAAATCACATCTCCAAGCCAAGCCAGCCAGTGGCTTGGAAAATGTATTCCAAACCAAACAATTATTACGGCAGAAGCCAGCAGCAATAACAGTTCATAACAATAGCCAGTGAATTAATGTGAATACAAAACTTACATTTAAAGGATATAAAAAGGATAAAATCCAGTATAAATAAAAAGAAGATATTGGATTTATATCCCACCCTCCACTCTCAGAGCGGCTCACAATCTCCTTTCCCTTCCTCCCCCACAACAGACACCCTGTGAGGTAGATGAAGATATTGGATTTATATCCCGCCCTCCACTTTGAAGAGTCTCAGAGCGGCTCACAATCTCCTTTACCTTCCTCCCCCACAACAGACACCCTGTGAGGTGGGTGGGGCTGAGAGGGCTCTCCCAGCAGCTGCCCTTTCAAGGACAGAGTCTCAGAGCAGCTCACAATCTCCTTTATCTTCTTCCCCCACAACAGACACCCTGTGAGGTGGGTGGGGCTGAGAGGACTCTCCCAGCAGCTGCCCTTTCAAGGACAACCTCTGCCAGAGCTCTGGCTGACCCAAGGCCATGCCATCAGGTGAAAGTGGAGGAGTGGGGAATCAAACCCGGTTCTCCCAGATAAGAGTCCGCACACTTAACCACTACACCAAACTGGCTCTCCAAGCCAAAACAAGTTACGGTATATCTTCCATCACAAGGGATTTATGTTTTCTGATCGCTAAGCAAAAGAATCTGGCCCTGGCACAAGGTACGAAACTTTGAGAGCCTTCCAGGAGAAAGTGACACAAAGTTTCTGGTCTGAATTTCAGATCAGATTGCAGAGGATTAAATTTAGACAAAAGTGGTAATAAAAGACGGGACCGTTCTTCCTAGTAGAGTTTACAATACAGAAGTACATGGGTGGTGGATTCCACCATATTGGACTTACACGGACATAACTGTTCTTGCATGGGTGCGCGCAAAAAATTGTCTTGCAGCACAACAGAGAGAAGTGCCTCAAAATGGGCTCTAGAAAATGCCCATCTATATGGGTCGTAAGTAATATCAGACATTGGATAATGTATTTAAAGATGCTTTCTTTCCACATCTCCCTCCCCCATCTTCCTTCCTTCCTTCCTTCCTTCCTTCCTTCCTTCCTTCCTTCCTTCCTTCCTTCCTTCCTTCCTTCCTTCCTTCCTTCCTTCCTTCCTTCCTTCCTTCCTCCCTCCCTCCCTCCCTCCCTCCCTCCTTCCTTCCTTCCTTCCTTCCTTCCTTCCTTCCTTCCTTCCTTCCTTCCTTCCGATGTTCATGTCTTGTGGCTCTCAAACATCTGACATTTATTCTGTGCGGCTGTTATATTAAGCCTGTTTGGCCACTCCTGGTCCAGAGGAAACAAGAATCTGCTTTAGCAAATGACAGTTATTAATAATGCAGTAAAACTGAAGCACCTTGAGCTGGATGGCCCAGCCCAGGCTGATCTCATGGAATCCTAGACGCTAAGCAGGGTCCACCCTGGCTAGTACTTGCGATGGGAGACCACCGAGAAAGTCCAGGGTCGCTGGGCCGAGGCAGGCGATGGGAAACCACCTCTGCTCGTCTCCTGCCCTGAAAACCCAGTAGGGTCACAATAAGTCACTAGCGACATGAGTTGTAGCACTTTCCACCCCCAAAACTGAAGCAGGTCAAGCTGTTTTTTACTATAAAGATATGAAACTACGTGGTTGTCATCCAGAGAGGTCGTCTAGGTCTGCACGCCCAGCCCCGGAACCTCTCACCCTTTTCCTATAGAACAGCAAACTCTCTAGCAATGGTCTGATTCACTCTATATAAGGCAGCTTCGTGTTTATGTGGTCTACCTTTCAGGATTGTTGTGGCGTACGCCACCCTTGATAAGAGCCCCGTGGCGCAGAGTGATAAAGTTGCAGTACTGCAGTCGGAGCCCTCTGCTCGCGACCTGAGTTCGGTCCCAGCGAAAGCTGGTTCAGATAGCCGGCTCGACGTTGACTCAGCCTTCCATCCTTCCATGGTCGGTCAAATGAGTACCCAGCTTGCTGGGGGGAAAGTGTAGATGACTGGGGAAGGCAATGGCAAACCACCCCGTAAAAAGTCTGCCGTGAAAACGTGAAAGCAACGTCACCCCAGAGTCAAAAACAACTGGTGCTTGCACAGGGGACTGCCTTTACCTTTTACACCGCCCTTGAAGGGTGAGATAAAAATGCATTATCTAGAGAGCTGCATTATGATAATACAGGGGTGGCCAAACTGTGACTCTTTCACACATATTGTATGACTCTTGAAGCCTGGAGAAGGCATTTATGTCTAAATCACATTGCCAAGCCAAGCCAGCTGGTGGATTGGAGTGCATTTAAAGTTGCTTTCTTTTCACCTCTCCCTCCTCCCTTCCCCATCTATTTCCCTCCCTCCCTTCCTGCCTGCCTGTCTTGCGGCTCTCAAACATCTGACATTCATGTTTTATAGATCCCAGTAGGCAGCCGTGTTGGTTTACGGCTCTCAAACCTCTGACATTTAGTCTATGTGGCTCTTACATTAAGCAAATTTGGCCACCCCTGTGATAATATAAGCAGGCCAAGTCTTGAGACCTTGCCCAGTTTGCTACGGAAGACTTTGCATGCTGCCCTTAGCACTTGTGGCCTCTGAAGTCCAGTGCCCCTTGTGAGTATTCAGACTGGCTTGACGGTCGATGCTTATATTTCATTTTCCCACCGTCAGCCAGGTGGTGTCGCTGCAGCTTAATAAACCAGGCACAGCCAAGTCCCTTCCTAATCTCTGCCTCTCGTGTTAATCCAAAAAACTGAAGTCGAGACAGTTATTAATATTTACAGAAATGATTTAAAATATTTGACGGAGCAAATAGGGTTGCGTGCTCTCTGGGACTGAGCCGTCCAGGGAGGAATGTATAGATTTTTAAGTTGTAGGCAAGACGGCATTTTTGAAATCTGCGTGCCTTAATAGTGTTTAACATGATAATATAGATTAGGGGTGGCCAAACTTGCTTAGTTTAAGAGCCACACAGAATGTCAGGTATCTGAGAGCCGCAAGACAGGAACGTTAGATGTTTGGAGAGCCGGAAGGAAGGAATTGAATAGATGGGGAGGGAGAAGAGGTTGAAAGAACAACTTTAACCTTAAATGCATTCTCCAAGCCGCTAGGAGGCTTGGCTTGGAGAAGTTATTTAAAGCTAGAAATGCCTTCTCTAAGGCAGCTGATGGGGGCTTCAAGAGCCACACAATATGTGTGAAACAGCCACGTGTGGCTCACAAGCTGCTGGGCACTCCATTATTCCCTATGGAGACCGATTCCCATAGGGTATAATGGAGAATTGATTTGTGGGTATCTGGGGCTCGGGGGGGGGGGAAGCTGTTTTTTTGATGTAGAGCCACAAAATTTGCAGCATAGCATCCAGTGCCTCTCCTCAAAACACCCTCCAAGTTTCAAAAATATTGGACGGGGGGGGGGGTTCAATTCTATGAGCCCCAAAGAAGTTGCCCCTCTCCTTCATTATTTCCAATGGAGCGAAGGCATTTAAAAGGTGTGCGATCCCTTTAAATGTGATGGCCAGAATTCCCTTTGGAGTTGAATAACGTTTGTCGCACCCTAGCTCCTGGCTCCACCCCCAAAGTCCCCAGGTATTTCTTGAATTGGGCTTGGCAACTCTATCTCCAGGGGAACTGTCGCCTGGAGATCAGTTATAATTGCCAGAGACCTCCAGCCACAAGCTGGAAGTTGGGAACCCTCCACGAGAGGCCCTGATTAATAGCCATGAATCAAAATACACAAATCCACGATTTCAATATAAAACCGCTGCCTGCGCATTAACTTCATTGTCTCTCTTTTAAGAATACACGAAACGATCTCCCTTTTAGGTAGCGAAACGGGAGAGAATATTTTTAATTAGCTCACATCCTCGAAGCCTCGCCAATGAGTTCATCCTATTAAAGATACTACGGTAACTTAGAACGCAACAGCGCTTCACGCATGCGCTGACGAGCTTTCGGGTAATCACAGGCTTCCGGCAACAATGAAGCCGAAGCGGGCTAGTGCGCACGCGCACGCTACTTAAGTCCCGCCCATGAGGCGGAAGCGGCCGCTGACGGAATAATGGCGGCAAGCGCGCCGTCTTTGGCCGAGGAGCGCGTGGGCCAGGTGGTGTTGCCGGGGGACGTGCTGCTCCTTCCCGCCCGGCCTGAGGGAGACGGCGAGCGGCTGTCCCTCGCTCCGAGCGGGCCTCAGAAGGGGCGGCTGGTGTGCGGGCCGGGGCTGCGGCGCGGCGGGGAAGGGCTGCTGGTCACCAAGGGCGGCATCCTTCGGTTTCGGGGTCCCGCCGGACAAGCAGGGGGAGGGACCGGAAGTGGCTCCGGGGGAACCTATTGGGTGGACTCCCAACAGAAGCGGGTAAGGAAAAGGGAGGGGGAAGAGAGGGCGCATGCGTGTTCGAGTTGTTGGCCAGGGCTGCGTCTGTTGATGCGTAAGGGAAATCCGACTCAAGAAATAGCTGGGGATTTTGGGGGTGGAGCCAGGAGACATTGGGGGTGGAGCCAGGAGCAAGGGTATGACAAACGTGATTGAAGTCCAACGGGAGTTCTGGCCATCACATTTAAAGGGACCTCACACCTTTTTAAATGCCTGCCTTCCATAGGAAATAATGAACGACTGGACCCCTTGGTTCAATCCTTCTGAAACATGGGTGTTTTTTTTTAAAGAGAGGCATTGGATGTTATGCTGAAAATGTGGTGCCTCTACCTCAAAAAAAGAGCCCCTCCAGAGCTCCAGATACCCACAGATCAATTTTCCGTTATACCCTATGGGAATCGGTCTCCATAGGGAATAATGGAGTGCCCAGCAGACATTCCCCCACTTTCTAATAACACTGAGGGCCTCCAAACTGGGGGGTTCTCTGCCCCCACCAAGGGATTGGCAGCCCTACAACTAAGTTTTATTCTGGGTACAAGCTTTTGTGGGCGGGCGCTCTTTCAGCTATCTAAAGACGTGTGCATGGACATGGAAGTTTATTACTAGAGCCTGTTGGTCTTCAAGGTACCCCTGGACTCAAATTTTGTTCTGCTCCTTCAGACCAACAAGACAACCCACCTGGATCTATTTCATTGTGTTGAGGTGGGCAGCTGTGTTGGTCTGAAGTTTGAGCCCAGTGGCACCTTTTCAGACAAGCATGCACATAAAATGCACAAGGGGGTGGCCAAACTGTGACTCGGGAGCCACATATTGTGTGGTTCTTGGAGCCCTCACCGCATTTCTCTCTTCTCTTGAGTCAAGCCAGCTGGCAGCTTGGAGCATACATTTGAAGTTGAAGTTGATTCCTTTCCACCTCTCCGTCCCCCGTGCATTTTCTTTCCTTCCTTTTGATTCTCAGACATCTGATATTTATTCTGTGTGACTCTTACATTAAGCAAGTTTGACTGCCCCTGGCTTATATCTTGACTAGCACCTTGTTGGTCTTAAAGGTGCCCTGGACTCTGCTATTTTAATGTGTGTCTATGAACAAGCCCTTTCTGCTTGTTTTCAGCCTGACCCTTCTCCTCACCCCAACAAAAAGGGTCCACCTGAGCTGGGAAGCGCCTGCATGGGGGTTAGGAAGTACAGATACCTGCAGTGCACTGCCTTGTTTGTGCCTTCATAATCCTGCATGCTGGACTGCTTGTGCTATACCTGCCCAATCAGTTTGCTGTCCACTTGTCATTTAATGTTGTATTTCTGCTCCTGATGCATTGTTATTGGCACTCAGTTCTGTATCCCTCATTCTAAATAGGGTTGCCATCTCCAGCTATGTTAATTCCTGGAGTGTTAGAGACAGTGCCTGTATTGAGGAAAATTTACAGAATGATTTCACCTAGGAAGTCTCATAGGAGCTGCTCTTTGAAGCAGCCGTTTTCTATAGTTGAATTGATCTCTGTAGTATAATGCTGGGAGGACTCCAGGCTCCACCTGGAGGTTGGGAACCTGGTAGATTATGTATCTCATGCTGTGTGTGTACATTGTTGGCTGCACTGTAGTTAAATATTGTACTCCAATTCTGTGGCATTGCTCAGTTGATGTCTTATACTACATCACGGGTGGCCAAACTTGCTTAACGTAAGAGCCACGTAGAATAAATGTCAGATGTTTGAGAGCTACAAAACATGAATGTCAGGTGTTTGAGAACCAGAAGGAAGGAAGGCAAATAGATGGGAGGGAGAGGCGGAAAGAAAGGAACTTTAATTTTAAATGCATTTAAATGCCAGCTGGCTTGGCTTGGAGATGCAATTTAAAGAGATATGAAGTTGGCTAATGGGTGGTGGGGACTTCAAGAGCTTCACAATATGTGTGAGAGCCGCAAAACATGAACGTCAGATGTTTGAGAGCTGCAAGACAAGGAAGGAAGGCTGAGGGGGAGAGAGAGGTGGAAAGAAAGCAACTTGAAATGCATTCTCCAAGCCAGCCACTGGGGTGGTGGGAGCTTTGAGAGCCACACAATATGTGTAAAAGAGCCACAGTTTGGCCACCCCTGCTTTAGAGATATGTTAGAGATAACTGTTCAAGGGAACAGGGTTATTATTCTTAAACTGTGATTAAGTGTCCTGAAAGCTTGTATAAGAGTAATCCTGATAGCTAAAACAGGTTTTATAGCACAGTGGTTCCCGGTCTTTTTGGTGTGATGACCCACAAGTCCAAATTGACTTGGTACGATGACCCATCGGGGGCTGGCCCAAGGTTTTTTGGTGCCCTGGACAGATCACATCTGTGGCACCCATCTAGTTTGGCACTCCATTTCCTGCAGTGGCTAGCCAGATATTTTAGAGAAACCACCAAGCATTGCGCAATGGGTACAGCTACCTCTGCTATGAACCTCAAGCAAGTAGCATTTTGATGTGCACAGCCTTTGTGCGTGGAGTTAGATTGCAACATCTGACTCTCCTTCTCCATCACTCCCTCTAAAACTCCCCTAAGATTTTGGGAACTCACTCTAGTTACCATCGGGACACATTTTACCTGATCGACATGTATATGCAGCAAACAAAAAACCCCCTAAAATACTAACTAGTGTACGATATGGAAGATGCTGTTTCCAGGGTCAGATCTTGGTTTCCAGAATACAACAGAGTGGTATGAAGGGCGGAGATGGCTATTAAAAAAGGCTGGCCTGTGACCCACTTTTGGGTCCTGAGTCCTAAGATGAGTTGGTGCAAGCTAGCTCATAGTTTTCTAGCCTCCGGCTCACACATTTCAGGCTTGGCTCTGGAAGGATGGCCCCAGAGCAAACTAATTGATGCAGTAGCTTGCGAAGCAGAATCTTTGCTCAACAGCTTAGAGGGGGCATCGCTATAATATATAGGCACCATGGATTTTAGTGATAACGTGTTCCTCCGTTCGTTCCATCAGCAGGGACACAAAATAAGAGAAGAGGTGAGCTTCCCCTTCTTTCTAATACGAATTCCATTTAGCGACCCTAAATGACAAATGACTTACCTGTATTTTGGGAGCACAACCACAGGCCTGGTTTGTTTGATTGTTTCCCCATCCTCCCCAAACTCTTAATTTAGTTCCCTGTCCTGGAAGCTTATAGAACCTGTTGCTGAAAGAGGACCGGCTGTCCTCAAGAAGGGCCAGGGCTTTTTGAGTTCTGGCCCCAACTTGATGGAACGCTCTGCCAGAAGACATCAGGGCCCTGAGGGAGCTTTTACAGTTTCTCAGGGCCTGTGAGGCATAAGGACATCGATGGTTGCCGTGCTGGCACCTTTTCCTCTCCGCCCACTCCTCCGCTTGCACCTGCTGGAATGGCCGTGGGTCAGCCATAGCTCTCGTAGGAGTTGTCCTTGAAAGGGCAGCTGCTGGGAGAGCCCTCTCAGCCCCACCCACCTCACAGGGTGTCTGTTGTGGAGGAAGAAGATAAAGGAGATTGTGAGCTGCTCTGAGACTCTGTCCTTGAAAGGGCAGCTGCTGGGAGAGCCCTCTCAGCCCCACCCACCTCACAGGGTGTCTGTTGTGGGGGAGGGAGATAAAGGAGATTGTGAGCCGCTCTGAGACTCTGTCCTTGAAAGGGCAGCTGCTGTGAGAGCCCTCTCAGCCCCACCCACCTCAAAGGGTGTCTGTTGCGGGGAAGAAGACAAAGGAGATTGTAAGCCACTGTGAGTCTCTGATCCAGGGAGAAGGGTGGGGTATAAATCTGCATTTCTTCATCTTCACCCCTGACGTGATGTACGGACTAAGAACACTTTAAAGACGCCATCAGGATTTGTAATTTTTTACTGTAATTGATTTTATATATATGTATTTTTTTTACTGTTGTACATCGCCCTGAGCCTGAAGCTAGCTGGGATAGGGCAATTCATTAAATGTAATAAATAATAATAATAATTTCTTTCCCTGCAGCATTTCAGACTGGCAAAGGCATGTAAAATAATTTCTCATAGTACTGTTAGGAAAATTTCTAGCTGTTAGCTTTGGGCTTAAAGGGATTTAGGGTTTTCCACAGTTCCAGGGCTATGCCCGATATTTTGTGATCAAGTACTTGCATCATCATCCGTTGTGGTCAGTGTCAGATTATGACTCTGCTGTGTCCTGGAGACAAGGACACAGTCCAGCTGTTACACACTGGTTTACATGGGAGAGTTTTAAGCACATCAGCTCTTGCTTGAAATCCGTGTGACTTAACAGCACTTAATGGGCTGGATCATGCCATTTGCCTGCATTATATGAAACTTTTGTGTAAGAAAATGTCAAACTCTTCTTTTCACATGAAATGTTGGGTAATGATTTAAAGTTTTTTAATGGGTGTTTCTTTAAATATTTGGTAAGCTCCAGAAGAGAAATGTGGGGGCTAAAAAGGGGGATGAGTGAGTGAGGTGATGAATTGGTGACTGAGAGTATGAGAGGAGTTTTTAAAAGTTGTGTGTAGAAACCCTGACGGCAGCAGTGATAAGTCAGCAGTTAACAGCAGGAGGAGTTGGTAAACAGAGACCAAAAGAGAAGTCTTCTGATAGAATCCGACAGAGTGCTGTGAAAAGCATTAGAATTCTAGGGAAGAAAGTAATAATACTTACAGGCTGGGATCACACGTGGTAAATAGTGCAGTTTTAATCTATTTTCAGTGGGCTTTCAAACTGGATTTTGCCAGTTCATACATTAAAATTGAAATGGCATGCATTAAAATTGAACTGGATTGAAATGGCATTATTTAGCACAGGGGTGTCAAACTCATTTGTTATGAGGGCCAAATTTGATGTAAATTAGACCCTGTTGGGCTGGTCCATGGCAGGCCAGGCCGTATGTGTACCCTATTTAAACTTTATAAAGGACACAGACAAACACAATTTTTAAAAAGCTTAAAATAAAACATGCTTAAAACATTAGCAGTCGGTCTTAAAGGTGCTTTCTTTGTATTTCTCCCATGAGATCCAGGGAGCTGGGCAAAGGAAGCTCTGGCTCTTTCCTTCCTTCCCCAGGCGACCAGGAGGGGGAGGAGCCTCAGCCAATAGAGAAAATAGAGACTTTGCTTTGCAGCTCCTGTGTGATTAAGCAAGCCTTGCAAAGCAATCTGTGATGCAGAAGGAAGAAGGAAGCAGATGACAGCCAGTTGCTCGGGGGCCTGATAGGAGCCCTCTGAGGGCCTAATTTGGCCCCCGGCTGGCATGTTTGATACCCCCAATTTAGCATGTGTGAGCGCAGCCATAGAGGACTTACTAGGGACTAGAGAGAATCATGTTCTAGTATTGTCAAAGTATTACAAGAGTGTGAGAGAAAGACGCTGACAAATGAGAATTAAAAGAAAGGGAACGAGACAGGATGATTTAATAGGAATGCTTGTGAAGAGAAAAAGGGTGACACCTTAGTCAGCAGTTATTAACACACACCATTTTATTTAATGCAGAGATAAGTGGCTAAATATCCTGAAACCAATATGCTTCTTGTACAAATAAAGTTTTATTTTGTTTTATGCTAACCCAGAGTCATATAAGAGTCTCCTCCTCAGAACCACATAGCCCAACAAAGGGGCCTTAGAGCTTGGGCAGAATACTATGGGAAAAGTTGGATAAGAAGATTGGAATTAAGTTCTTGGTGGCAGCATTCCATATCCAGAGAGAGCGAGAGAGAGATGACAAGAAAGTTAAAGACACCTTATCTAACCTCAAATTTAAAAAGAGCAGTTACGACGCATTAATGTGATAAAACTTGCTCTCTCTCTCTCTCTCTCTCACCTGTGTTTTTGGGTTGTACTGTTTCCCTTCTGCTGTTGGAAATGGAAAGAGTCAGGAAAACCTCGTATATTTTTCTTGAACTGTTTTTGTTTTTAGATGATGGTTTCCAAACTGGATGTTTGTCTTGGTTCTTTCAGCTGTTATTTAACGAACAATTTTATTGGCTTGCTTTTATGCAAATAAAACGTTTCAACCTGCTTTCCCTTACATCTGATCGAAGAAGCAGGGGCCAGTGATTGCACCTGTATTAGTGTGTCTATATGCTCAGGAAGACCATGGCAAACCCCTTCTGCTCATTTCTTGCCTTGAAAGGTCCCATAGAGTGGAACTTCTTGGAGCCCCATAAGTCAGGGGTAACCTGATAGCACTTTATTGTTAATTCTTAGGCCAAAAGTGTGCGACTGGTTCAAGGTCACCCAGTAAGTTTGTGTGGTGGAGTGAGGATTCGAACCTGGGTTTCCCAGATCCCAGTCCAACGCTTTAACCTCTACGAACGTAAGAAGCCATGCTGGATCAGGCCAATGGCCCATCCAGTCCAAGACTCTGTGTCACACAGTGGCCAAAAAAACCCAGGTGCCATCAGGAGGTCCACCAGTGGGGCCAGGACACTAGAAGCCCTCACACTATTGCCCCTCCCAGACACCAAGAATACAGAGCATCACTGCCCCAGACAGACAGTTCCAACAGTATGCTGTGGCTAATAGACACTGATGGACCTCTGCTCCATACATTTATCCAATCCCCTCTTGAAGCTGGCTATGCTTGCAGCTGCCATCACCTCCTGTGGCAGTGAATTCCACGTGTTAATCACCCTTTGGGTGAAGAAGTACTTCCTTTTATCTTTTCTAACCTGACTGCTCAGCAATTTCATTGAATGTCCACGAGTTCTCATATTGTGGGAAAGGGAGAAAAGTACTTCTTTCTCTACCTTCTCCATCCCATGCATAATCTTGTAAACCTCTATCATGTCACCCCTCAGTCGACGTTTCTCCACGCTAAAGAGCCCCAAGCATTTTACTCTTTCTTCAAGCGTTTTAACCTTTCTTCACTGCAGCACGCTGCATCTCAAAAAGAGTTAAGCGTCTTCCCTGGGGTTTATGATGGTGGGCTATGTATTAAGAGACTGCTGTGTATCATTTGCTGCAAGAGAAAGTTGTATGGATGTGAAGCAACTATTTAATATCCCATTTCTTTTCATTCCTAGTATGTCCCAGTCAAAGGTGATCATGTGATAGGCATAGTGACTGCCAAAGCTGGGGACATATTTAAGCTGGATGTGGGTGGAAGTGAGCAGGCTTCTCTGTCCTACTTAGCCTTTGAAGGCGCAACCAAGAGAAACAGGCCAAACGTACAGGTAAGGAGGACTCTAAAATAAGACTGGCAGGAGAGATTGCCTTCAAGTCCGCGTTCTTTGTTCCCAGTGAGGTTTTTGCAAGATTGTCTGCATGCGAACGTGTCTAAAGATGTCACAATCACTTCAAGCAAAGGGTTCGAATGCCTTCTGTTAGTTTTTGAAAAGGAGGCTTTGTAATTTGAGAGGCGTGTGGGATAACAACTCATTTGTCCTTGCCAAGGAATGAAACCGATTGATCATTTGGCCTGCTGGGAGGCATCTTCTTAAAACTATAATTAAGCTCTGAGATTAGCAGAGGCCTCTAAGCTCGACTTGTCCCGGGATTTCAGCATTTTAATTACATTTCTCAGTGTTTGCATCCCGTTCATCCCTTGCTTGTATCAGATTTGCGAAGTGTGTCAGGAATGAAACTCCGTGTATTTTTGTTTCCCTCTCAAAGGAAATTTGGATGATCATTAGGAAAAAAAGATATTTCTTAATTTAAAAAAAAACTTTTAAGATCTAGCCATACGTGACATACCATCAAGTACTTGGGGACATTTTGTGTAATCTTTACTTATTGGCTTGTCTGCCTCTTTTCCCTGTTCAACATTACTGCTTTCTTATGTATTCGACATTCCAATCCAAATCCCTTTATTGGCATAGATTTATAAAGTACAGCATAGCAAATTTACGTAGAGTTTGAGTTATAAAAACCAGTCAAACATCAAGAAGGAGAGCTAGTCTTTTGCTCCCTGATTGCTGTGGCAGCCAAAAGGTATTTTGCAACTAGGCTTGTGATATGGGAACAGAAAGAAAACTAACTTAGCCTCAGATAATCCAAAAAGGTTAGACAGGATAGGTTTGATTATACAGTCCCGCACTTTGCCATAAAAATCACAGTGAAGTACAGCATAGCAACCGTTTCGAGGTGCTTGAACAGTTTGTCTCTAGAATGTGAGCATCGACTGGAATTTTTAATGTGAGCATCGACTGGAGGAGAGCCAGCTTGGTGTAGTGGTTAAGTGTGCGGACTCTTATCTGGGAGAACCGGGTTTGATTCCCCACTCCTCCACTTGCACCTGCTGGAATGGCCTTGGGTCAGCCATAGCTCTGGCAGAAGTTGTCCTTGAAAGGGCAGCTGCTGTGAGAGCCCTCTCCAGCCCCACCCACCTCCCAGGGTGTCTGTTGTGGGGGAGGAAGGTAAAGGAGATTGTGAGCCGCTCTGAGACTCTTCGGAGCGGAGGGCAGGATATAAATCCAATATCGTCCTCGTCCTCGTCGTCCTCCTCGTCCTCGTCGTCCTCCTCCTCCTCCTTGTCCTCCTCCTCGTCCTCGTCCTCCTCCTCCTCCTCGTCCTCCTCGTCCTCGTCCTCCTCCTCTTCCTCCTCATCCTCTAAATGAATCTGGTTTTCCTGCACGTGGAATCGGCTGCTGCTCGAAATAATGTAGCAATATTTGGTTATGCACGTATGGGGGCCTTATGGAAAAAAGTGTGTATGCACACTAACAACTTACAGTGGCATCCCGAAAGGGAAATATAGATGTGTTTTTCCACATAAGAATAGGAAACAGCCATGCTTAAAGTTCACATTGTGGTTGACCGAGGATGTTTGAACACCATTTTTCAAAGTAGTAATTAAGAAAAACGGCCATGGCGCACTGTTTTCCTTCTGTCATATCTTCACTTTCTACATGCTGCAAAAAGAATGATTCCGAGGAGTTAAAGATTCGCAGCTAGGAAAGCCAGACGTGAGTCCAGTAACACCTTAGAGCCCACCAAGGTTTTTTGTGTATAAACTCGAATCCAGCTGTTCTCCTGCATACCAATAGGGCTACTCAGCTGGAACAACTGGAAGAAGTCCCTCGAGGTCCCAGGACAGCGGTGGCCAAACTTGCTTAACACAAAAGCCACATAGAATAAATGGCAGATGTTTCAGAGCTGCAAGACATGAGCGCAAGATGTTTGAGGGATTGGAGGGCGGGAGGAAGGAATGAAAGAAAATAGATTTTGGAGGGGGGAGAGAGGTGGAAAGAAAGCAATTTTAACTTTAAATGTGTTCTCCAAGCCAGCCAACGGGTGCCACACAATATGTGTGAAAGAGCCACATGTGGCTCCCAAGCCGCAGTTTGGCCACCCGTGTCCCAGGACTTCCTATCTGTCTGCCCACCACATACCTCTTAATCTCACGGATCCCTCTCTGAAGTTTGCATTTCAGCTGTGTCTTCCTTCGCAAGCCACAGCAAGGTGAAAACCCTGTTAACTCCCGCTTTCCAAGCGTGAAGAGCAGCAGGTGCCTTGGAAGAGTTTTCACGGCCTCAGGAGAAATGCTTTCTAACTCACTCAGGCCAAAAAGGAAGGGGCCAAGGTGTATAAGAAAGTTCAGGCTCTGCTGCAGCTCGCTCTGGGGATGAGGAGGCAGCACAGAAGAACACAAGAGAAGCCATGTTGGATCAGGCCAGTGCCCATCCAGTCCGACATTCTGTGTCACACAGTGGCCAAAAAACCCAGGTGCCATCAGGAAGTCCTCGCACTGTTGCCCCTCCTAAGCACCAAGAATACAGAGCATCATGTGCCCCAGACAGAGAGTTCCAACAATACACTGTGGCTAATAGCCACTGATGGACCTCTGCTCCATATATTTATCCAATCCCCTCTTGAAGCTGTCTATGCTTGTAGCCGCCACCACCTCCTGTGGCAGTGAATTCCACGTGTTAATCACCCTTTGGGTGAAGAAGGACTTCTGTTCATCCGTTCTAACCTGACTACTCAGCAATTTCATTGAGTGCCCACGAGTTCTCGTATTGTGAGAAAGGGAGAAAAGGACTTCTTTCTCTGCCTTCTCTATCCCATGCATAACCTTGTAAACCTCAAAATACTTTGCCTGCTTCTTGGCTTGCGTGGGAGTGAGTTCAGCACAGCTTGTCCTTGGTCGGTTTGCCCCGGTTCGTCAGATTTCGGGCCCAAGACATCTAGTCCGCCAACAAAAACAGGATGGAAAGGGAGTCATTGCTGTAGCGGCTTTGTTTCTTAAAATCATTGGTATCATCAAACACAACATGCCTGCCGTGAGCCTGTTCTGTGTAGATGGTGGAGTCCTGATATTTTCTTCTTTCTGTAGGTGGGAGACCTTATCTATGGCCAGTTCATCGTTGCCAATAAAGACATGGAACCCGAGATGGTCTGCATAGACAGCAGTGGCAGAGCCAACGGAATGGGAATCATCGGACAAGATGGCTACCTGATTAAGGTTTCCTTAGGCTTAATAAGAAAGTAAGTGGGACGGGACGGTGAAAGTAAGTGGGGAGGGACGGTGGCTCAGTGGTAGAGCATCTGCTTGGGAAGCAGAAGGTCCCAGGTTCAATCCCTGGCATCTCCAAAAAAGGGTCCAGGCAAATAGGTGTGAAAAACCTCAGCTTGAGACCCTGGAGAGCCGCTGCCAGTCTGAGAAGACAATACTGACTTTGATGGACCAAAGGTCTGATTCAGTATAAGGCAGCTTCATATGTTCATATATGTCCAAATGTTATTCAATCCTTACTCTCAGGAAATACCATATGTCCATAAGTTCAGTAGGGTTACCAGGCAACTCTTGCTTGTGTAGGTTATTAAGAAAAGGGGGGAGGTGCACTCAGTTACATAACTTTATGCATCTTCCACCCTTTCCTCCTGTCTGATGCAATCAGGTCTTTTTTTGTAGCAGGATCTCCTTTGCATATTAGGCTACCCCCCCCCCCCCTTGATGAAGCCAATCCTCCCAAGAGCTTACAGAGCTCTTCTTACAGGGCCTGCTGTAAGCTCTTAGACCATCGGCTACATGGGGGTATGTGACTGAAATGCAAAGGAGTTCCTGCTACAAAAAAAGACCTGGATATAATCTAGGAGCAGGGTATACATATGCTGTTTGTGTAAACTAACCTTCTGACGCACAATTCCCAATTGCAGGGGTGCCCTATGGACTTTTAAAACTACACTTTCACTTTGAAAATAATTCAGTAAAACAGCAACAACTAAGCATTCTATATACACATACTGAATTAGGGGTATGAAGCCTTTAAAAGCCAGTGGGCACCTTTGGAATTTTGGCACAGTGTGGTGGGTGCAGCCACAAAACGGCTGCCATAGAAGACAAAGCCAGCCACATAGGGTTACCAAGTCCCTCCGCCACTCTGGCAGGAGACTCCTCTCTCACGTGCGCTTTGCGCCTGCGGCACAATGACATCACCTGAAAGCGCCATCATCGCTCCAGGCATGTCACTCCAGGGATGCTCTAGGATTTGTGGTAAAACTCTATGGTACCATAGAGTTTTGCCAGGGATCCTAGAGGGCCCACGGCACGATGTGCCTGGCACAGTGATGTCACTTCCAGGTGACGTCATTGCACAGAGCACGTTGTGAGGTGATGGGGCTGTTTGGGGGGCAGGGATCCTCCCTGCAGCTTGTTCTGTGCCGATGGGTTGGGCCCCCCAAACTGGGGGATCCGCTCCCAGAGGGATCTTGGCAAAATGGCTGCCACCGCTTATCTTCAGTCACACAGCGAAGATCGTTGTGCTATGGTGGCAGCTGCCACTGAAGTCACATTTGTACAAATCTGCAGAGCCAGTCAGAAGCCTTGCTGAGCGAAAGCTTCACCTTGCCCCTCCCACTTTCTAAAAACACTTGGCGGGCACCAGCAAGAGTATCCACAGGCGCCACGATCATCACAGGCACTGCGTTGGGAACCCTGCTGCATACGTTCAGTTCGGTGTAGTGGTTAAGTATGCGGACTCTTATCTGGGAGAACCAGGTTTGATTCCCCACTCCTCCACTTGCACCTGCTGGCATGGCCTTGGGTTAACTGTGGCTCTTGCAGAGCTGTCCTTGAAAGGGTAGCTTCTGTGAGAGCTCTCTCAGCCCCACCCACCTCACAGAGTGTCTGTTGTGGGGAAAGAAGATAAAGGAGATCGTGAACCGCTCTGAGACTCTGATTCAGAGAGAAGGGCGGGGTATAAATCTACGCTCTTCTTCTTTATTTCACAAGGGGGAATAAAAGTAGAGATCTTTAAGCCATGCATCGGTTTTTCTGCTTGTCGTTGTTCTTCCTCTTGATTCTGATTTCAGACTTCTGGCTCCTGGCTGTGAAATCATCCAGGATTTGGGACAACTTTACCCGTTTGAGCTGGTGCTGGGGATGAACGGAAGAATTTGGGTGAAGGCCAAAACAACCCAACAGACTCTCGTCGTGGCAAACATCTTAGACGCCTGCGAGCACATGACGGCAGAGCAGCGGAAGCAAGCCGTCGCCAGGCTAGCGGAGAGCTAATGAGAAGAAGGGAGCGAAAATATGATTTTTTAAAAAAGAAGTGTATATTTTAGATGGGAATGATCTGATTTATTTTTTATATTTAAGATAATAAATGTTAATGTTCGCCTCGTTACCTCTGTTGCACCTCTGTCTCTGGGAACACGTCGTGCACGTGGCAAACTCCCAGTGGGGTGTTTGCACAGACCTTCATAATGCTGACTTGAGTAAATGTCACTGATTTCCACCCCCACCCCGCCAACAGAACAAAAGCTTTAACTCGTTTCAGCTTTGCTCATTCAGATTTTCAGCCTATCGCTAGTCGCAGTCGGTGATTTACTGTCCGGCACACATGCTTACTCAGAAACGGCTGTAGCTGGAATTTTGCAAGTCAGGCTTTTAAAAAAAAAAGCCAGGGGGCACCTTTCCCATCCGCTGCGGGGCTTGCCGCTTCTCAGAAGCTTTCAGGGGTAGGGGCAAAAGCTGGAGGACCGGGTTTGATTCCCCACTCCTCCACTTGCAGCTGCTGGAATGGGTCAACTATAGCTCTCCTGAGAGTTGTCCTTGAAAGGGCAGCTACTGCAAGAGCTCTCTCAGCCCCACCCACTTCACAGGGTGTCTGTTGTGGAGGGGTAGGTAAAGAAGATTGTGACTGCTCTGAGACTGAGATTCAGAGTATAGGGCGGGATAGAAATCCACAGTCGTCGTCTTCTGAAAGCGGCCAAATCAAGGCAGCCAACCCTAAAACTTTGGGGTCAAGAAGGGACTGAATCTTGCATCCAAGCGGGGGTTGGGGGCACTTTGCAGCCATCAGCTCTACCTCTCTCCCCCTCCCCAGCCCGTTCCATGTGGCTTCTTCCACCTCCCTCCTCTCTGCCTGTTGCTTTTGCTGCCGCAGCGCACTGTACTCTGCTGAGCTCTCCCAGCTCCGGCTGCTGCTGACGCTTCACCAGCTCAGCCATGGCAAAAAGAGAGAGAGCAGGCTGCGCCCCAGAGGCCCCTCTGGAAGCTGCAGGGCACTGTCTGGAAGTTGGGGGCAGTGCCCCCACAGGCCCCCCCCCCGAGGCAACGGGCTTGCTCAGAAATGCCTTATGCGCAAGGAGGTAGTTCTAGGGTTACCATCTCTACCAGTTTTACCCAAAGTTGTCCCCTTATGTTGATGGGTTTCTGTCTGGAGAAAAGACACTTAGGGTAAAATGGGAAAGGATTTTTGTCTGACTGAATGGGATTGAATCGTCCCGAGAACCCTAACTCCGTCAGATTCTTCAGTGCACGTAATTGAATTTTCAGTGCAGATTGTTCAAATCGCCTCTCTTGCGCTCTGCCAAATCCCCTTTTCCTTACAAAAGAAATAGAAAATGTGATGCTTTGCGTAGCTGAGTAGTGTTGGGGTGGGAGAAGTTTCCATGGACCCAGGGTGCTGTTGATTTTATCTCAGGTGGTTTTGCATAGCTCTCTTGACAAAATACTAATTTATTTGGCTATGCAAGCTGTTTCGTAGCCAAAGGTGCACCTTTGCAGCCAATGCAAAGTGGGAAACGGCCTATGTGTGGGACCTTGAGTAACTGGGCTGTAGCTGTCCTTGTCTCCAATGCTGGGCCCCTAGGAGCTCCTTTTAATTTTTCCTGCTCTCTGTCCTCATTACCTAGAATAATGGGGCTGGAGGCTCTTTAGCTTGGAGAAACGTCGACTGTGGGGTGACATGAACAAAATAGGAGGCAATTGCACCTTTAAGACCAACTTAGTTTTATTCAGAACGTAAGCTTTTGTGTGCATGCACACTTCTTCAGACGAGGAACACGATAAGAGGTTTACAAGATTATGCACGGGATAGAGGACGCAGAGAAAGAAGTCCTTTTCTCCCTTTCTCACAATACGAGAACTCATGGGCACTCAATGAAATTGCTGAGCAGTTGGGTTAGAACGGATAAAAGGAAGTCCTTCACCCAAAGGGTGATTAACACATGGAATTCACTGCCATAGGAGGTGGTGGCAGCTACAAGCATAGCCAGCTTCAAGAGGGGATTAGTTAAACATATGGAGCAGAGGTCCATCAGTGGCTCTTAGTCACAGCGTATTGTTGGAACTCTGTCTGGAGCAAGCGATGCTCTGTAATCTTGGTGCTTGGGAGGGGCAACAGTGTGAGGACTTCTAGTGTCCTGGCCCCATTGATGGACCTCCTGATAGCACCTGGCTTTTTGGCCACCATGTGACACAGAGTGTTGGACTGGATGGGCCATTGGCCTGATCCAACGTGGCTTCTCTTATGTTCTTAATGGGAAGGAACTCCACTGTGTGGAAACTGGCTTGTTGTAACAGACGTAGGTGCACCAATAACCATAGTGTAAGGTCTTGTTGCTTAGACAAGAACAGCATGGAGGGAAGGTGGAGCTGAAAAATGCCCCCAGCCTTTCTTCTCAACATTTTCCCATCAAAAAATGGCAAGAACTTTCCTTTTTGATACTATCTCCCTTGTTGTGTCCTCACCGTAAATAAAAGGAGTCGGTCGTTCAGATGATCTGGAACAGAGCAGAGGTCCATCAGTGGCTGTTAGCCACAGTGTATTGTTGGAACTCTCTGTCTGGGGCAGTGATGCTCTGTATTCTTGTGCTGGGGGGGGCACCGTGGGAGGGCTTCTAGTGTCCTGGCCCCACTATTTATTTATTTATTCATTTATTTATTTGACTTACCGTATATCCCGCCTTCCTCGCTGAAGCAGGCTCAGGGCGGCTCACATTGAAAGGTCATGAAAACCAGTATTCATAAGCCGTATCATAAAAATATAAAATACATCATGAGTAAAAAAACATATAAAACAATGGTAGGTACTATTTGATCTTTCAGTAGAATGTACTAATAATGGCGGGTAACTGCCAATTCAGTCATTGTAGTTTAGCGTATCAAGCTAAGAATCCCAGGTCACAATTTGAGGTGGGCCAAATAATGTCTATTTTTCTTGGGCCAGATGGTGTAATATCCATTTTCTGTTGCCCACGATTTTAGTTTGGAAATGGACCTCCTGATGTCACCTGGTTTTTTTGGCCACTGTGTGACACAGAGCGTTGGACTGGATGAGCCATTGGCTTGATCCAACATGGCTTCTCTTATGTTCTTATGTGACACAAAGTGTTGGACTGGATGGGCCATTGGCCTGATCCAACATGGCTTCTCTTATGTTCTTATGTGACTGGATGGGCCATTGGCCTGACCCAACATGGCTTCTCTTATGTTCTTATGTGACTCAGAGTGTTGGACTGGATGGGCCATTGGCCTGATCCAACATGGCTTCTCTTACGTTCTTCTGTGACACAGAGTGTTGGACTGGATGGGCCATTGGCCTGAGCCAACATGCCTTCTCTTATGTTCTTATGTGACACAGAGTGTTGGAGAGTGTTGGACTGGATGGGCCATTGGCCTGATCCAACAGGACTTCTCTTATGTTCTTATGTGACTCAGAGTGTTGGACTGGATGGGCCATTGGCCTGATCCAACAGGACTTCTCTTATGTTCTTATGAACAGGGACACCCCACTGTGGGCCCACATACCCCCCTACCCTGCTGTAGCCCAAGAGTATCTGATTGGCTGAGCAGATTTTTTTAAAAAGTTGTTCTGTCGGTAGCTGCTGCCGCAGCACAAAAATCTTCACTGTGTGACTGAAGGTGAGCTGTGTATATATAAGCAAATATTTTTTAAAATAATATGTTCATTTTAAAAGATATTCTGTTGAGCAGAACTTCTGCCTGGAATGTAGAAGCTGCTATTAGAATTACGTGTATCTAGACTCCCTGACATTTTGTGGTTGGCTCTGCCTCCTTTGGCAGCCATTTTGTGGCTGTGCCTTCCACCCTGTGTCACGATTCCAAAGGTGCTTGGAGGCTTAAAGAAGTCGGGAGACCCAGGCCTGCAACAAAACAGCTACTTCTAAGATCTCTTTCCATGCCCCTCCCCGCCTCCCTCTGTTAGGGAGGGGCCGTGGCTCAGTGGTAGAGCCGTCTGCTTAGAATTCAGAAGGTCCCAGGTTCAATTCCCACTATCTCCAGTTAAAAGGATCAGTTGGGTGATGTGAAAGCCCTCTGCCTGAGCTGCTGCCAGTCTGAGTTGACAATACTGACCTTGAAAGGACCAATGGTGTGACAACTTCATGCGTTCATATGTGGGGTCTGTTTGTAGAGGGTGCCCCGTGTACGTTGCAGCTATTAAGTCATTCTTTTATTTCTACTTGTTAAGTTATCTCTCGTCCGTTGGTAGTTCCTATGTAAAACTAAAATAACAAAACCCAGACTTAAGGTCTAGCCAGCAAAAATGGTATTAATGTGATAGGGTGGAAAAACTTTTCAAGCAAAACCTCCCCCCCCCCCCTCAAGTTCAGAAGGAAATTAACATCATCAAAACCTAAAATTTATGACAGTGTTATACGTTAGAAAGTTACTGCCGGCCTCTTACATCTACCCGCCGCAGAAAGGAAAACCGATTCCTTCGGTTTCCTCTATTTCTAATTAGTGGCTCGGGAAGTGTGAAAAGGGTCACTGCGCATTATGTGCTGGGGCTGTGCCTGCTGTGGGTGGAGGTGTAATTAGAGAAGAGTTATTGTGCCCAAAGACAATTCTGAATGTCAGACAGGGGAAGAAATGAATCCACTCGTTAGGAAGACCTGACCTTAAATAGGTTATCCGCTAGGCCAGATGGCAGAAGTTGAGGGAAAAGTCAGCCAATTTCTTCTGAGCCTCCATGACATTAGCTCTTTTTGGATGAGGAGGATACCTGCTCTGGTCCTGTATGATTATGTTACTGTTTGGGCTGTTGTGGCCTTTGTGGTAAGCGGAGTTGCTGCAAAATCTGTCCCTTGTATAGAGGCTTAATCAGGTTTCATTTGGGGCAGGAGCGGAGCTCTGGAACCCAAACCTCTAAATTTTGTTGTGCTCTTTCTTTCTTACCCCCCCCCCCCAAAAAAAAATACTTGCTTCTGGGCTCCGTTGTTCAAACCCCCCTGGGAGAATTTGGCTGAACTCTAAGATTTGATAAACTTTCTAATATTTTTCTGATATTTCCCCCCACAAAAAATGGGGAAATAACCAGGGCTTTTTTTTTTTTGTAGCAGGAACTCCTTTGCATATTAGGCCACACATCCCTGATCAGTGTTCCCTCTAAGCTGAGTTAGCATGAGCTAGCTCACAGATTTTTAGCCTCCAGCTCACACATTTTTGTCTTAGGAAGGCTGACCCCAGAGAATTTATGCAGTAGCTCACAACTTTAATGCCAGTAGCCCACAAAGTAGAATTTTGGCTCATAAGATTCTGCAGCTTAGGGGGAACATTACCCCTGAGGTAGCAAATCCTCCAAGAGCTTACAGTAGGCTCTGTAAAAAGAGCCCTGTAAGCTCCAGGAGGATTGGCTACATCAGGGGTGTGTGGCCCAATATGGAAAGGAATTCCTGCTACAAAAAAAGCCCTGAAAGTGACCAAACCATATAAAGCAGAGAGACGGAAATCAACATGCCACTGTGGCCACGGAGAAGAAAGTAATTTTAAAAGTATGACGGGAGTAAGGTTTGATTATGACAATTATAATTCAAAACACATTTTAAGGTAGATGCTGAGCTGATACCAAGGTGATGTCAAGGGTGTGGTGTCAAGGGTGCGTGGCATATGAGGTGCTAATGAGCTCTGGCACCTCTTTTTCTACAAAATGAACCCCGGAGGGGTTTCATACATTTAACCAAACGGCAATGGAATGGACTGATGCAGGTGGATGGGAAGAGGAACAGGAGTAGGAATTGGATTTATACCTCCATCCTTCACTACCTGAAGGTGTCTTGGAGCAGCTTACAATTGCCTTCCCTTCCTCTCCCCACAACGAGCACCTTGTGAGGTAGGTGTGACTGAGAGAGCTCTGAGAGAATTGAATGCCCGAGGTCACCCAGTTGGCTGCATGTGGAGAAGTGGGGAATCAAAACTGGTTCTCCAGATATTAAAGTCTCCCACTCTTAACTATTACACCAAACTGGCTCTCCCAGTGATTATATACTTTACACTTCTGAATGGTTGTACACATTTTTCAAACCGCTATCATTATTAATGTAATATCTTCTGGGAGCTCGCGGCAGCATACATAAGCCCTCCTCTAGTTTATCTCCAAAACAGCCCTGTGAGGTAGGCTAGGGCTGGACTGGTCCAAGCTCACGCAATAAGTTCTAAGTGATGGCTTGGGCTTTTTTTGGTAGCAGGAACTCCTTTGCATATATTAGGTCACACACCCCTGACGTAGCCAATCCTCCTGAAGTTTCCTGTAGGCCCTGTACTAAGAGCCCCGTAAGCTCTTGGAGGATTGGCTGCATCAGAGGGGTGTGGCCTAATATGCAAAGGAGTTCCTGCTACAAAAAAAAGCCCTGGCTCAAATACTTCAGTTTTCCTGGTCTTAGTCCAACACTAACCACTGTGCCACACTGTCTAGAACAGGGGTGTCAAACATACGGCGCAGGGGCTGAATCAGACCCCTGGAGGCCTCCTATCAGGTTCCCAAGCAACTTAGTGTTATCTGCTTCCTTCTCTCTCTTGCTTCTTTCTGCATCACAGCTTGCCTTGCCAGGTTTGTTCAGTTGCACACGAGCTACAGAGCGAAGCCTCTATTTTCTCTATTGGCTGAGGCTCCTCCCTCGGGGAGGAAGGGGGGTGGGAAGCAGAACTTGCTTTGCCAGGCTCCCTCTATTGCACAGCTTTATTTTAAGGTTTTTTTTTTTTTAAATTGTGTTTGTCTATGTCCTTTATAAAGTTTATATCTCTGCTTCCTAATCTTAAAGAGGCACAAACATGGCCCGGCCCAACAAGGTCTCATTAATGTCAGCTCTGGTCCTCATAACAAATGATTTTGACACCCGTGAACACTAGAATGTCACTGAGAGGACAACGTAGGAGTCAAGTTTCACCTTTAAGACCAACGAAGTTTTATTCAGAATGTTGGCTTTCGTGTGCTAGAAGGAGACTTCATCAGACTTGGTCTTAAAGGTGCGCTTGACTCCCGCTTTGTTCTGTTGCTTCAGACCAACACGGCTGCCCACTTGGATGTCACTGAGAGGTTCCCCATAGCCTTCTCCACAGCCAACCTGATCAAGTATTTAGGGTTGCCATCCTCCAGGCTTTTGTCACAATAACCTATTGGTTGTGTTGCTCATAATCCATTGTGACTTCTCCCCCAAGCTGCAACTTCCAGGGAAATCTTGGAGGTCTCCAGTAACTACAGTTGATCTCCAGACTGCCCAAATAGTTTCTCCTGGATAAAACAACAGCTTTGGAGGGTGTCCTCTATGGTGTTATACCCTACTGGAGCCCTCCCCCTTTGCAAATTGCACTGCTTACTTGTAGAACAGCAAAAAGCAGGAAACTTCCACGGTGTGGTATGTCAGGAACTGTGGGCTGAACCAGAAGGTTGCTTAGCTGCTTGAGGCAACATTCCGTCCTACCTTTTTAAAGTAAGGGCAGGGTTATAATGGAACCAAGAGCTCTAGGGCAGGGCTGTCAAACTCATTTTCTAGGAGGGCTGGGTCTAACATAAATGGGACCTTGTCGGGCCGGGCCATGTGTCTCATAAAATGTAAAGCCAGGTAGTGGAGACGTAAACTTTATAAAGGACACAGACAAACAGGTGAAGATTTTTTAAAAGCTTTAAATTGAACATTCTGAAAAGATTAGCACTTGCAATATTCCATGAGCCCCCAAAGAAGGTGCCCCTATCTTTCAGTCTTTCCAAGGGAGGGAAGGCATTTAAAAGGGGTGCGGTCCCTTAAATGTGATGGCCAGGACTCCACTTGTAGTTCAATCCTTCTCGTCATACCCTTGCTTCTGGCTCCACTCCCCAAAGTCTCCTGGCTTCACCCCCAAAGTCCCCAGATATTTCTTGATTTGGACCTGGCAACCCTAACTGGAAATGCTGGGGATTGGGAGCCAATAGGATCACAAGTTGCCGATTTCGTCCTGGTTCTGCAGTCTCATCCCTAAAGGCCTAACTTAGGGTTGCCAAGTTGGAGTCCTATCCTTTATTATTTATTTGTAGAAGAAGCCCAGCAGGGACTCATTTGCATATTAGGCCACACCCCTCGATATCACCATTGTTTTACATAGGGTTTTTGCTGAAAAACCCCCAGCAGGGACTAATTTGCATATTAGGCCATACCCCCTGACACCAAGCCAGCTGGAACTGTGTTCCTGTACATTCCTGCTAAAAAAAAAAGCCCTGATTATTTCCAAATAAGGGAAGGCATTTAAAAGGTATGCGGTCCCTTTAAATGTGATGGGCGGAACTCCCTTCCGAGTTCAATGAGGCTTGTCACACCCTTGCTCCTGGCTCCACCCTCAAAGTCTCCTGGCTCCATCCCCAAAGTCCCCAGGTATTTGCTTTGCACCTGGCAACCCTACACCAAGGGCAAACTGGGCAAAAAGGGGGGGGCATCTGGGCCATGAGTCATTTTCTTTTTCTGCCCTAGACCTTGAATCCTGGTCCAGCCCAGTCCCCAAACTGTTTTCCAACACTAGAATCACAGAATGTCAAGCATGAGATTTCAAAACAACCAGTCCTTGGGTTTTGAAACAAAGTGTGGTTTATTGATAATCCATGTGGCTCAGCCCAGCTAGGTATTGGAACTGATACTTCTCGGCTTGACTTCGCGAACGAAGACCCAAGAAGGGTGCAGTAGTCCACGTCTGCTGCAGGCTCGCTGGTGGCTGACAAGACCAATGCGGGACAGGCAGATCCGGCCACAGCGGCTGCAGGGAAAAGTCTGATTTAGGGTTGGTCCTGTAGCAGTGCGATTCTTCCTCAATCTCCTTTTGTCCTCAAGACCAGCTATGCGTGTGTTCTCAAAGGAAGAGACAGCCTGGTGGATGGTGTGCCTCCATGCTTTGCGATCTGAGGCTAGGTCAGACCACTGGTGATGGTTGATGCGACAGGTGCCAAGGGATTTCTTCAAGGAGTCCTTGTACCTCTTCTTTGGTGCCCCTCTATTTCGATGGCCGGTGGAGAGTTCGCCATACAGGGCAATCTTGGGAAGGCAGTGGTTTTCCATCCTAGAAATATGCCCTGCCCAGCGCAGCTGCGTCTTCAACAGCAGTGCTTTGATGCTTGTAACCTCCGCCCTCTTGAGGACTTCAGTGTTGGTCACAAAGTCACTCCAGTGGATGTTGAGGATGGTGCGAAGGCAGCGCTGATGAAAGCGCTCAAGGAGTCGCAGGTGATGACGGTATAAAACCCACAATTCAGAGCCGTAGATGAGGGTTTGTAAACATTGATCTTTGTGCCTTTTTTCAGATGCTTGTTGCTCCACACTCTTTTGTGCAGTCGGCCAAATGCACGATTTGCCTTTGCCAGCCTGTTGTCAATTTCCTTGTCGATCTTGGCATCTGAGGAGATGATGCACCCCAGGTAGCTGAACTGCTGGACTGTCTTCAGAACTGATTCACCCACAGTGATGCAGGGAGGGTGATAATCTTCCTGGGGTGCAGGCTGGTGGAGAACTTAGTAACAACAGAATACATGCTTTAAAATGGCACATCAAAGGTTCTATAAACAATTCTACATTCACGTGTGAAATTCACACTCTAACTTCCTTATCTCTATTGCAGTTGGCGCATCCTGGGTCCAGGCCTTGCGGGCCTGGGAATGAGTCCCAGGAGGTCTTATCAAAGAGGTCTTATCAAAGAGGGCATTCCTGCATTTGTTAGTAAAAGCGAAAGAAGCAAGGGAGGGGGGTTTGCTACTTGGATGTGCCTGAATATAATTCATGGTTAGTAACAATTATATGATCCGACAATGATAGAAATATAGAAATTACAAAACAGAAAATTCACGATGCTTGACACAGAATCATAAGCTCACAGAGCTGGTTTCTACCATTCCATGAGTCAAGGGTAGAATGCCACTTTGGGGACAGGGCGGAGCCAGGATAAAAGGTCTAGTGCAGAATTAGCCGATTATTGATTCCCCCCCCCCCAAGGGGAGGGGTGGGGGTGGAAATGTGGCTTTCCCTGTGAATCAGGGACTGAGGGCTCGATTCGCCAGCCTGGGCTCGTCTGCTCGGCGTTCTGCTTGGGCGCCTCGCGGCTGCTTGAAAGGCCACTGCAGCCGGCGGGCTCCGGCAAAGCGCAGCAGGCGCCGGTTGGAGGAGGCTGGATTCGGCGACGCTCGCCTGAGCGGGGGGCAAGAGCCCTCCGGAGCATCGCTAGCTGTCCTTGGAGTGTGAGTACCGCGGGCTTCCCGGGCGGGGACGCGCCTAGTGCAATGCAACGCAATGCACGGCAGTGCAACGCAATGCAGTGCAGAAATTCTTATGCAAGTAGCAATTGCAAGGCTCCCGCAGCAGCTTGCAGGTAGCAAGAAGTGGGCGGGGGTTTCGCCGGCTCCGGCCCTTTTCCTCGGGGCTGCCGGCTTTCTTAGGGGAGGGAGGCTTTTAAAAAATTCCATTGCCAGTCATTGATGCAGTGCGCGGGTCAGCTTTTGAGCAAGCACTTGGCGCGGATGGTGCGACTAGGGGTGCCAAGTCCAATTCGAGAAGGGTCTGGGGGCTTGGGGGGGGGGCGGAGCCGGGAGACTTTGGGGGTGGAGCAAGGGTGCGACAAGCCCCATTGAGCTCCAGAGGGAGTGCTGGCCGCCGCCTTTAAAGGGACCGCACGCCTTTGAAATGCCTTGCCTCCGTTTAGAAATGATGAAGGATAGGGGCGCCTTCCTTGGGGGCTCTTTGGATTGGACCCTCCCCCCCCCCGTCCAATCTTTTTGAAACTTGGAGGGTCTTTGGAGAAGAGGCGCAGGACGCTACGCTGCAAATTTGGTGCCTCTCTCTTTAAAAAGCTCCTGCCCAGACCCCCAGATACACATAGATCAATTCACCATTTTACTCTATGGGAATCAATCCCCATGGGGAATAATGGACTGCGCAGCAGACATCTCTCTTCTCCCCCTCCCTCTTTCTGATGACCCTGAAGGGGGGGGGAGAGGGCCTCAGAACCGGGGGATCCCCTGCCCCCACCTGGGGATTGGCAACTCTAGTGGCAACGCATCGGCTGTTCAGATATTGTCTGCAGGGTCTAATCCACAATCCCGGTTCTTTTCACAAGCCCCACTTTGGAAACCACCCCCCCCCCTCCTGCAAGTGGATAGCTGCAATCACACGCACTAAATAATGCACTTTCAGTTCACTTTGGATGCACATTTCAGCTGGATCGTGCCAGTTCACCCAGTAAAATCCAGTTGGAAAAGTGCACTGGAAGTGGATCTGAAAGTGCATTATTTGGTGTGTGTGACGGCAGCCAAAGCTTCAAAGTTATGCAGGACTTTTTGTGGTTAAAACAATTTATCATAATGTAATATATTGTAATGGTATGTTATCATTTGTCATTAAATGTTAATACACATAGATCGCATTTTCTCCACCCCACCCCCCCTTTTGGTGACCCCCCAGCAGTGCCTTCCCCCTTAACAAACATCTCCATATTACTATTTAATTTAGTTTGGTATAAGGTAATAAACTCTTATCTATTAAAGAATCTTTCTCTAAAAAGCCCAAAGGTTATAATTATAGATTTCAGGTTTTCACGGCTGGTAACATCATTAGGGTTTGTGGAATCTTTCGGGCTCAAGTGCCGTGTTCTACTGGAGAAAGTTTTCCTTCCAGACGTTTCGTTCTCAGCTGCGGAGAACATCCTCAGTGGCGTTGCAGCCGGAGCACGCGCTCTGACCTTCTTGGCTGCTGTGCATGGAGCCAAGAATGCACAGCAGCCAAGAAGGTCAGAGCACCTGCTCCGGCTGCAACGCCACTGAGGATGTTCTCCGCAGCTGAGAACGAAACGTCTGGAAGGAAAACTTTCTCCAGTAGAACACGGCACTTGAGCCCGAAAGATTCTACAAACCCTAGTTATAATTATAATCCATCTTCATGGTAGTTCTTCTCAGTCGTTAGCAAGTAAACGAAAAAGTTATAATCCAATAATCCTATTTTTTTAAAAACTGTAATCCATATATAGTTTCTTTAAAGATTAACCATTGTCAAAAATCACCCAGTGTCCTTTAACGTTGTTATGCAGGACTTTTCCTTGCGTGTCTCTGTGTGGGGAAGAGCTTTGTGTGGCTTACAAGCTTGCGTTTGCTGTTTGCCTTCAAAACCCCCTTGTTTGAGTCGATAGTTTATACGATTGCCAACTCCAGGTTGGGAAATTCTAAAAGATTGTGGCGGGGGGGGGAATGGAATCTGGGGAGGGTGGAGAAGAGCCTCAGCAGGGTATTGTGCCATCAAGTCTGCCCTCCAAAACAGCCATCTTCTCCAAGGGATCTGATCTTTATTGTGTCTCTGAGAGGAATCTCCAGGACCCACCTGGAGGTTGGCAACCCTAGGAAAGTCACGGGGATTGCTTTTGAGTAAACGGCAATAAAAAGTGTTCCTAAATCCTGCTTCTTGCTCTGGGGCCGTGTTCCCTCTAAGCTGCAGAGCCGTGTGAGGAAAAACTCTACTTTGTGAGCTACTGGCATGAAAGCTGTGAGCAGCTGCGTAAAGTATTGTGCTCTGGTGTCAGTTTTCCTGAGCTCACACAAAAATGTGTGATCTGGAGGCTAAAAATCTGTGAGCTAGCTCATGCTAACTCCGCTTAGAGGGAACACAGCTCTGGGGGACCAGCGCTTTCACTGAGACTTGTCCTTTGGGTTTAGGGGTTAGGTGAACTTTGGTGATCTGAAAGTTTTGCTGAAATCAATAGGACGAGATATCAGGTATAATGTGCGCTTAATGTGCAATGCAAGATCATTGCACAACCTGTACGGAACGAGGAGAGACTGCGCGCTAAAGTATAATTAACTTCAGTATTGACTTTAGAAAATACGAGTTAGCAGTTTATTTCCCTTGCCGCTGTTTGGATTTTTGTTCACCAGGTTGGGTTTTCAAAAAAAAAAAAAAGGAAAGGAAAGGAAATCGGCTTACCAATTTGGCAAACAAAAAGCATAGATTCAGATCAGGAGATAAAGGGAACTTAATTGAAATATGCATATAGCCAGCATGTGTGTAAGAAGTAGGAGAAAGGAGTTCCATCTCTTTTCTCCCCCGCTTTTTTCCCTAGTAAAGTCCAAGGGCTGGGCTTTCTATACATACAAGGTCAAAGGGCAGAGAGGCAGTGTGAGTGGAGGAAAGGATTAAACGAGTGGGGAGGAAGGGGTTAAACAAGCCAGGCTTCTTTTTGTGACTTTTGCCAGTGGCTTGATGTGGAGGAACCAGCGAATGACGTTTTTGCAGAGTAGAAGCAAACTGGAGTGCAACTCAAGAAATATCTGGGGACTTTGGGGGTGGAGCCAGGAGACCTTGGGGGTGGAGCCAAGAGAAAAGTTGTGGCAAGCACAACTGAACACTGAAGGGAGTTTTGGCCATCACATTTTAAAGGGACCACAGTCCTTTTAAATGCCTTCCTTCCATTTGGAATAATGAAGGATAGCGGTACCATCTTTGGGGGCTCAGAGAATTGGACCCCCCACTCCAGTCTTTTTGACTGGGTTTTTTGGGTTGTTTTTTTTTTTTTGCGGAGACACACCAGATGCTATGTTTGGCGTAGCGGTTAAGTGTGTGGACTCTAATATGGGAGAACCAGGTTTGATTCCCCACTCCTCCACTTGCAGCTGCTGGAATGGCGATTCAGCCATAGCTCTCACAGAGGTTGTCCTTGAGAGGAATTTATCAACAAATTGTTGGCAGCCGCAGAATCTGACCTAATGTCCACAAGATTAAGAAATGGCAATGTGCAAAAATGCCAAGAGGAATGGGACCCTATTTATAAATGGGTTAAAAGCAGAGGTGTCGGATCGGAGTAACCATGGGGTTTTTCCCCCTTTTGCCTTTTTTGATGCTTAACTCTCTCCATCTCCCAGTGTGTATGGTTGGGTAGATGTCAGTTGTTAGATGTTAGATGTTAGTTTGCAGTTGATTGTTTGTATCTATCTTGTTTGTGGTTTGTGAGAGATGATTGTTTATGTATTCTCTGTCTATTTTTATTTTATTTCTTTGTCTTTTCTTTTATTTGTATTATTTCTTCTTAATAAAACTTTAAAATTTAAAAAAAAAAAGAGAGGACAACTGCTGTGGGAGCCCTCTCAGCCTTACCCACCTCACAGGGTGTGTCTGCTGTGGGGGCAGAAGATAAAGGAGACTATAAGCTGCTCTGAGTCTCTGATTCAGAGAGAAGGGCGGGGTATAAATCTGCAGTCTTCTTCTATGCTGAAAATTTGGTGCCTCTACCTCAAAAAGCAGCCCCCCCCCCGGAGCCCCAGATAATCATTATATATATATATATATATATATATATATTTTGATTTATATCCCCGCCAAAGCAGGCTCAGGGTGGCTTACAACATAAAATCCCACAGACAATTAAAATTAATAAGTATTAAAATTACACATTCAGTAATAAAACAGATATTCATTGGTTAAAACTGAATATTGAATTGGTGTTATTCCAGTGGCGACGGCCTTCTTCCACTTCTCTTAAATACCGGTGCCGTGTCAATTAAATGCCATCCGGAAGAGGACAGTCTTGCAGGCCCTGCGGAACTGCACAAGGTTCCGCAAGGCCCTCACTTCATCTGGCAGTTGATTCCACCAGCCGGGGGCTGCAGTTGAGAAGGCCCTGTCTCTGGTTGATTTTAATCGGGCCGGGGATTACTAATAGATTTTGTGATCCCAATCTGAGTACTCTCTGGGGAACATGTGGGGAGAGACGGTCCCTAAGGTAGGCAGGTCCTAGGCCATATAGGGCTTGAAAGGTGATAACCAGCACCTTGTAATGAATCCGGTATACTATTGGCAGCCAGTGCAGTTCCCGCAGTCCCAGCTGAATGTGCTCCCACCTGGGAAGCCCCAGTAACAGCCTGGTGGCCACATTCTGCACTAGCTGCAGCTTCTGGGTTCAGCACAAGGGCAGCCCCATGTAGAGGGCATTACAGTAGTCCAACCTTGAGGTGACCGTTGCATGGATCACTGTTGCCAGGTCGCCACGCTCCAGGAAGGGGACCAGCTGCCTTGCCTGCCTGAGATGGAAAAACGGATTTAGCAGTGGCTGCTGTCTGGGCCTCCGTTGTCAAGGCAGGCTCCAGTAGCACCCCCAAGCTCTTGACCTTGTGCGCCATTGTCAGTGGCGCAGCGTCAAATGCCGGTAGGGGAATTTCCCTTCCCAGACCGCCATGACTCAGGCAAAGGACCTCTGTTCTTGCTGGATTGAGCTTCAGTCTACTCAGCCTAAGCCATCCAGCCACGGCTTGTAGCGCCAGGTCCAAATCTTCTGGGACACAGTCAGGCCGGCCATCCATCAGTAGATAGAGCTGGGTGTCATCAGCGTACTGGTGGCAACCCAACCCATACCTCTGAGCAATTTGGGAAAGGGGGTGCATGTAGATGTTGAACAACATCGGGGAGGGCACCGCCCCCTGAGGCACCCCGCAGTCAAGCGCATGCCTCCTGGATAGTTCACCCCCAATCGACATCCTTTGTCCCCGATCATTGAGGAAAGAGGAAAGCTGTTGCAAGGCCAACCCTGGAATCCCTGCGTCGACGGGACGGCGGGTCAGCAACTGATGGTCGACCCTTTCTCACAATACAAGAACTTGTGGGCATTCGATGAAATTGCTGAGCAGTCAGGTTAAAACGGATAGAAGGAAGTACTTCTTCACCCAAAGAGTGATTAACATGTGGAATTCACTGCCACTGGAGGTGGTAGCGGCTACAAGCATAGCCAGCTTCAAGAGGGGTTTGGATAAAAATATGGAACAGAGGTCCATCAGTGGCTATTAGCCACAGTGTGTGTGTGTGTGTATAATTTTTTTTTGGCCACTATGTGACACAGAGTGTTGGACTGGATGGGCCATTGGCCTGATCCAATATGGCTTCTCTTATGTTCTTTTGTGACGCAGAGTGTTGGACTGGATGGGCCATTGGCCTGATCCAACATGGCTTCTCTTATGTTCTTTTGTGACACAGAGTGTTGGACTGGATGGGCCATTGGCCTGATCCAACATGGCTTCTCTTATGTTCTTTTGTGACACAGAGTGTTGGACTGGATGGGCCATTGGCCTGATCCAATATGGCTTCTCTTATGTTCTTCTGTGACACAGTGTTGGACTGAATGGGCCACTGGCCTGATCCAACATGGCTTCTCTTATATTCTTATGTGACACAGAGTTTTGGACTGGGTGTGCCACTGGCCTGATCCAATAGGGCTTCTCTTATGTTGTTATGTGACACAGAGTGTTGGACTAGATGGGCCATTGGCCTGATCCAACATGGCTTCTATTATGTTCTTATGTATTGAACGCCGCCGATAGGTCCAACAACATCAGTACTGCCGAGCCGCCTCGATCCAGATGCCGTTGGAGGTCATCCACCAGGGCGACCAGCACTGTCTCTGTCCCATGACCTGGGAATATATGAGAATCGGTCTCCATAGGGAATAATGGAGTGGCCAGAAGTCATTTCCCCACCTCCCCTGCTTTCTGATGACCCTGAAGCGGGGGGGAGGGCCTCCAAACTGGGGGATCCCTTGCCCCCACCTGGGGATTGGCAACCCTAAACTGGAGCGATGCTTTTTGCAAACCAAACCCTGCCTGCTGGTGTCGGCACACGAAGCTGCACTTGGGTGGCCGAGTGAAAAGCTGGTGATTTATTTTCTCCAGGCTTTTAAAGAAAAATAACAACTGAAACAGTATTACAAAGTCTGAGCCCGGCGGCGTCTAAAACCAACAAAGTTTAAATCTGGTCATAAGCTCCGTGGTAGAGTATCTGCTTGGTAAGCAGAAGGTCCCAGGTTTAATCCCTGGCATCTCCAACTAAAAAGGGTCCAGGCAAACAGGCACGATAAACCTCAGCTTGAGACCCTGGAGAGCCGCTGCCAGTCTGAGTAGACAAGAGTGACTTGGATGGATTGAGGGTCTGGTTCAGTAGAAGGCAGCTTCATATGTTCGTATGTCCTCCTCCCTATACTTGCAATTCCCGACACAGTGCCCATGTGCGACACGGTGCCCACCAAAGTGCTTTCCGGGCAGCCACTTGCTATTTCTTCATGCAGGGAGCCAATGCTGGCTTTCCCCTAGTCGCTGGTGTTGAAAGAGCTTCAAGAGCATCCCTTCTGCATCGACCAATAGCGCCCATTTGGAAACCGCTGCCTCCGTCACAGCAGGATACTTGGTTTGCAGTCCCGTCAATATTTTATAATGGGCGACAGCAGCCCCCAGCAGCCATTTTGTGATTGCACCCCTGTAACAGCCACCGTCCCTCCCAATGGAGGACAACCATTTGGCCAGTAGTCAAGCCAGTCATATATGGACATATGAAGCTGCCTTATCCTGAATCAGACCCTCGGTCCATCAAAGTCCGTCTTGTCTACTCAGACTGGCAGCAGCTCTCCAGGGTCTCAAGCTGAGGTTTTTCACGCCTACTTGCCTGGACCCTTTTTAGTTGGAGATGCCGGAGATTGAACCTGGGACCTTCTGCTTACCAAGCAGATGCTCTACCACTGAGCCACCGTCCCTCAGTGCTGTGTATGGTCTCCCAATTCCAGTGGGTGCAGGCTGGTGATACATTAATTGATAAACATTAAATATGGCACCCTCTTGAGTCCTGATGCCCTTTGTGGTGAAGGGACATTGGGATTGGCTTTTGGCTCCGAGGAGGAAATGGTTTGTTGAAGCTGTGTGTAGGTGTCAGGAAACCCATCAGTGGATACCACATTGGACACCACTAGTGTATGTCAAAGATGTAAAATAATCATAAGAACACAAGAGAAGCCATGTTGGGTCAGGCCAGTGGCCTATCCCATCCAATACTCTTAAGACTCTTAAGATCACTACAACTGTCAGGGAGTCTGCTGGTTGCCTTTTATCGTAGTTCCTTTTATCGTAGTTCCATTGAGAGCATTTTATCTTATTGCCTCTGCGCGTGGTTTGGGAGCTGCACGGAAGCAGAGAGAAGGGTGCTCCAAAGAGTGACGAGAAGAGCACAAAAGATTTGTGGATGTTCTCTCCCCTCATTGGTGGATCTGTATAATATGGCATGTAAAAGGAAGATACAAATGATCCTAAGGGACCATACACATCTGGGCCATTTGCTTTTTGAGATCTTACCGTCAGGTAGACGATATAGAGTGTTGAAGGCTAGGACAAACAGATTTAAGGACAGTTTCTATCCAAGTGCTGTGGTTAGGTTAAATGCAGGGTTATGAAGGATTATCTGTTTTAGATGTATTTAATGGTTTAAATGGTTTTAATGGTTTTATGAATGTTTAATGGTTTTATGAATGTTTATTTAATGGTTTAAATGGTTTTAATGGTTTTATGAATGTTTATCCGTTTTAGATGTATTTAAATGGTTTTAATGGTTTTAATGGTTTAATGGTTTCAGATGTATTTAAATGGTTTATGAATATGTGTGTTTGATGTGTTGGTATGTTTGTGGAAGAGCACCTC